>NW_027142355.1:35686462-36151033 GCF_026170545.1 Melanerpes formicivorus
TTGGTACATCTAACTTTTGTATGAGAAAGGAGTCCTCTATGCATTCCAGGAACTTGATGGATATCAGAAGAAAATTCTTCACTGAAAGGGTTATTAAAGACTGGAACAGGCTGCCCAGGGGAGTGCAGGTATTTAAAACATACATAGATGTAGTACTAAGGGATGTGTTTTAGCACCAGCACTTGGTAGAGCTAGATAACAATTGTACTCAATGACCTTGAAGGTCTTTTCCAACAGAGGTGATTCTGTGGTTCCATGGTTCTATGAAACTGAGTAAAATAACAGAAGTTTCAGAATACCTGTGATTAGAGAGATTAAGTTATCCAGATATGAAGCTCACACTGTTCTGTGTGAGTTGGATGGGTTAAATGTGAGAAGCTTTTAAAACTGATCATCAATATTTCTTTTTACATTTGAACAGTATATAAATTATTAGCAAACTTTAAGGCAATTTGACACTTGCTTTATAAATCTCTTGGAGGAGTGGATACTTGAATGGTATGGTGACTATACCTCAGAGGATCAATAAGAGAAATCACACTGAATCTTAATTATTTGATTAATGAAATAATATATTGCATTCATTAGACTGTTGAGATTGGGCTTATATCATAGCACCATTAAAGGGTGTTGTACTCATTGATTCTCAAGCTCTTCTGCTATCTTCTGTTCTTAATGATGTACCCAGAAGTCAGAGACTGAGAGATCTCTTTTTACAATGCTGTTATTAAGTGCCCAGAAACATGGACATCTAACTAAATCTTTCAGCTGCTTCTGATAATACTTACAACTATGAAAGGATGTCTAAAACATATCCTTATAAGTCGAAAATATCCTCTCTGTGACTTTGTCATTCTTGGCTCTCTATGAGAAAACACTCTGTTATTCCTCACCATGAGTTAATTTTTTTTCAATATTAAGAATGTGTCTGAAACACAGTAAGTCCAACAGAGTTGAAAAATTGAACTGTTTGTAGGCAGGGCAAGAGTTATCTATGCTGAGGATGGGGAGACTGTGTACTGTCTCCCACAAGGAACTATCTCCCACAGCACTATTTTGAGCAACATCAAGCAGTACTAATGGGAGGCCTCACCCACCCTTCACTGATTCCTGAACAGCATTCAAACCCTCAAACTCCAGGAAAAAATAGCAGTCACAGGGAGAATAAGTTATCATTTGGAAGAATAGACTGAAGTGAGGATCAGCAGGAACATAGACATGGTCTGGAAAAGATGGTTCAGTTGCCACTCTTCAAACCTCTATCTGTGCCATGTGATGCAAGAGATATTTGCATGCGGAGCTGCTTATCATCTGAATGCTGCTGTTCTCCAGACCCTTCTCCAGTGCATGCTTAATAATGCTACAGCTAAACAGTGCTAAACTACTTGTCCTCTATCTTTTGAGCAAATTTGATTGTGATTCAGAAAATAATCATACTTCTGCCTTCCCCCTCCCTTCTCAGGATTGTCTAGTGGATCAAGCTCCACACAAAATGCAAGAACAGTCATGTCAGACTTTCAGCAGGGGGAAGGATGTCTACCTCCCAAATATGTAGCCTGAGCATGTCTGCAAGAAGAAGGAGACCTAGCTTTGACACTCTGGTCTGCTCAAAACCGTTTTTGCAGAAAGGTGCTGCAACACCAGATTGTTGATGAGATGAGAGGAAAAAAGTCCAGTTTCTTTAAAGTGAAATTCATAGTTAGGAAAGTCTAGGAATGTTGTATGGTCAGAACACTCCTGGCCATGACCTGTGTCATGGAGCTTTTATTAGTGGCTATTAGTTTGTAGAGGTTCATGAATAATCAACCTAAAGCCTTTGAGTGATCTAGACAAGGGAAAAAGACCTCAAATCACAGAATGAAGAGTGCATGTTTTCTAGTCCTAGAACAATCTGTACAACTGGGGATTTTCCTGCAAAGAAGCAGACTTCACAGTATCACAGTATATCAGAAGTTGGAAGGAACCTCAAGAGATCATTGGAATCAACCCCTCTCCCAAAGCAGGATCACTTGCAGTCTGCACAGGAATGCATCCAGATGGGTTTTGAAAGTCTCCAGAGAAGGAGACTCCACAACCTCCCTGGGCAGCCTGCTCCAGTGCTCCATCATCCTCCCTGTAAAGAAGTTTCTATTCATGTTAAGGTGAAATCTTCTATGTTCAATTTTGAACCTGTTGTTCCTTGTCTTATTACTGCACACCACTGAAAAGAGATTGACCCCATCCACTTGACACCCACCCATTGGTTATTTATATATATTGATCAGATCCCCTCTAAGTCTTCTCAAGACTAAATGGCCCCAGGTCTCTCAGTAACTCTTCACAGAGGATATGATCAAGTGCTCTAATCATCCTCATGGCTATCCATTGGATTTTCTCCAGCAGTTCTCTTTCTTGAACTGGGAGCCCAAAACTGGATGCAGTATTCCAGGTGTGGTCTCACCAGGGCAGAGTAGATAGGTAGAAGAACCTCCCTAGACCTGCTGGACACACCCTTCTTGATGCACCCCAGGATACCATTGGCTCTCTTGGCCACAAGGGCACATTGTTCCGTGGAGAACTTGCTGCCCTCCAGTGCTCCAAGGTCTTTCTCCATGGAGCTGCTTTCCAGCAGGGCAGCCCCTAACCTGTACTGGTGCCTGTTATTCCTTCCCAGATGTAGGACTCTGCACTTGTCCTTCTTAAACTTTATGAGGTTTGCCTTCACCCGTCTCTCCAGACTGTCCAGATCTCATTGAATGACACCACAGCCTGACAGGGTGTCACTCAACCCCCCAGTTCTGTATCATCAGTAAACTTGCTGAGAGTACTCTCAATCCCCTCATCCAGGTCATTGATAGAGGAATTGAACAAAACTGGACCAAATAGCGATCCCTGGGGAGCACCTTGGCCACAGGCCTCCAAGCTGACTCTGTGCCACTGATGACGACCCTCTGAATTCTGTTGTTGAGCCAGTTTACAATCCACCTCATTGACCATCTGTCTATGCCACATCTCCTGAGCTTTTGTAAGTGGCTGTTATGGGAGACAGTTTCAAAAGCTTTACTGAAGTCAAGATATATGATATCCACTCTCTTCCTTATTCTACCCATTTGGTCATAATTTCATAGAAGGCTATCAGATTAGTCAGACAGTATCTCCCCTTGGTAAATCCATGTTGGCTGCTCCTGATAACCTTCTGTCTTCCATGTGGTTAGAGATGACCTCCAGGACTTGAATCTTTCCTAAGAATAGAATGAAACCAGGGGTTCCCAGATTCTGAATGAATACCAAGCTCCTTTTTACTGGTGCACTCAGAATGAAGAGTCAAGTTTCCTAGCTCTGGAGGAACAGGAGAGGTCAACCCAGTGATGGTGTAAGCAAGTGACAAACCTCATCCTAGGGAAACCACCTTCCTGACCATAGTGTCTCCATGATTACACAATGAAGTTTTGACCACTTATTGAACCAGGCTTTAGAAAGCCCTATTAGTTGTATCAATTATATTGTCACATATAGGTAGGAAGTGCCTACCTTCAAAATAGGATAGGGTATGAATTCCTGAAGAGATGCCTAACTTCTCCTATCCCTTCTATTTCAGGGGGATTTATCTGTTGGTTAGTTAGTCAAGTCCCTCTACAGCACAGTACTTTGTGTATTGCTTCTAAAACACCTCCTTGTCTTGGACTTTGAAGGATTGGAAAGCTTGGTCTTTCCACCAAGGACAGAGAGATGAAAGTCAGGTGCTGCAAAAAAAAAAAAAAGTGAGTTTAGATCTTGAGACTTGTCATTTTGGAGAGGTACTAAGCAAGACCATTGACACAGGGAGGTGCCTAAGTAAGAATGTTTGCCCTTGGCTTGAGCATACTCAGCATAAAGGTGTACTTACCTTTTGGAAATCAACCTGTGCTCATTATCTGGAGACTGTACATTAAAACACCCAAGTGCAACACTGAAAGGATTAGAAGGGTTATTTGATCTTCATCTTCAAAGTACTTTACAAACATTAAGGTCTGGACTAAAGCATTTAGAAACAGAAGTGGTGCAAAGGGGTTGTGTCCACTTAGTACTCTTGCTGCCTCTGCCCAGGTGGGCAATTTGAGCTCTCTGAATTCCTCTGGGCAAAATGAAAGCCTCCACCCTAGGCATCAGAGTGAAAGGAGGAAAAATACTGCCATCCTCTCCCCTGTAATAGGAACAATGTTTTCCAACCATGGGCACTTGCAACTAATCGGTACAGTGTCTCTTTTTTTGTAGCTGAACCTTATCTAGTCTTCTATAGTAGCTGTTATCCATTCACAATTGTAATGAAATAGTATAAATATTTCCTTGAAACCCATAATTATAAGTGTCAACTGTTGAAATAATCCAAGGGTGCATTCTTCGACTGTTATGGTCATATCACCTAAACTTTGTTTTGGAGGGGTTGAAGTCCTGAAATCTCAGAACAGGGTTTACAGAATAGAATCACAGAGTCATAGAATACTTTGGGTTGGAAGGGACCTCCAAAGGCCATCCAATCCAGCCCCCACAGTAAGCAGGAACATACCCCACTAGATCAGGTTGTATATGTTACCCATTATGTTCTTATGCTTTACTCTTCTCAAGATTTACTGATTTGTACTGTAGAGACACAGGCTTGATGACAAGGTCCATGAATACGCTTCTCTCAAGAAAATGTATTCACCAGCTTCCTGTGTTTACAAGAATTGTCATAAAGTAATAAAGTTTCTTGCAGACTGGCAAATCCTTTGGAGTCACATTCTTTCTCCTGCTGAGAGCCTTCTGCCGTTAATCACTACTTTGTTGACCCAACTCCCTCACAGTGTAATGAATAAAGCTAATAATCCCTGTATATTTAATTACTATATATATATATGTACGTATATATACACACAAATATTTTTTTCTTTTATTATTATGTTGTAACAAATAGATAAAGTGATCCCAGAGAAGTTTGTGTTCATGCTTCTGCTATGACGAAATTATTTGGATGTCTTATAAGTGCACTTGTGCAAATAGGTGTTGAGAAAGGACAGAATGTCAAAAGAAATTGTCTATTTTAGCAGGTAAACTGTGAGAGATTAAAAAAGATGGTGCTTACCCATAACATGACATAAGTTCCATGAGCTGAAAAGCTCCTTGGTATTTTTCAAAGCTGCATCCCATGAGAAATGTAGTGGCAGAGGCACTGGGCAGAATTGCCATATTTTTGAAAACAGATATGAGAAGAATGCAAAATTGGCAAATGTCTTCCTTCGAGATTTTCTGACTTCCAAGATTTTTGATGCCAGATAGAGCTTTCCTTTGGAAAATCTAAGCTAGCCAAACAACAACAACAACAAAATGAATGTGGCAGGGAAAGAAAACAATTGCTGAATCCAAAACACATTTTTGAGGCAAAGTATTCAGTCACAAACTTCTAGTGGATTGCAATGTTTTATTCCAGTTTGGGATGGGATAGAATAGAATGGAATAGAATAGAATAGAATAGAATAGAATAGAATAGAATAGACCAGACCAGGTTGGAAGAGACCTTCAAGATCATCGTGTCCAACCCATTATCCAACACCATATAATCAACTAAACCATGGCACCAAGCACCCTGTCAAGTCTCCTCCTAAACACCTCCAATGATGGTGACTCCACCACCTTCCCAGGCAGCCCATTCCAATGGGCAATCACTCTCTCTATGAAGAATTTCTTCCTAACATCCAGCCTAAACCTCCCCTGGTGCAGCTTGAGACTGCAGCTTGAGAGGTTTGAAATTTGCAAAAATATTCTGTGGTAAGCTTTTCCTCCCCCAGCTCAGATCCACAATAATTTGTTAGCATCATTCCTTTAATCCTACAGAAGGCAGAAGAGACAAATCTTCAAGATTCTTTTTTGAGAACTATTAAAATATCTTTGTAAAAATTAAGATGGTGGAGAAAGATATCTACTGCTATATATTTTCATAGAACTTAACCAGCAAAATCTATTTGGATGCATTAAAATAACCTTTAGGTTCTGAAGTAAACTGGATGGATGTAAAATTCTACTTTAACAAATTGATATTTGAATTGCAAGTCAGTGCAGAATACAGTCCATGATGTGTAATATTGCCTTTTCAGAGCTTTTGACTGTTGTCTTTTATTACTTTGCTAATGGACCTTCCAAGTAGTTGCAAATGTTCATGTCCTTAAGCATGTAAACATCTCAAAATCTAGTATTAGGCCACACCTTGAGTACTGTGTCCAGTTCTGGGCCCCTCAGTTTAGGAAAGATGTTGAGTTGCTGGAACATGTCCAGAGAAAGGCAACAAAGCTGGGGAGAAGTCTGGAGCACAAGCCCTATGAGGAGAGGCTGAGGGAGTTGGGGTTGCTTAGCCTGGAGAGGAGGAGGCTCAGAGGAGACCTTATTGCTCTCTACAACTACCTGGAGGGAGGTTGTAGCCAGGTGGGGGCTGGTCTCTTCTCCCAGGTGGCCAGCAGCAGAACAAGAGGACACATTCTCAAGCTGTGCCAGGGGAGGTTTAGGCTGGATGTTAGGAAAAAGTTCTTCATAGAAAGAGTGATTGGCCATTGGAAGGGGTTGCCCAGGGAGGTGGTGGAGTCACCATCACTGGAGGTGTTTAAGAAGAGACTGGATGGGGTGCTTGGTTGCATGGTTTGGTTGATTAGATAGTGTTGGGTGATAGGTTGGACTTGATTATCTCAAAGGTCTTTTCCAACCTGGTCTGGTCTGGTCTGGTCTGGTCTATTCTATTCTATTCTATTCTATTCTATTCTATTCTATTCTATTCTATTCTATTCTATTCTCTTAACTTCCAGCATATTCCTTTCTTTTACTCTTTGAAGTCCTGAAAAATTTGAGATATTTCTTTTTTTTAAAGTGTTGAGTCTTCATTAGTTACACATTTCTCCACTGTTTGAGACCTCAGTGAAAGAAAACAAGCAAGCAGCACAGCTGTAGATACTTTGTTTAAAATCCTTTTCTTCTTCATCCTTCTGCTGTCAGACTCTGCTTTCTTCTGGTGATGTAAATCATACATTTAGAGACAAATATTTCAACTACATGTACAAAGCAGGATGCTTAAAAAGTCTTTTAGGATGCCTTCAGTGAAGGATAAACAAGAAAAAGATTTCTGCTGCTGCTTTAGGATCACTTTAGGACTCATTATTGTCTGAGGAAAAAGAAAGCTTTTCAGCCTTGGTGACTAAATGATAAAACTTGGTACTGGTGGTGTACTGTTGTATGAACATTGCTCAGACAGAAGTGGATGGCTAAGCATAAAATGATATTTGAGTAAATATTTGTAGTTTTCACAGTTTGTCAGTCAAACTAAAAAAAAGCAGGAGGAAGAGAGGGAGGTATGTGGCCCAAGTTATATGTTTGAACTTCCTCAGGATTTCCAAAGGGAGAGACTGAAAAGGAAAAAAGACTTTGTGTTTTACAACATGCTGTCTGAAGATTGTTGGAGGAAAGCTTCAGCAGCTGGAGCCTCTTCTTGCATCCTACACCCAGGGTGCCCAGCCTGGCACCAAGAGGGTGAAAGGTGAAGACTGCATCCTTCTCAGCGGTGACTCAGGGACTCGATAGCTCTCAATTTCTGAAGGCCCTTCAACCGCTCATAGCCTTTCATTTGAAGTCAAGTTGAAGTTTCTCAGTTCATTTTTATCTCTTTGCATTTTTCAACTGTGTGTAAATAGGTGGAAGTTCCCTGTATCTAATATTAATATGCTAGGTCTTACCTGTGCTCCCCACCAGGCCAGAAAGGGAACATCACTGTGTTGGCAAAGACAACACTATCTACTCAAGAGCTGTCCACGATCTAGAAGACACCGAGAGCACCCAGACCCAGAATTCTCTTCATTTAAACCACTCTCCTCAGAGATGTGAGACTTGATTTCTGGGTCCTCATATACAGACAATCATTAAACACTGAGCAAGTAGCTTAGCAAGTTGGCTATTGAGACAGACTAGATTGTCTAGAGACGATCTTACTGTCTAGAAAAAGGTTTTGAGCTAAAGCTACTTGATGAATTTGACCTACACTTGTAAACTGCTGCAACATCATCAGAACCCCTCTTTAGTCTATATGCTCAAAAATAATCACTGGAATTTAGTCTCATTAATTCTGATCTTTACTGTCTCCAGCAGTGGGATTTCTTTGGGACAATGAGCACCACTTCACCTAGCCATGGGAAAAGTGCTCTATGTACCTTGTCCTGACAGATAATAATGTTGTCTTCATAAAATATCCTATGAATAGAGAGCTGCACATTACATAAAAGTGCAGCTCCAGAGGAGGAATACCATTTGATTTAACTTCTAATATATGGTGGTGGTGGTCTTTGTAAAACCTAAATTATCACTTCCCTCCTAGGCCATGAGTAAAAGTTCAAACGAGTCCTGAACAGAAAAGAAAGCTACTGTCTTCTTCCCCTGAGTCCCCAGGCTCCCTGAAGGGATGAGTAATGTTTTTGTTCCAGTAAGATACTGTGCATATCATCTCTCATATATTCTGTTCCTTTGTTTCTTCATCATACAGGCAGAGCAAGGAGCGGTGAGAGTGGGAGGACAACTTAAATAAATGGTTTGGAGACACTAGTTGTCATGTCTGAAGTAATGGTAAAATTATCACATTTGCTGCACCAAACTTAAATACTGGGGTCAGGAAAGGATGACAAATTTCCCTATTCCTTCCCATGTTTGGCTTCCTTCCTGTGGCTGGATCCGAGGTATGCATGAAGAGGCACAGAAACCCATCAAAACAAAGCAAACCAATCAGCTTAATTAGTGATTTCAGAACATGCATTAACCCTTGGTACCTTGGACACGCTCCCGGACCTATTAAAGCATTTCTGTTACAGGCAGTAGCACCTCAAAGGTCTCTAAAATCCTGCATAATGGGTATCCTGCTACCCTGCAAGGAAATTGTTCTGTCAGTCAGTATTACTCAACATCGAGCTATAGCAGTATAGAGAAGAAATATTTGTTTTCATTAGAGTGTGACATTTCCAAGTCTGATGTATCTTTGTAAAAAAACCCAAAAACTTTTGGCTAAATTACAGGAACTCATCAGTTTATTGTGAAATGAAAACTGTCTACTAATGTAAAAGAGAACTCACTCCTGCATGTTTAATAAACTCCTGTCACAGGCAGTGAAAGTCAGTGGAAAAAAACCCAAACTGATATATGGAAAAGAAAAAAAACCCCTGGCAAACTCCAAGATAAGCCAGGCTGGTTGTATGTGTATAAACACATTAGGCTATTTTTTTGTTCTGTTTGCCTCAGAGTATAAATATTATAATGGGACATGATTTGTTTTCACAGCCTTTGTCTGCAGCTAAGAAGATAGAAGCTCTGTATTTACTATGACAACAGAAAACTGTGTTTGTACTGGATAATATCCATGAAAACTCCTGCTGCTGCATCCACGGGTTCAAGCCCAGTGCGTGAAAAGGCCATTAGCTAATTGCAGCCCTGTCATGTCTTATTCTGCTCAGAGCAAAACCGTTCTGTGTGTGATGCAGTGGTTTAAACCCCTGTCATCTTGTGCACAAGAGTTCCCGCCATTGCTGCAGCAAACTGTGGGGTTTCCTCGAGGAAAATTTACCTCTTGTAATGCTTCCCAAATTAATTCTCAAAAACAGTCTTACACTGCAGGGGACCAGATTTTGATCATGTTTAGTCTTATTTAATGCAGTGAAGAAAATAATCCCTGTATTCCTAAGCAGTTTATTAATTAGATAATGGCTAACGACAGGAGCAAATTAAAGATGAGCCTTACCTGCTCCTATCTCTCTGTTCTCTTTCTGTGTGGCTCCGTTCCCAGAAATATGAACTTCCTAGGAGCTTCTCCCTGTGTTGAATAATCTATTCTTTCATGATCCAAACCTAAAAGCAGGAAGTGAAGATTTCCCTGCTGTTTAAACACTAAAACTCTCTCCCATTGTTATTCCCTTTCATTCCCTGTATTTTCTTTTTTTTTGACAAGAGAACAAAGTAGTTTCATTGCTTTTGTATTCTTTAATACTTTCATTCGTGCAATATTTATAGGACATATAAAAAAACCTTGTCATGAAAAAGACAAATGGTCTTTGTGACTCTCTTGAATTTGGAAAATGAGTTTCAGGCAGGTGAATGTCTTTGTTTAAGGCTTTACTTGTGGAAAAAATGAAATAACAAAAAGATATTGCAAATTCTGCCTCTCCTTCATACTCAGGCGCGACAGTTAACCCTTCTCATCAATTAGGTTTGCTACCCAGGACCTTTGTCTTTCAGAAAGATGCTGCAACTGAAAGAAGTGGATTTAACTTAATTTTGAAATTTAGGGAGCAAGAGAGAAGTTAATACCTGTCCCATTTCTTGTATTTCCTGTCTTCACATCTCTTGCCCAGGAAATTAAGAGCACTGATGCACTGGCCTTAGTCTATAACTGCAGGAAAATTGCCTTATGACCATATTTATCTTGGTTTGACCTGAGGACACTCTTCTTCCCCTCTTCTTGTTTCCTTCCCCCTCCCTTGAGTGCTGAGTTTGTGCTCTTGTGCAGAAACAGTTTGTGATTCCTGAAGACTTAAATAGTTAAACCAAGCAGTTGGGAGAAGTAGTTTCATAGTTTCATAGTTTCATTCAGGGTTGGAAGGGACCACAAGGATCATCTAGTTCCAACCTCCCTGCCATGGGCAGGGACACCCCACACTAGATCAGGCTGGACAGAGCCTCATCCAGCCTGCTCTTAAACACCTCCAGGGATGGGGCCTCAACCACCTCCCTGGACAACCCGTTCCAGGGCTTCACCACTCTCATGGTGAAGAACCTCCTCCTCACATCTAGCCTGAATCTCCCCACCTCCAGCTTCATTCCGTTCCCCCTAGTCCTATCACTACCTGAGATCCTGAGAAGTCCTTCCCCAGCCTTCCTGTAGGCCCCCTTCAGATACTGGAAGGCCACAATTAGGTCACCTCGGAGCCTTCTCTTCTGCAGACTGAACAGCCCCAACTCCTTCAGTCTGTCCTCATAGGAGAGGTGCTCCAGCCCTCTGATCATCCTTGTGGCCCTTCTCTGGACACCTTCCAGCACCTCCACATCCCTCTTGTAATAGGGGCTCCAGAACTGGACACAGTACTCCAGGTGGGGTCTCACCAGGGCTGAGTAGAGGGGGAGGATCACCTCCCTCGACCTGCTGGCCACACTTCTCCTGATGCAGCCCAGGATCTGATTGGCTTTGCGGGCTGCAAGTGCACATTGAGAGCTCATGTTGAGCTTTTTGTCCACCAGCACCCCCAAGTCTCTCTCTTCAGGGCTACCCTCCAGCCAGTCACTGCCCAGCCTGGATTTGTGCCTGGGATTGCCTCGACCCAGATGCAGGACCCTGCACTTGCTCTTATTGAACTTCATGAGGTTGGCCTGTGCCCACCTCTCCAGCCTGTCAAGGTCCCTCTGGATGGCCTCCCTTCCCTCCAGCGTGTCTGCTGCACCACACAGCTTGGTGTCATCATCAAACTTGCTGAGGGTGCACTCAATGCCACTGTCCATGTCCCCCAAGTAGATTCTCATGCTTAGTTTTGGCCTCTAGTATTGCTTCTGTGGTTTATTGAATGAAAAATATGTAGATTATCCTGAGGAAAAAAAACAAACAACCCAACAACCCTATTTTTTTTCTGGTTTAATTTCCTGTTAGTCTTGTATGTAATGAATGGTCTGCCCAGGGAGCTGGTGGAGTCACCATCACTGGAGGTGTTTGGGAAGAGACTGGATGGGGTACTTGGTGCTATGGTTGTGTTGGATGATAGGTTGGACTTGATGATCTCAAAGGTCTCTTCCAACCTGGTCTGGTCTATTCTATTCTATTCTATTCTATTCTATTCTATTCTATTCTATTCTATTCTATTCCATATAATGTGCTTGCATTCAGGGGCTTGAAGAGAAATTTGGTTTGAGCTGATCTGAGCAGAAGCAGAAAATTAATTCTCTTTATTTAGTTCTCCTCAGACATCAAGAAACATATATTCCCCACTCTGTCAGCCTACAGCTTCAAGAGAAAGACTGGAAAGCTAATGCTGCAACAGAGGGATTATGGATTTTACCAGGAGATTGTTTTGACCCTAATTTAGCCAGAAAAGTCTATTCAATATTTGTCTCCCACATACTAAGTAGCCTTTAAACTAGACAATGGTTGAGTGCCATCCCCCCTGCTCAAGTGGGGAACTCAGAAGACATGGAATAGGGCAGAATGAGCTGAAAGGTTATTCCTAATGTCAACAAAAAGAGGGGAAGTTTGTAAAAGAATCCGCAACTGAGAGTCTGAAGGGCAAAACTTTTTTAAATGCAATTCTGTTGTTTGTAGTTTGGTTTTTTTTGCTTCAGGAACTATGGAGAGATGGTACAGTGAATGGACCAAAAATACTGACTTTGAGACAGTCTTGTCTGTGGGAGGTGATTTCTTGACAATTATCACAGGCAGCTATCCAGGATAATTTTTTAAGGGTGAAAGTAGTAGCATGAATATTCATTCTCAGAAGTTGCAAGTTGTAGTTCTAGAGTTGTGTAAGTGTAAGAATAAAAATCCCTAACTTTTGATAAGAATAGTAGAGTTTGGGTTGGCCTTCTTAAAAAGTGAGGAGCAATTGTAACCTCTACAGCCTTACAACAGTAATCACAATTCAAAAGGGAAGACAGAGTAGCAGTATGCATTGGCAGATGGATAAGGGCTAGACAGCTCATACAGCACGTGTGAAGTTACAAGTAAATAACTCTTTGGTAAAGTCCTTATTACCATGCCTTTACTATTGCAGGTAAGTCTAAAGCTGGCTGTCTAGATAACCTGAAGCAAGGAAAAGACTACAGTTTGGAATCCTGTCTGTCTTTTTTTTTTTCACAGCAGGCTCAGTGTTTTCAACACCACTTTTATAGAATCTTATTGAGTTCCTATGATACCTCTGGGAAGTGCAATGAATGACCACCCCAGTTGATCTACTTCAGCCCCCAGCTGTCCCTATGTTTCCTCCAACATTTAATACAAGTCTGCTGTGTTGCAGTTTCAGATGATTACCTCTTCTATGCAAGATAAATGTGGAGAATAAATTGCTCTAGTCACTTTTGAAATAACCTTTTATGTATTTTTTATTTGTAAGTATTCATGCATTTGAAGACAGTCCTATTTCTATTGCAGTAATAAATAGCCATGACTCTCAGTCTTCCCTGTTTTTCTAGACTTTGACTTCTATTGCTGAACTTTTCTGGATTTCTCTTGTTTTGTTCACATTTTTATTGAAAATGTGGTGCCCCAAATCTGCCACTTTTCTGCTGTCATCTCACTGATATTGAGTAAAGCAAAATGGTTATTTAATCTCTGTTTCATGGTGGGGAAAAAAAAAAAGAGAGAAAAGAATATAAAACTGAAAGGCCAGCATTTAAGAATGTGTTCAGTGGAACCCAAGACTTAAATTAATATGCTGTATCACAGAATGACAGAATCTCAGGGACTGGAAGTGACCTTGTAAGATCATCTAGTCCAAACCTCCTCCCAGAGCAGGATCACCTGTACCAGGAAAACATCCAGGAGAGTTTTGAATATCTTTACTTTTAGAATAAACCAAACCAGGTTGAAAGAGACCTTCAAGATCATCGTGTCCAACCCATCAATCAATCCAGCCCACCCAAACAGCTAACCCATGGCACCAAGTACCCCATCAAGTCTCCTCCTGAACACCTCCAATGATGGCAACTCCACCACCTCCCTGGGCAGTCCATTCCAATGGGCAATCACTCTCTCTGTATAGAACTTCTTCCTAACATCCAACCTAAACCTCCCCTGGCACAGCCTGAGACTGTGTCCTCTTGTTCTGGTGCTGGCTGCCTGGGAGAAGAGACCACCATCAGCCTGTCTACAACCTCCCTTCAGGTAGTTGTAGAGAGGGAGAATCCACAACCTCCCTGGGCAGCCTGTTCCAGTGCTCTGTCACCCGCACAGTGAAAGATTTTTTCCTCATATTTACGTAAAACTTCCTATGCCTCAACTTCCACCCATTGCCCCTTGTCCTGCATCACTGAGCAGAGCCTGGCTCCATCCACTTGGGACTCACCCTTTACATATTTATAAACATGGATGAGGTCACCTCTCAGTCTCCTCTTCTCCAAGCTAGAGAGCCCCACCTCCTTCTGTCGCTTCTCATACGGAAGATGTTCCACTCCCTTAATCATCCTTGTGGCTCTGCACTGGACTCTTTCAAGCAGCTCCCTCTCTTTCTTGAACTGAGGGTCCCTGAGCTGGACACATTATTCCAAATGCAGCCTCACCAGTCCAGAGTAGAGGGGGAGGAGAACCTCTCTTGACCTGCTGGTCACACCCCTTCTAATCCACCCCAGAATGGCATTGGCCTTCCTGGCCACAAGAGCACATTGCTGGCTCATGATCATCCTTCCATCCACCAGGACCCCCAGGTCCCTTTCGCATTCACTGCTCTCCAGCAGGTCCGTCCCCAACCTATACTGGTGCATGGAGTTGTTCCTTCCCAGGTGGATAACTCTACACTTGCCCTTGTTAAACTTCAAATTTCTCCCTGCCCAGCTCTTCAGCTTGTCCAAGTCTCGCTGAATGGCAGCACAACCTTCTGGTATGTCAGCCACTCCACCCAGCTTGGTGTTGTCAGCAAATTTGTTGACAGTGCACTCTGTTCCCTCATCCAGGCCATTGATGAATATATTGAACAGTTGGTCTCAGTACTGACCCCTGGGGGACTCCACTAGACACAGGTCTCCAATTAGAGTCTGTCCCATTGACTACGACTCTTTGACTCCTTCCCTTCAACCAGTTCCAAATCCACCTCACTATCTGATCATTGAGACCACACTGCCTCAGATTAATTGCAAGAATGCTATGGGAGACAGTGTCAAATGCCTTACTGAAAGAAAGTTATTGTAGTTATTTACTTCATAAGAATGCAAACCTGATTAATTGTATCATTTTCCTCACTGTGCAAAGTAAAGCATTTATCTCCAAATATTACTAAGCCCTGTGACTTATTTGGCTGTAAAATAGTTATGAGAGAATAGAATACAATGTTTTTTTTTTGTCCAAACAACTCTAAAAACATAAAAATACAAAGTTTGTTCAGCATATTTTATTAAAGTATTCAAAGCAAGCTGTAATTGTGACAGCTGGTCTCAGAAAGATTAACAGTAGACTAATATGATGAGAAAATGAGAAGCTGGCTATAACAAGGCATGTTTATATTTTGGCTTTTAAAGGGCAGCACCCTTTACAGCTCCAGGTTATAATGTTATGGGTGAAAATGTGATACTTGCTGCAATCTGCCACCTTTCACAGTATCACAGTATCACAGTATAACCAAGGTTGGAAGAGACCTCGAGGATCATCGAGTCCAACCTATCAACACAGACCCCATGGTGGATTGGCTATCGTTGAATTTCCACACATAGCTGCTTTTAAAAATCAACTGAAGTTCCAAACCAGTATGCTGAAAATCTAAAAGTCAGTACAATTACAGAGGAGGGCCACAAAAATGATCAGGGGGTTAGACCACCTCTGCTACAAAGACAGGCTGAGGGAGCTGGGGTTGTTCAGCCTGGAGAAGAGGAGGCTCCAGGGAGACCTAATAGCAGCCTTCCAGTACCTGGAGGGGGCCTACAAGAAGGATGGAGAGAGACTGTTTACAAAGGCCTGTGGTGATAGGACAAGAGGCAATGACTTCAAACTAGGGAAGAGTGGATTTATTTTGGATGTTAGGAACAGGTAGTGAAGTATGAGGGTGGTGGAACACTGGAATAGGTTGCCCAGGGAGGTAGCTGGGGCCCCTTCCCTGATGATATTCAAGTGAGGCTCAACAGGTCTCTGGGCAGCCTAATCTAGTTGAGGATGTCCCTGCTGACTGTAGGGGGAGTTGGACTAGATGACCTTGGGAGGTCCTTTCCAACCCAGACCATTCTATGATTTTATGATTCTACATGATATTGTGACCTACCAACTAATAACAAGGTGGCAATAAGGTCTTCCTTTGGGCAAGACAGGAAAAGGGCCACCATAGATAAAACTGCAGGATTGAGACAGGTAAAACATAAAATTATTAAGCTCTGACTTGCATTGTGCCATTAGCTTTCTTGGCTAAAGAAACTGATTTCAACCTATAATACTTCATCCTGAAACTCCTGATTTACTGAACTGCTAGTAAGCACAAATAGCCTGGAATCCATTATAGTATTTGTTAATTAAGTTTATGTGCAGGAGTAAATGTAGGTAAGTTTGTGAGTATATAAAATCTCTCACAAATTGAAGTGAGAGAGTGGGTCCAGCAAGTGCACCCTAGTTTAAATTAGGGAGAAAAGAGATGTAAACATCCATCACTTGTGGCCCAGATACACATTTTGATTGTGCAGGAGTGAACTTCTCTTCAGTGATATCCTTCTCTCCATGTGGAAGTCTTCCTTTGTTTCACATTGAGAAACCTTGGGCACTAACAGAAGAAATTTTGTCTTAGATGCATCATCAGAATCGTCTGACTTAACATTTTATTGAACAGTTCTTAATCAGGCCTAAACGATCTTCCACTTCTCTAATGCAATTTCATGCTCAGCTCCCATCTTTTCAAGCCTGTCATCTACTTGTGCATCTACTTTTATTAGAGTAGCCAAAATGAAGTTAGTGGTAATATTCTGGCTTAAAAATATTCATGATTTATGTTTGCAGTGCTTGTAAGAGAAGCAAAGCCAAACCCCAAAACCAGGAAGATAAGATAAGCATTAATCTAAACCTTATATATGTGCATAATTTAGATAGGTACTCTCTTGTTAAAGATAAATGGATGATGCATAACAGTTTAAAGCCCTGAGAGGGCTTAGTTTTTTAATCTGTTTTCCTTCTACTCATTCTTAATTTTGATGATAGAGGAACTAGGGAATATCATTCCACATGAAACAATAGGGGCTGTCTGCCTGAGTGACATAACATGGCTGCAGAATTTCTGTTCTGAATCTACCCTTCTCTAGTTTAAAACCATTGCCCCTTGCCCAAGTGCTGCATGCCCTATAAGCAGTCCCTCCCCAGCTATATTGTACATCCCCTTCAGGCACTGGATGGTCTCTGTAAGGTCTCTCCAGAACCTTCTCTTCTCCGGGCTGAACAACCTCAACCCTCTCAGCCTGTCTTAGGAGAGGGGATCTGGTTCTCTGATCATTTTAGTTCCCTCACACACTTCAGCAAGGAATATGCCCTAGACACCTTGCTGAACCAAGAATCTGTGTAAACCTGCTCTTTGTAGACATGGTATTTCTCCCTCAAAGTTAATAGACTGTGCAAAGTATTGAGAGAAACACATTACTTCCACTGTGGAGGAAATGGAGGAAACTTCCTTTTTCTTTCAGCGCTATCAGAACACCAGCCTCTGGACACTATTTATATCACAAGGAGCCAGAAACAGGAGTAGCTACTTCCCCATCTTCTTTGCTTATTCCTCCCTCACATATCTGCAGCCAGCACAGAAGCTTTGAGGAGAAATAGAAGAACAGAGTGTTTAATACAGTCTTCTAAAAATGACAAACATAATTACATGCGGTCCCTGGTGAGATCATTAATGGTTGTCTGATGGAACATCTCAGAGTCACACAAAACTGAGTAACTCAGCTGACGATGGACTTTTTAACCTCTTCCACAAAAATTCTGAACTTTGATATTTCGTTTTTATAAAGAAAAAAAAATATATTTTACTTTCAGTAAAATACCTTTAATACAAAACTGCTTCTAAAAATGCTCCTAATAATCCCTTTGAAAGTGTTGCCTTCAGCTGTCTGTGACATTGAAAGTGGAAAGTGTTTTCTTTAGTGTATTTTGAGACTATACTTACTGAGGTTTTTTGGTTGTTTGAGTGTGTTTGTATGCCTTTTTTTATTATTTTTTTGTTCAGAACTATTTTTTACCTGAACAAAACTGCTGTTGATTGAAATAGAGATTATTATCATGGCGATACCTCTGCAAACCTGTAGTCCCTATTATTATGGGAAGTTGCCATCAGAAAACTGAAAGGCTTCAGTAGAGATTTCTGGAGATCATAAGCCTGAAAAATTAATCTAGTACTGTCTATGCACTTTTTCATTAAATGTTTAGAACAAACCAGGTTGGAAGAGACCTTCAAGATCATCGCGTCCAACCCATCAACCAATCCAACCCACCTAAACAACTAACCCATGGCACCAAGCACCCCATCAAGTCTCCTCCTGAACACCTCCAATGACGGCGACTCCATCACCTCCCCAGGCAGCCCATTCCAATGGGCAATCACTCTCTCTGTATAGAACTTCTTCCCAACATCCAAACTAAACCTCCCCTGGTGCAGCCTGAGACTGTGTCCTCTCGTTGTGGTACTGGCTGCCTGGGAGAAGAGACCAACCTCCACCTGTCTACAACCTCCCTTCAGGTAGTTCAGTGTTTCTCATAAACAAAGCTAATCTTGCTAATTCATTTAGTCCTTTTAATATATCTTATTCATCCAGAACTATAACACAAATTCTGCCTTATTATTCAACTGCAATATGTGAGCAAATCTGGGCTTTTTATGATTCTGCCTTTGTCTTCATTGAATCTATATGAAATAAAATAAACCAATATGGAGAAGGGTAAGGATTCTGGTGGAGGACTATCAAACACAAGATGAATGGTAAGTTTTCTGTTCCCTAGTCAGAGGAACTTAATTTTAGGCCCAGTTTTCTGGTGCAGATGTGCAATATTAGTTTTTCTTCAGCAATGTGCAGCTCTGTGGATGATGATCTCACTGTTTTCCTCTTTTACTCGGAAATGTATTTGTGTGTGAAGGGGCAGTGGGATGGAATGTACACCTGTAGAAACAATTCTGTTCAGGATATTTCAGAGGATTCTTGCTGTATTGCTCCTCCTGGTTTTAATCTAGCTTTAATGGAATGAAACAATGTCAATAAAAGCAACAAAAGGACTAACTACATGCCAAGTATCAATTTATGAGGCACTCATCTTCTCCAAGTGAAGTTTGTGTGTTTAGTTTTTCTGAAGAACAGACTTTCCAAATAACAAGGTTGCTCTAAAATGCTATTTATGGAAAAAATAATCTATTTAATAAATATTTATGAATAAAATCTGCCTGAGATGCAGGCAGAAATGATATACAGTCTGACTCTGCTGCTTGTCTTTGTATAATTTCTTCCTGAAATTGTTAGTATTACTAATAATAAGTTTATCTATTAGGATTTGGTCCTACCTGCTGGAAGACTCTCAGAAGTTGAGGTGTATTCATCCCTCAGTAAAAGTAGTCACTGAATATACATTAGATGTGCTCTTTCTTGTGATTTGTCTGGCTTTGGAATTGAAGAGTAATTTAGATGATAAAGAGATAGGCCTTTGAGTTTCTTCAATTTTAAGTGGAAGTTATGTGATTACAAGGGAATAATTTTCATCCTGTAAGTTCTTGTAATTTCCTTTCTCAAATCAATACTGGCTAGGTCTAAACTGAGAAACAGGGATGCCTCAGGAATATTTCTTAGCTGCTTGAGCTGTGCAAATATCTCAGTTAAATTTAGACTCCCTTTCCACCAGCAGCGCCTGCTCCACCCCCCCACCCCCCCCCCCCTTCTGTTAATTTCCTTAGGAAGCAAATAAGTTTATTTTGCATAAAACAAAGCCAGATTGTGCTCTAGGAAAACTGGGGTGTCAGGATAAAGTGTATTCTAATGGTTAAATGTAGATATAACTTCCCAGGATAATGAATACCTTGGGCTTGTAATGGCAAAATAAAAATGAAAAATTTAAAGAAAATCAATCAACCCAAACCAAACCAAGCTAAATTCCATAGTTTGCTGTTCAAAAGTGTGCTACATTATCTTAGCAAAGACTATAAACCCCGTTAAAATCAACATCCTTAAATTCTCCCTTTTCTTCCCTGTACCTTTCAGTCTGGCTGGAAGTTACATCTGTATTAGATGCGATTTCGGGTAGCTCTCAGAAGCTGTGTTAAGGTTGTCACAGCAACCTAAGGCAAGAATTACCTTGTTTTTGCAGATCACAGCTTCAAATGCAGTATTATTGCCGGATGAGGGGAGGCTAAACTTTGTGGAACTTTATAAAAGCCACATACGTACCTATTAATTTTTCCTCTTGCTATTGACTTTCTCTCCGCTCTAGGTGCTCACAATCAGCCATTTCACCATAGCTAATGCAGCAGCTCACTCATTGGTTGAAAATAATATTTACTCAGCTGGAGGAAATGCGCAGCTCAAAGACCAAATGATTTTGCGAAACGTTATCCACAAACACTTTCCTGTTCCCTAGATGTTTGATACAGAAGCAGAGACTAATGAGTCCCAAAGGCCAGACTCTCGGTCTGTTATTTTTCTCTCCTTGTTCAATTAATGGCTTTTTTTATTCCAGTCTATTTTTAGGACTTATAAAATCCAGCAATGCACATATTTGTTCACATTCTACAGAGACCAGAGGAATAAACAAATATTACAGCTCTGTGTATTTCTTTTCTAATAAAACAAAAGAACAGAAAGATCCAGTCTTGGAGTTCTTCATTCAGCAGTCACAGAGTGTACTCCTCTGGATGACTTATCTTCATTCCCTATGTCTGGGTTTCCCCCATCTACCTTTGTTCCCCATATACATACAGAACCTGACCAACCGTTTCAGCTAGATTTGTTTACACATCTGTTGCAGGGCAGAAAAGCGAAGGGGAAAAGCTTATTAAGCAATGTAAAGGACCTTTGTTGTCAGTGAGAACACAAATGTCCTGTTGGACAATAATTTATCTGTAGGACAACAATGTGCCCTTATAGTCAAGAAGGTTTACTGAGAAAAGTGTGTGCAGCAGCTTAAGGGAGCCCTAGTGAGACCACATCTGGAGTATTGTGTCCAATTCTGGGCTCCCCAGTTCAAGAGGGACAGGGGTCTGCTGGAGAGAGTCCGATGAAGAGCTGCAAGTATGATTAAGAGACTGGAGAAAAGGCTGAGAGACCTGGGGATGTTTAGTCTGGAGAATAGTAGACTGAGAGAGGATCTATTAATATATACAAATATCTGAAGTCTGTGTGTCAAGAAGGTGGCATCAATCACTTTTCAGTAGTGTTCTGTGATAGGACAAGAGGCACACAGAAGCACACAAAGTTCTACCTTAACATGAAGAAAAACTTCACTGTTAGGGTGATAGAGCACTGGAACAGGCTACTTAGAGAGGTTGTGGGGTCTCTGGAGACTTCCAAAACCCACCTGAATGTATTTCTGTGTGGCCTGTCCCAGGTGATCCAGCTTTGACAGGGGAGTGGGACTTGATCAAGTCCAGAGGTCCCTTTCAACCTCTGCCATTCTATGATTCTGTGATCCTCTGTTACAGTACAAGTGGCTTTACTTCAAGAATTCATCTATACAAAGAAATCTAAAATAATGGATGGCAGACTTTTCAAGGTAAATCTACTTTCCTCTCAGAAAGAAGTCACAGTCCTTGTGGCCCTATTACTTTAGAAGCAGAAACTGACAGCACCACATTTCTTTGCCCTGTAAAACATCTTTTTTCACTCTTTCATTTTGGTTGTATTTTGATGCTGTGATTTTTCTATTTCTTTTTTTTTTGGGGGGGGGGGGGAAGGTACACTGACATTATACAGGGAATGAGTCACTAACATATGCAAGAGGGAAACACTACATCTATACTCATGCATATACATATGCATTTACTTTACCTTAAAGATGGCACTTTGACCTGTTTCAGTTTTAGTAGGTTGGCTATAAGGCAACCTGTATTGATCTCTTCCCTGTGATATAGTCTCCTCCACCATTCCACTATTCAGAGCAATGGTCGTTTGCTCATTTCAAAGAGCTTAAAGTCCTTCATCTTGTAGCAGAAAGGAGCTATTAAATGGCAGATTGTGATTCTTTACACAAGAAAGCAATTTCCTGTATTTTAATTTTTTATTCCAGAGTTTCCCTCTGCAGTTCAATTGCAGCAGGCAACAAGAAATTTAATTTTCCTCCAGAAGTATGAACATTGCTACAAGATAAATAAAAAGTGCAGTGTGCACATAAGGCTTGTCTTCTGCACATCTGTGCTCTGCAGCTGCTTTCCCACATTGAGAGAGCCTTGACAATTTCGTGTTTTTTTAATCAATGCTACACTACAATACAGTCACACTGGTATCTGGAGAGAGAGTGAGCAGGAATCCTTGCAGTAAATAAGACAAGGTTTTTTAAAATAAAATGTTTATGCACAGATTGGAAGTATCATAGTATCATAGTATCACAGTATCATAGTATAGTATCATAGTATCAGTCAGGGTTGGAAGGGACCACAAGGATCATCTAGTTCCAACCCCCCTGCCATGGGCAGGGACACCCCACACTACATCAGGCTGGACAGAGCCTCATCCAGCCTGCTCTTAAACACCCCCAGGGACGGGGCCTCAACCACCTCCCTGGACAACCCATTCCAGGGCTTCACCACTCTCATGGTGAAGAACCTCCTCCTCACATCCAGCCTGAATCTCCCCACCTCCAGCTTCATTCCATTCCCCCTAGTCCTATCACTGCCTGAGATCCTGAGAAGTCCCTCCCCAGCCTTCCTGTAGGCCCCCTTCAGATACTGGAAGGCCACAATTAGGTCATCTCAGAGCCTTCTTTTCTGCAGACTGAACAGCCCCAACTCCTTCAGTCTGTCCTCATAGGAGTGGTGCTCCAGCCCTCTGATCATCCTTGTGGCCCTTCTCTGGACCTGTTCCAGCACCTCCACATCCCTCTTGTAATAGTGGCTCTGGAACTGGACACAGTACTCCAGGTGGGGTCCCACAATTAATACTAATCTGTATTCTTCAGTCCCTCAAATTTGTGTGAGAAATGAAGTTGCAATTGTGGATATTTTCACATGTGCCATGCAATTTAGAAAGTTGAAAATTCATAATGAATTATTGTAAGGGCACTTATATCTTAATCATGAAGCTTCATCAGTTTGAGATCATGAAAGGACCAGATTATTGAGACACTGGGTTCATCTCACTCTTGATATAAAAGTGAGACAAATGATTTCTCATTGAAGAAAGATCTAATAAGTACTGAGCAGTAATGCAATCTATACATGTTTTCAGTAATTTATGCATATTTCCAGTCATAATAGTATTATGAAACTTAATTATGATCATTGTTAGGAATCTCAACATTAAATCTTACTCTTAATCTATTCAAGCCTTATATTAAAAGTAGTTATGTTTTAGACCTGCAGTTCTGAGTGAAATCCCAGCCTAGCACCTCACCATTTGCTTAATTAGAAATATTTTCTAATTTCCAGCATAAATATATTCACAGACACTCAACATCTATTTATTTTTCTGGGATAGTGTAATGGTTTCAGTACCTTTCAGTGCCAAACTATCCTCCTGATGCTTGCCTTATATTTCTTGAGGATAATCTTATCTCCTCCCAGTCTATTTTTCCTTTCATTCTTTTTTTCTTTCCTACTAAGCTAATAAACTAGGCTGCTTTAAGTTGTCACTATAAATAGAATAGAATAGAATAGAATAGAATAGAATAGAATAGAATAGAATAGAATAGAATAGAATAGAATAGAATAGAATTAACCAGGTTGCAAAAGACCTTTGAGATCATCAAGTCCAACCTATCATCCAACACTATCTAATCAACTAAACCATGGCACCAAGTGCCCCATCGAGTCTCTTCCAAAACACCTCCAGTGATGATACCCTTATACAAAACTTGAGATCTATCCTTCTTGTTACTGCTGCTGCAACCAGGATGAAGGGATACTTGAGCAGCTCTTGTTTAGTTAGTTTGAGAGGGGGTAGCAGTTTTGGCAGTAATTTAGCCCACACTAGACTATTTATTGTTGCAACTGGACTGTTGGCAGTACCCAGGTTTGCTAAGCTAAAGCTAGTATTCCTTCACAGCACTTTGTCATCTTCTGTGATTGCAGTTTAGAGGTTACCACGGCCTCCCTTCATACAATCCACAGGTTGTTTCTCCAAGCATTCCAATAGTTCTTCCTTAAACCAGTGCAACCTGGCTAAATAGTTCTTGAACACTGGAATGCTAAAAAAATACCCCTGAGAACTACAGTTGAAATGGTATGAATATGTTCCCACTTCCACTGAAGGAAGCTGCTTCTGCTATAGTAATATCTTCATTTTCATGGCTGAATGCTTTTGAGATTTTTTATTACTTTGTCATTTCCCAGTATCAAGCTATTCTTTAAAGAAAAAAAATCCCTTCAGCAAAATAGTTATGAGTTTTTGGCTTTGTGCTAACATGTTTGATGATGGTTCTGTTGCTGCAAATCCTTGAGGTTGCCTAAACCTTCCTTGTTTGTTCATTCTTACTATGCATGGGCTGGCAGCTTTGTTTTAATGGCAAATTTCAAACTTCTTGCTGTGGTCAGTACAAAAAATTAAAGAGTGGCAAGAACAGAAGAGTGGCAAAAACCTTTCTGAATCCATCTAGTGATCAGTCTAGCCAAGTGTTATACTTCCAGTCTGATTTTTTCTTGTTCCTGTCTAATGAGGCTGGTGAGAGGCCTCGAGCACAAGCCCTGCGAGGAGAGGCTGAGGGAGCTGGGATTGTTTAGCCTGGAGAAGAGGAGGCTCAGGGGAGACCTTATCGCTCTCTACAACTACCAGAAGGGAGGTTGTAGCCAGGAGGGGGTTGATCTCTTCTCCCAGGCAACCAGCACCAGAACAAGAGAACACATTCTCAAGCTGCACCAGGGAGGTTTAGGCTGGAGGTGAGGAGAAAGTTCTTCACTGAGAGAGTCATTAGCCATTGGGATGTGCTGCCCAGGGAGGTGGTGGAGTCCCCATCCCTGGAGGTGTTCAGAGGGGATTGGACGTGGCACTTGGTTCCATGGTTTAGTCATGTCTGTGGTGACAGGTGGGACTTGGTGTTCTTTGAGGTTTCTTCCAACCTTGGTGATTCTGTGATATCTTCTAATTTTCACTTCTGTGATTTCCTATTTTTTTTCTATCTCATTAATAATTTCCCACGTGTATTAATGTAATGGTTATCAGCACAATCTGAATGGATGCTTCTTTATTCCCATTTATTTGCTTGTGATAACATATGTGCTTTTAATCACACAGAACATGCTTTAGTGTCCAAATTTCATGAATAATTTAAAAATTAGCATGTTGCTTTTACTCCTTACCCCAAGCAATCATACAAGTTCCTGCCCCTTCAACTCATTCATTGAAGAGGAAGTTCCCTTTTCTCTGAGAAAACTATAATAAAGAGATCTGAGAGAAGCACCTTGGAGTTGCTCCTGAGTACTCATTCCTATTGCAGTCACTTTTAATCAATTTCAGTTTATACAAAACTACCTAAGAATATGATGTGTGCTTAAGAATCACAGCCAGTCCTTAAAGAGATGATAAAACAGTCTATGCCCTGTGGAGAAGACTTCCCCTGTCACTGAGGAAATCTGTGATTGTATGAGTCACAGTGAAAGTAATGAAGTTTATTTCCTTTTTCATCTAGTTTATTTGGGTTTAACCCAAAAGGTGTTAGAAAATTTAGAGACATCATTGCAGTATTTTCAATTTTATTCACAATATTTTATGATAAAAAATGGAATAGAAGTTAACATAGTAGCACAATTTTTAAGCTCCTGCAAGATGAGACCAAACACTATTGGAACACAAGCCCTATGAGGAAAGACTGAGGGAGCTGGGGTTGCTCAGCCTGGAGAACAGGAGACTCAGGGGTGACCTTATCACTCTCTACAACTACCTGAAGGGAGGTTGTAGACAGGCGGATGTTGGTCTCTTCTCCCAGGCAGCCAGTACCAGAACAAGAGGACACAGTCTCAGGCTGCGCCAGGGGAGGTTCAGGTTGGATGTTAGGAAGAAGTTCTATACAGAGAGAGTGACTGCCCATTGGAATGGGCTGCCCAAGGAGGTGGTGGAGTCGCTGTCATTGGAGGTGTTCAGGAGGAGACTTGATGGGGTGCTTGGTGCCATGGGTTAGTTGTTTAGGTGGGTTGGATTGGTTGATGGGTTGGACGCGATGATCTTGAAGGTCTCTTCCAATCTGGTTTGGTTTATTCTAAAGGTTTATTGTGTCGTGGATGGGTCTAGTCAGCACTCAGGCCACAAGAAAGCATTCCTGGTGATATAGGTTGAATTCAGTAACACAGTAAATGTATCCTCATTTTTTCTTCCATCAGCTTTACTGTCATGCACAATGCTCCTACCCCAAAATATGTTAAAAACTCATTAAACTCAATCCATTTCACCTAGACTGTTACATAAACTCTCAGTTTCAAAAGACTTTTTGTTTATCAAGAATATCCTTGCTAACAGCTTTTCAAAGTAAATGTTTGGTTTGCCTTTCATAGAATAGAATAGAATAGAATAGAATAGAATAGAATAGAATAGAATAGAATAGAATAGAATAGAATAGAATAGAATAGAATAGAATAAACCAGGTTGGAAGAGACCTTCAAGATCATCGTGTCCAACCTATCATCCAACACCACCTAATCAACTAAGCCATGTAACCAAGCACCCTGTCAAGTCTCCTCCTGAACACCTCCAGTGTGGACTCAATTTGAACTGTTTTGTAGCAAATGGTTAACTTAGTGCCCCCACCTAAGTTTCACCACACAGCAGATAATCTTATTTAAAAACCAATAATAATATTTTTAATTACATAGTTTGCTGACAATTGAAACTGATTGCAAAAATTCAACTTAACCACTTCCAACACAGGGTCAACAACTCCCCTCACCCAGCCCTGAAAACACAGATAGACCTTAATTCTCCCATGCTGTGGATTTATTTGGTCACCAGGGCTTCTGTGTTTCAGTTTGACCACATTTACCTGTTGTCCAGATACTTGTAATTCTTCTTTTCCTAATGCTCTTATAGAATTTGTCTTCCTGGTTTTAACAGCTTTACTAATCTGAACTCTTCATTTTCAGGTTTCAGGCTTAGAATACCTTCTGTTCCTTTTCTTCTTCCTTTTTTTCCCTAACTTGATCATCACCCAGGACTGATATATACTTTGTGTCTAAGCTTACTCATCCAATCTCTAGAATATTCACATCAGGACGTGACTTCAGTGCTGTCTCAAAATGCTGCATCAGTATGCTAAGCATCTTTCATATATTTATACTCAGATGACTCTTTTCCTCTAATGAACTTAAATTTTCTGTGCACTGTTTCCATGCAACAACCTTTGTATTGGAATGTGAGGGAATTGTGATCCTCTGCTTCCAGACTGATTGCAGGATCTTGTGTGCAGGATATTGGTAAGATTGAAACCGGTCTCGTGAAATACAGTTCTGTGACTCAGTAGCATCTGGAGAAGGAATACATTAACTGCAAGAAATATGATGGAGTCTGCAATGTAGTTTTAGTGATGTATGTCAAGAAAAGAAATGCTTGATTTCAAGCCTAAGCAAACTTTAGCTCATGAGCCTTAGAAAGGAGTTGGGTGGGAGCCAGAACTGATGCTGTTATCTTCTTTTGTGTTTGATTAAACTAGTCACCTAGGCAAGATTCCTTCATGCAACAGACTGTCCCAGAAACAATCATTTCAAAGTGGCTGTATCTAGATGCCCATCAATCTCATTCCTACTTTGGAGCAGCCCTGTGTAATCCTCTTTTTCCCTTCCCTTCCCTTCCCTTCCCTTCCCTTCCCTTCCCTTCCCTTCCCTTCCCTTCCCTTCCCTTCCCTTCCCTTCCCTTCCCTTCCCTTCCCTTCCCTTCCCTTCCCTTCCCTTCCCTTCCCTTCCCTTCCCTTCCCTTCCCTTCCCTTCCCTTCCCTTCCCTTCCCTTCCCTTCCCTTCCCTTCCCTTCCCTTCCCTTCCCTTCCCTTCCCTTCCCTTCCCTTCTTCCCTTCCCTTCCTTTCTTCCCTTCCCTTCCTTTCTTCCCTTCCCTTCCTTTCTTCCCTTCCCTTCCCTTCCTTTCTTCCCTTCCCTTCCTTTCTTCCCTTCCCTTCCCTTCCTTTCTTCCCTTCCCTTCCCTTCCCTTCCCTTCCCTTCCCTTCCCTTCCCTTCCCTTCCCTTCCCTTCCCTTCCCTTCCCTTCCCTTCCCTTCCCTTCCCTTCCCTTCCCTTCCCTTCCCTTCCCTTCCCTTCCCTTCCCTTCCCTTCCCTTCCCTTCCCTTCCCTTCTCTTCTCTTCTCTTCTCTTCTCTTCTCTTCTCTTTTTATTATGAAATTTTCAGAACACATTAAACAATACTGTTCCTAAAACTGTTGTAATCTATTTGTCTCTAGTGCTCCAGTGGGAGTTACAGCTCTGATGATTAAAACCATTTTTAAGGTTAAACACAGGCAATGAGGATTTAAGATCTTTATTTTTAATATGGGGGGAGGGCTTGTTGGTTTAATTATGGGGTTTGGATTTTTTTTTGTTTGTTTATTACTTTGGTTTTGTTTGTTTGTTTGTGTTTGGGTTTTTTTTAACCATCATTGTCATTTCACAGAATCACAGAATTGTCAGGGTTGCAAGGGACCCCAAGGATTCATCTAGTTCCAGCTATATCTAGTGGAGGGGGATACCCTTCACTAGATCAGGTTGCTTTTGAATCACATATGTAATTTCCAACATTTTATAACTTCCTAGTATGTTTAGAATTATCATAGTATCATAGTATCATTCAGGGTTGGAAGGGACCACAAGGATCATCTAGTTCCAACCCCCCTGCCATGGACAGGGACACCCCACACTAGATCAGGCTGGCCAGAGCCTCATCCAGCCTGGGCTTAAACGCCTCCAGGGACAGGGCCTCGACCACCTCTCTGGAGGTGTTTAAGACCAGGCTGGATGAGGCCCTGGCCAGCCTGATCTAGTGTGGGGTCATAATATTTTTTTTCGAGTCTTTGTTCTGCAAAACAAACACAGCCAAAATATTTTCTTTTGTCCTTCTAAGATCCTTTATTGACCTCTCAGTCTCATAACCCTGCTCTGGTTTTGTTCAAGCTTAAATTACTGATTTATTTTTGGCAACAGGCAATCAGGACATACACCAGTTTCTGGATTAAGTTCTTTTTTTTGCAAAATGCTAACTTCATTTGCCTTCCTGTGGTAGAAATACCAAACTGGATGTATTGTAGTGTGGTAATGCCAGTGACGAGCAGTGTGAGCAATCTGGCAGTGTCGGCCTAGAGCCTGACATGGTGGTAGGCCACGCTCAGCATGAGTGCAGAGCCAGCTAGCAGTGTAGCAAAACAGTGCTGTGCCTGCAGCATGTAACAGGGCACTGGTAGCTATAAACACAGAAAGTTATCTTGCAACAACAGGACATGCACCTGCATCAACAACCTAGCGTGTCGTTAGTAGTTGGACCAATAATCTATAACAGTGTGATGTGTGGTCACTCAGAGGGAACCAATGGAGCTATGCCAACGAGGCACTCCAAGTTTATACAAGTTGTAGAATTTCCCTTGCTATGCACTTCTGCTTTTCCTTTCTCCTCTTCTTCTATGCTTTACTTTACTGTGCTATACTCGCACCATAGGTCTGCAATACTGGAACAATACTCGATCATATTGGTCAGCTGTATTGACTCCAATCTCTGTCCCCTTATTGTAGGATTGAATTTGCTTCACAATACGGCTGGTATTGTGTTATTTCACAATCAGCTTCTTCATTTAGGTCTTAGTCTTCTGTGATATCCAGTAGAATGGAGAAAACTTCAGTTCAGTTGAAGTTTTGCCAATCTGTACTTAATAATACCCTAAACTTCAAAGTCAGATACTTCTTCCTGTTATATATTTGGTATCTCTGAAGTCAGGATGATGACAACTCCAATATTGGCTCTGCCAGTGTGACAAAAAGTGCTGTCCATAGAGTCCTGAGGTGCATAACTTATTTATTTAAGAAATTCAGCAAAAATATAATTCAGTCTGGTAGCTGCTCATCATAGTTTCATAGTTTCATAGTTTCATTCAGGGTTGGAAGGGACCACAAGGATCATCTAGTTCCAACCCCCCTGCCATGGGCAGGGACACCCCAACGTAGATCAGGCTGGACAGAGCCTCATCCAGCCTGGTCTTAAACACCTCCAGGGACGGGGCCTCGACCACCTCCCTGGACAACCCATTCCAGGGTCTCACCACTCTCATGGTGAAGAACCTCCTCCTCACATCCAGCTTGAATCTCCCCACCTCCAGCTTCATTCCATTCCCCCTAGTTCTATCACTACCTGAGATCCTGAGAAATCCTTCCCCAGCCTTCCTGTAGGCCCCCTTCAGATACTGGAAGGCCACAATGAGGTCACTTTGGAGCCTTCTCTTCTGCAGACTGAACAGCCCCAACTCCTTCAGTCTGCCCTCATAGAAGAGGTGCTCCAGCCCTCTGATCATCCTCGTGGCCCTTCTCTGGACACGTTCCAGCACCTCCACATCCCTCTTGGAATAGGGGCTCCAGAACTGGATACAGTACTCCAGGTGGGGTCTCACCAGGGCTGAGTAGAGGGGGAGGATCACCTCCCTCGACCTGCTGGCCACACTTCTCCTGATGCAGCCCAGGATCTGATTGGCCTTGCGGGCTGCAAGTGCACATTGAGAGCTTATGCTGAGCTTTTTGTCCACCAGCACCCCCAAGTCTCTCTCCTCAGGGCTACTTTCCAGCCAGTCACTGCACAGCCTGGATTTGTGCCTGGGATTGCCTCGACCCAGATGCAGGACCCTGCACTTGCTCTTATTGAACTTCATGAGGTTGGCTTGTGCCCACCTCTCCAGCCTGTCCAGGTCCCTCTGGATGGCCTCCCTTCCCTCCAGCGTGTCTGCTGCACCACACAGCTTGGTGTCATCATCAAACTTGCTGAGGGTGCACTCAATGCCACTGTCCATGTCACGCACAAAGATGTTGAACAGACAGGTCCCAGGACTGATCCCTGAGGGACTCCGCTTGTCCCTGGCCTCCACTGGGACATGGAGCCATTGACAGCCACTCTTTGGGTGCGGCCATCAAGCCAGTTCCCTATCCATCTAGTGGTCACCCATCAAACCCATGTGTCACCAGTTTGGAGACCAGGATGTGTTTTCATCTTCTTTTGAGCCAGTTCTTTAATGACCTCACAATTTTTCTCATCTTATCTTGTATAAATGATAATTCCATATATAGAATTCTGTTATGCCTGGCCAAAAGCCAAATGGGTATAATTTCCCACCGTTCACTTGTGGAGATATTCAGCTATTTGTCTGAAGACAGATAGCAGATTAGTGTGGAGTGAATAATCTCTGGTAAACCCATGGTGCATTTAGGGATCCCACATCTGATGTTCGGATTTCTGACTGTGAAAGACGAGATTGGTGTGCTTCAAATGATAGTGACAAATTGCAGTGCACATCCAGCTAATTCATGAGATGCCATTCAAGTGGTGCTATCCCCACACTTCTGAAAATCTGCATTCTGTAAGGACTGCTTGATGAACAGGCAATGATTACCCACTCCCACTTTCCCTTCAACATACTGTTTATCAGAGTGACAGCATAGTAGGTAATGGGATAAGAGCTTAAAAATATATTCAAATAGAATAGTACCTGCAGATTTTTCTCTGAATATCATTGTTTAAACACAAATATATATGACAATGTCTGTTACAAAGGCATATTATGCACTAATTATGTAATATGATGTAGTTACATGTTTAAACATATTATATATGCATATATTAATTTTATGTATGTTTATACATATGAATATGAATTTATATATAATAATAGACATTGGTGTTGTAGAACTGACACCAACATAGAATCACAGAATTGGCAGTGTTGGAAAGAACCTGAAGGATCATCCAGTTCCAACTCCAGTGCCATGGGCAGGGACACCTCACACTAGTTCAGGTTGCTCAGAGCCACATCCAGCCTGGCCTTAAAAACATCCAGGGATGAGGCTTCTACCACCTCCCTGGGCTACCTGTTCCAGTGTCTCACCGCCCTCATCCAATCTGAATCCACCCATTTCTAGTTTTGCTCCATTCCCCCTAGTCCTATCACTACCCAACATCCTAAAAAGTCCCTTCCCACCTTTCTTGTAGGCCCCCTTCAGATACGGGAAGGCCACAATAAGGTCTCCTCAGAGCCTTCTGTTCTCCAGACTGAACATCCCGAACTGTCTCAGTCTGTCTCCCTAGGAGAGGTGTTCCAGCCCCCTGATCATGCTTATGGCCTTTCTCTGGACACTCTCCAGCACATCCAGATCTTTCCTGTAATAGGGGCTCCAGAACTGGATGCAGTACTCAGGGTGGGGTCTCACCAGAGTGGAGTAGAGGGTGAGAATCACCTCCCTCGCCCTGCTGGCTCTGATTCTCTTGATGCAGCCCAGGATGTGATTGGCTTTCTGGGCTTCAAGTGCACACTGCTGGCTCATGTTGAGCTTCTCGTTGACCAGCATCCCCAAGTCCTTTTCTTCAGGGCTACTCTCAAGCTAGTCACAGAAAACTACATAACCTCCAGAGTCTTCTTAGTTGACACTTTTCTTTGTACAAGTTCTAACATCTGCTTGACTCTTCCTGAGGTTTGGTTTATAGTATAAGTGGTATGCAACCGTTTCATGCTTTTTCTGAAAGCAACTTCTTCAGCTCAGCCACAGAAAAAGCATGGCTCTTTTTATTTCTCTCTAGTCTGTCCAAATTTCAGAATTTGAACCTTAAAATACTTGGATGTGATGTAAAATAGATCTGTAACAGGTTTCTTTAAATCTCAGTTAATGGTTTTGGTGTTCTTTTTTACCTCTAGTCTTCTATCCCCTGATTTCACTTAGCTCATATTATCTATTATTTTCATACCATTCTTGTTACTAATAACCTTATTTAAAGTCAGCGTGAGCGTTTAATTCATTTACCTGATCTTCTTGGAAAGAGATAACATTCATCAGTTCATATTACAGCTCATTATTGCATATGATTTTGTCCAGTGGAATGGCATTTTGTGGTAGTTACTAGAGGTACTGTTACACAAACACAACATTTTTTTTTCCTTCCTTTTTTTTTTCTCCAGAAGGCTTATTTTCCTTAATTAGTCTTCATTAATTTTAAAATGGAGATTAATGCTTTGTATGTGAGGGCTCAGCTGTGTCTATAGGAGACAGAAAAGGATATGGTAATTGTGTGCTCTTTCTGTTTCACTGCTGCTGAAGGGAAAGAAAAAGGAAACCATAACTTCTAACATCTAATTACAAGAAGTTTGTGATGCATACATTTGATCTTCTCACATGAATCTTCATTAACCTGGTATCTGCTCACAAACTGGAGTCTGGCACAGAAAAAAAATAAATATATGGTCTTATTAGGCAACACAAGGAGCTCTTAAAATCTTACCAAAGAAAGACTAAATCTTTTCTGCCTCTAGTAGCTTTCATTTGGGTTTAAAATCCCAGAAGAACCTGCCTAGGTGAAGCATCTGTGTGTGACCTACGCTAGGTAATCCTGCTCTGGCAGGGGGTTTGAACTAGATGATCTTTCTGAGGGCCTGGGAGGGCCATTAACATTCTCTGATTCTGTGATTTATAGTATCTATACATACCTGAAGGATCTGCAGATTGGATTAGGAGTATATACACATAGATTTAGGATAAATTGAAATTGCTTCCAAGCAGTGTATCTCATGAACCAACCAGGCTAAGACAAATGCTACAATTCTAGCTAGAATACTTAGCTCTTCTCATCTTGATTCTCCACTCTTTTGCACCTGTATATACTTTATTAACAGCTGAAGTATCAGGTAAATCTTGCAGCACTTCACTGAATGCCTGTTCTTCATCTTTATCATTGTCTGATTACACCCGTGTAACATTTGCCTTACACGTGTGTTTGCTACTATGTGGTTTCTTATGTCACAGTAGGTTTTCTATCTCCATTGCAACTGCTTTCTGGAATAGATAACAAAGAGCACCCAGGGTTACTTTATAAAGTAATTAACTTTCAGCTGAGTACTGAAACAATGTAAAAAAAAAACATAGAATCATAGAATCATTCAGGGTTGGAAGGGACCACAAGGATCATCTAGTTCCAACCCCCCTGCCATAGGCAGGGACACCCCACACTACATCAGGCTGGCCAGAATCTCATCCAGCCTGGGCTTAAACACCTCCAGGGATGGGGCCTCAACCACCTCCCTGGACAACCCATTCCAGGGCTTCACCACTCTCACAGTGAAGAACACCTTCCTTACGTCCAGCCTGAATCTCCCCACCTCCAGCTTCATTCCATTCCCCCTAGTCCTATCACTACCTGAGATCCTGAGAAGCCCCTCCCCAGCCTTCCTGTAGGCCCCTTTCAGATACTGGAAGGCCACAATTAGGTCACCTGGGAGCCTTCTCTTCTGCAGACTGAACAGCCCCAATTCCCTCAGTCTGTCCTCATAGGAGAGGTGCTCCAGCCCTCTGATCATCCTCGTGGCCCTAATGATTGAATTGTAAATGGTGGTACTGTGTTTCTGCTTTCTAGAATAGAAATCTTTGCTAGATTTAAATTCTCTTTAATTTTTCTTCTGAAAGGGGGAGGGAAGTGGGAGGAGGCTGCACTTTAGTTTCTGTTTTGCCATGGGGCTCATCATACTAAATTTGAGTGGGTGATTTCAGCACAAAGCTCTTTGATTATGCAACATGAAATCATGTAACAGCACAATTGCTTCAAGTCCATGGAATTATTTTAATTAACTCACAGTAATGCTTCCCTTTAATGCATCCCATAACCAGCAAAGAATCAATGCAAATTAAGAAAATTACATTGGAAATGTTCTTATATGTTATCTAATTTTTCTCCTCAGGCATTCTGGAGTCCATCGCTGCCTGTGATGGCTGTGGATACAGAACCAGCATCAATGAGAAAGGAGGTGCAGGGTACTCATAAATCTCAACCAAAGAACAGAAAAGAGATGGGTATTGAGGTTAAACAATGAAAAAGTTATAAAGTGTGACTGCAGAAAGGCTGTGCAGAAACCAGTAGCAGCTAATTGAGGTTGTCCAGTAATTTCTCTGATTTGCTAACTGGAGTGAGGTGGGAGATATAACCACTCTCTGCAAAACTTGTATAGAATAGAATGGAATGGAATGGAATGGAATGGAATGGAATGGAATGGAATGGAATGGAATGGAATAGAATAGAATAGACCAGACCAGGTTGGAAGAGACCTTCAAGATCATCGCGTCCAACCTATCAACTTATCAACCTATCTACCTACCAACTATAACCTTGTATTGCAGGGTGGAACAAAGGTCCAACTTTTTTTTCCCTGGGAAAATAACTGAAAAGACAAGGACATTTTAGTAGATGAAATAAACCACCTGTGTTACACATCCTGGAGCAAGACAGAGCTAAATTGACTTGTAGACAGCTGTACTTTTTGTTATTTCTGTGGGAAATTCCACTCTGATGTGAAGAAATGTTTCACAGAGGGAACATATTCAAACAGACATTTTCCTATGAAAAGCTTTGATTTTGAGGAGTAATTTTTTTTTTTTAATCAGCTGTCCCCCTCTCAGAAAACCCCCCAACCCTCCCCTCCTTTAAAAAAAAACATCCTTCAGCTGTGAGTAGTTTATCAAAAAATGAAGGACTTCTACCCAAGGAGATCTATTACATTCCAGAAAGAAAGTGGTATTACTGCTTTAGATCATAGAGTGTCATTTTTTTTTTTCAGAGTCCTTGGGAGCAGCTGCATTTAAAACACAGGAAATGCTACTTCTGTGTCAGTGATGCTGTATTATGCCCGCTGTATTATATAGCTGAGCATCCTGACGTGTTATCTAACACACCTTTATGCTTAGCAAAATACAGACTGAAAACTACTAGCGCTTTCTAATTAGTATTAATGCCATAAAGCCAGAATATTTGACAGAAAAGAAGCCAATTGAAGGGGTTGGCCTCTTCTCCCAGGCAACCAGCACCAGAACAAGGGGACACAGTCTCAAGCTGCACCAGGGGAGGTTTAGACTCGAGGTGAGGAGGAAGTTCTTCACCGAGCGAGTCGTTCATCATTGGAACAGGCTGCCCAGGGAGGTGGTTGAGTCATCGACCCTGGAGGTGTTCAAGAGGAGGCTGGACCTGGTCTAGTCATGGGGTCTGTGTTGATAGGTTGGACTTGATGATCTTCGAGGTCCTTTCCAACCTAAGTGATACTGTGATAGTGTGATGCTCAGTACCCATGAGCACCACTATTCATTAAGCTAATACTTTTCTCCTTCACTTGCCATGTGTGAAAAAAATGCATATTTTAATGTCATAAAACATTCCATCTGTTATCAGACATTTTTTTTTCCCCAAGTACTTGAAAGCTGCCTGTGACACTACCAAAATACATCATATTTTATCAACACTATTAGTATTTCTTGCTTGATGGCTGTGAAAAGGCCAGTGCTTTGCTAGAGGCTACCAGATACTGCTTTCTCTACCATAAGTCACAGTAATTCGAAGTAATGATGACATGTAGCTTTGGAATGTGATTTTCTTCTGGTGACTAGAATTTTTATGGCATACTTGGTGCATGTTAATTTAAGGAAAGCAAAATTATCATTATCTGAATTAATTATTTTTTTTTGCTACAGGTGAACCCTGTAATTTAGCTCTTGTCAGCATGCAAATTAAAAGTGTCTTATGCTGTTTAGCTTGGTTGTATAGCATTGATGTGATTGCTTCTGTTCCATCTCAAGGACTTCAAATGCTCATTTGAGGCTCGTCAGCGATGAGCTATCTTTGGTGCCAACTACTGTAAATGTACTCTGGTGAAACTGATTTAAGAAACTAGAGGTTTCCAAGGTAAATTCTTTGTGGTGTTTCATTACAATCCCCTGTGAGTTTTTCAGAATCCTATTTCAAGATCACTATCTGCCAAGTTTGTGGGTAAAGTTTGTGGGCTTGCAAGTTAATTCTCCTCTCGCTGAAAACAAATATGGCCTTGGAAAGAGGGGAAACGAAACACTTTCCAGAGATTCGACCTCTAGGGAGAAAACCCACAAGCCTGTCTTAAAGGAGATTGTTTGGAGAACAGTAGAAACAATCAGAAATTTCTTTTGTGAAATCCATTACATGCAGAACATTTTTATATTAAAAAAAGCAAAAAAGAAGTTTGATTTTTGGAGATTGTTAAGATTTTGCTACTAAAAGGCAATGAGCTTCAGTCAAACTTCAGATTTTGACCCTTCTACTCAAATTAAAAAGTAATTATTTATTTATTTATTTATTTGGGTTTGGGGGGTGTGTGTTTGATTGGGTTTTTTGGGGGAGGTTGGGGTTTTTTTACTTATAAATATTTTTCTCTATCTCTTTTTGTCTTTCCCTTTACTTCTTATTTTATGACAGAGGCCGTGGAAGGGCCAAGGTATCTGTTGGCTTAGCTCTGGTCTCTGTTAGGGATGGCATTCCCCTTCCTTGTCTACATATTGCTGGCAGAATCAATGGTGCTGCTTAATTTAGTCTAATGTTAGTCACTAGTCAGGAAATCGTCTTCATCAGGAAATGCTGAAATTCTGAATATTTCCTGCCTTTTTTTGGGGGTGGGGGAAAAAAAATGGGCATTTTGGAGGTTTTTAATAAATGCATGCCAATATTGAATTCAGAATTTTAAAAGGTGAAATCAAACCTTTGGGCTTACTGCATGGAGATTCAAGACTAGCTATGGCACTATATTGTTCTGTCAGGAGCTAGGAGTCCTGAGACACAAAGAACAATAAATAAGTGAGGAAGTTTACAGCCCATCAACTTAATCCCACAGGTATCTATCTAGCCTTCTACCACTTCCTCCAGGTGGGAGGTGTATCCAGTTTGATCTGGGGTTTATGGCTTTTCCTGACACCTTGCTACACATCTGTTGTAGTATCAGGGCTTACAAACCTTGTGGCAGATGGGGTTTTGGCACAAACCCAGCAAAACCTTATGTTTTCCCACACAAGGGCATTGCGCGTGTTGAGACCACCCTGCATCTAGGGAAAGCCATGCCAGCCAACATCTGTGACAAGATGCACTGGCAGAATCTGTGACAGATTTCCAGCCAAATTCTGAGTGTAGTTCTGTGAGAGTTTCTGGGAAGCATTGTTTTCAGCAAATTAACTACTTCTGTGCATCTCAGAGCGACTCTGGAAATTCTTCCCTAGCTGTAGATGGGAGGCCTCTGTGGGATCCCACAGGCTTGCATTGCATCTACTAGAGCTTCATGTGATACCCCATGGTCAATGCATGTGGGAAAAGCATTCAGTGGTGGAATATTATGTGGAAAAGAAATTATTTGAGAGGGGAAAAGAAAATTCAGCTTGCCCAAGTGAGACTGGAAAAGATACAAATGATTGAGCACTTCAAGGTCTGTGACTCCAGCATTTTGAAAACGCTGCTTTCTGCTTCATATGTAACAGACCCAGCTGGTGTGGGTAATGTTTTACAGTTTCTAGCCAAGTCAGGGTCTTAGACAGTAGCAAACTGCCTGGTATTTAAACTGGAAGGAGAGCAAATGATAAATGATGTAGAGGGAGCAGCACACCAAACACTTGGCAGGTGTACTGCTCTCTCTTTTATTATGGAACTCACATTGTTTTTCAAGAAAATCATAGCTTGGGGTGAAGTCTGGCCCTTTTGTTCTTGGAGCTGCAGAAGCTGGGGAGCCATGAGCGCCTCTTAGCTGAGGCACATACCCAAGCACATGCTTGAGGTCTCCTCTGGATGTAATCAAAACCAGAGCGATGCTTACTCCGAATGTTCCACTGTGTTATGGCAGCAGACAGGCATGTTAGCACAGTGTCTGAAAACTAACTTTTTTATTTATCTACATCTCTCAAAGGAGTATACATTATATTTATTTCCTTCCTCTTATATTGGAAATGTCATGCAATAACATCCTTCATATCTGTACACTGTACACTGCACACTGCACTGGTTAGGCCACACCTCAAGTACTGTGTCCAGTTCTGGGCCCCTCAGTTTAGGAAGGATGTTGACTTGCTGGAATGAGTCCACAGAAGGGCAACGAAGTTAGTGAGGGGCTTGGAACACAAGCCCTCTGAGGAGAGACTGAGGGAGCTGGGGCTGCTTAGCCTGGAGAGGAGGAGACTCAGGGGTGACCTTATTGCTCTCTACAACTACCTGAAGGGGAGTTGTAAACAGGCAGAGGTTGGTCTCTTCTCCCAGGCAGCCAGCACCAGAACAAGAGGACACAGTCTCAGGCTGCGCCAGGGCAAGTTCAGGCTGGAGGTCAGAAGGAAGTTTTACACAGAGAGAGTGATTGCCCATTGGAATGGGCTGCCCAGGGGGGTGGTGGAGTCGCCGTCACTGGAGGTGTTCAGGAGGAGACTTGACAGGGTGCTTGGTTACATGGGTTAGTTGATTAGGTGGTGTTGGCTGATAGGTTGGACACGATGATCTTGAAGGTCTCTTCCAACCTGGTTTATTCTATTCTACTCTATCTTAATTTCTCCTAATGGTAGAGCATACCCTCACTCACTATCTGTCACAAGCTCGAAGGAAGTGCACAAGATAGGCCTCATCATCAAATTAAGTAATCACTAAATTTGGGTTGCATAATATCCATACATAGTTTTAAAATACAGGGATAGTATCAGATTTATGACACTAAATGCCCCAAACACTTCTTCCTGTGTGGTAAGGAATGTTTCTTACAGCATGTGGATCTTTTTATGTTGGCCCCAACAGCTAATGATGGTTTTATGCCTTTATGACAGCTGTGGGACAGTAGGCAATATTTGGTCTGAAATAATTTGCATATAGTTTATAAATAAGGAAAATGTAGTTCTTTGACTCTATCTAATCTAAGGCATATCTGTCTAAGTGTGTTGGCATCAGTCCTTTAGCAACAGTCATGAGACCTTAGCTCCATTTTAAGTAGTAAGAAAATGTGGTTGCTTCAACTCAGCCGTCCCAGCGTTCAACAGTGTTTCAGATATTTTGTGGTTTCACAGTGAAGACTCCTGGTCAAAACCTTGCAGCTTTTATTCAGTTAAACAATGAAATTCCTACATGGTTAACTTCAGATTTCCTGCTCTGATGCATCCACACAAAGTGGTTTCCAAACAAGTCACAGGTGTTCCAAAGGTCAACACATTATGTACACGATAATCAATAATTTAGCATGTTTTCTTTGTTTGGTTTTTTCTTTTTAAGCACTCCATGGCAATGATACAGATACACAATTAATAATTAAATTTCTTAAATCTTAGCTCTCCAAAATGTCACTTAATGTGAAACAAATAGCAGTGAAAAACTTAAACGCATTAATGGAGTAATTTAAGGCCAGCAATACAGACAGTGGAAGTGGCCATTTGAATCGCTGACTACCGAAGCGTTAAAGTCGCTAAGTATTAAAGACCCATAAATAGCATTTCAAATTTAGTTTGCCTTCAGTATCAAATTTTTGCTTAAATCTTATTTAAAATTGTGTTAAATAATATTTATTTATATATATATATATATAAATCTTGGACATTCTGTTTGCCTCTGGGTCTGTACAGCAATAACAGTAGTGAAAAATGAATACTTTTGAAACATACATTCTGCTATCAACCAAGGACCCAAACCTATCCATCATTGAGAACTGTTTGGCTGGGTTTTGGTTTTGTTTCTCAGGGGGAGCCATACTTGAATAATGCATAAAAAATACTAAGGTTGCAGTGACTGCTAAAAGCCTGACCTATACTGGCAGTGACTGTTCGCTATCAATCAATCTGAGGAACACGGTGTTTAATCACTCCCTGAAGCCCTGTACTCTGACTAGAGGCCAGCAGAAACACCTTGTTAGGAGAGACCCTGCTTTCTGACCACGGGATGGGGCAGCAAGGTTGCAGCACATCACATATGCCATTCCTTTTGTCTCAGTCCAGTGGGAAAATAGATTATAACCATGAGGATATATATATATATTTAAAAATGTATTTGAAATAAAACAATACAGACAATAAGCAGCAACCCTACCTAAGACTTGTGGAATCTGAAGTACATGAAATTCTGAAGGAATTCTAGAAGCTGTAACTCCTAAAGAATATAAAAGGATACTAGTTTGTTGTTGCTATTCAAGAGAAACTGAAAAGACATGAACCCTCCACAGCCAGAGCCTTTTTTCCTTCTGTGACGCATAACTGCTGGTGGCCAGACCACTCGGGTACACACATTTAGGGGCTAGTTTGTAAATGAAAGTGTAATTAAAACAATGCTGTGAGAGATTGAGCCTGAGTAAGTAAAATTAATCTGCCTGCAGATTTTTTAGAACCTTAATTCCCTGATCTTGTCCTTGAGTTTTTGGTACATTGATTTCCTCCAATCTGTTTTTCATCTAAGCTATGCGATGATGAAGAGTGAAGCCAGTATAGGTAAACCTGAACACTGAATGTTCCCACTTTGCAGCAGCTTCTTCTCTCTGAGGTGGCAGTTGAGGATGCTTTATGAAAGCACTCTCTGAAGCTCTCTTGGTTGCAGAGTGTGCTGTGGAGCAGAGGTGAGTGCAGTCAGAAAGATTGATGACTCTCATTGAAGAGCACCCTTCCCCACATATATTCCTGCTTATATCACAGTGAATTTAGTTTGTGACTCCATATAAGTAACTAAGAATAATAGAGTCTGATTTACTGCTATATTACTCCAACTCTGGACTCAATTGAGTTACACAGGCATAAAATTCAATATTGAAAAAATCCATAATATGTGTCTACCCATATAAGTCATCTCCCAAGAAAATGTAAGCATCCTCAGTTTGACCTCCAAGCAACAAAACCAGGAAAAATAGTTCTGCCTATGACCATTGTTATGCACCCAGAGACACATTTTAAACTCTTTGTCCCCTGCTACATAGACCCTACTATAAACAATCAATCAAGTGACTCCTGTAGGTGGATATTGTCTCAAAAAAAAGAGCGATTGCAGAATTATTTCCAATACTTATCCGTTTAAAGATTTCCACGCAGGATAAAGCAAATGTAACCCAGCTGCTTCTCTTGGCTGTGCTCATCATACTGACTGTAAGCAGATTATGGTAATTATGATGGAAATTGCAGGAACTTGCTTTCTAATTAAAATGGAAATGGAATTTACAAAAACAAATATGTATCAAACTGTGCTTTCTCCTATAGTAAACTGAGCTAAAATAAAATCTGCACGCTGCTGCCAGATGTTCTTTTGTACTGACATCACCAGCAGGAAGGGTTAGGCTCCTTCCTGCTGTTTATCAGCAGTGGACAGGCTGAAGAGCAACGAGCAGCTGTCCACCTAGGAGAGAGCTTGGCCAGGGAGTAATGACTTTTGCCTTTCTTTGAAATTGAGGTTGTGCAGCATTTCTATTGTAAATGTATTAACACTGTCTGGTTGATAGGAATTGAATGGAGAGAAAGAAATTGGCACTTGTCCTGGAGAGGTATTTTAAGCAATTGGAACATTATGGGGGGAATCAAGAAGACTGCAATAAAGGGACACTGGATCAGGAGGAAATGGCAGGATATTACTGTGCTTGTAAAATATAGGTGATAGCAAAAAGCTCACTTTTTAAGGAGACAATGAAGTCTATTACAAAATTGTGTAAAATTGTTCCGATGAACACATGGCAAAACAAAGGTTTCATCAACAGTTTCCACTAGAAGTTTCACACTGAAAAAAAAGGCCAAACAAAATAATAATAATAATAAACAACACAAAAAAAAACCCAAACAAAACAAACCACACAAACTGAAAACCCCCACAAACAAACAAATTCCCAAACGCAAATCCCAGAAATAACCATCAAAAATGCCCAAGCAAAGAAAAAGAAAGCCCCCAAACCCCAATAATGGAAGATACCTGCAACCTATATTCAGTGGTGCACAGAAAGGCAAGCAGTCACAGTCTCTGAAGCTCACAACAGGACTACCATCAAGTATAGCTGTGAAGTTCACTCTTCCAGTGTATCTCCTGCTGCTGCAGATGCCATACCTTTTTCTCGCCTGCCTTTGTTCCTTGAAAGCAGCTGTATTACTGGACTGTGAACAAAGAGTACCTTTCATTTATATTTCCTGCTACCAGAAGAGCAGATACCTGGCTCTGACCCATCCAGGTGATGATCAGAGGTGCTTGGCAAGTATACATGAGGCATACTGATAAAAAGGGGATTAACCATGCTCTCTATTTGGGAAAGGAGAAAGAGGAAGGAAAGTTGAAAAATGGACCCTGCAAATCATAATGAGCACTCCCCTGTCTCTGGGCCAGGTGTATTATCAGGCATAATATTGATTTGTAACAGCCACCTGTCAAGCAACCTAAGCCTTTTCTATTTGTTCCACTGCAGAAGTTAAGTAAAAAGACTCAGTGTGCATCACAACAAAACTTTCTTTCAATGTGGAGCTAAACTGAGGAGCCTCAGAACCTCAGATCACTATGTGCAAGAGCCCTGTTCATCCACACACAAATCTGTTTACCAACTTTTGCCTCAGGCAAGCCTTCTGAACAGGGTAACTTCTGTATGTTTCTAAGACAATACACATAACAGCTGGCAAAGGGGTGTTGATTTTATTTGGACTACCTGAAGTATGATCTCACTAGGAGTATTTTATCTGATAATACATTTTCTCCATAAACTCCAGATGTTTCTGTAGCCCCCCCGACTTAGCCCACTTTCTACACTTGTTTCCTGCACCATGACCCAGCATTGACAGGGATAAGGATTCCTCCAGTTATGGCAGATTATCCTCCTCCTAGTCAGAGAGATGCATCAGGGCTTAGGATTCTGTCGCTGCAGACAGGAGCTTTGCCAGAATTACTCTAACCTGAAGGCTAATACAGAAAAATAGAGCATACTGTCACAGATTCAGAAAATATCTCCACTTTTGTAAAGATTAACACTTTGTGCCTCAGATACAGCTGAACTGAATCCTTAGGAAAATGTGTGACTATTTTGAATCAGTCCTTCATAAAACCTTGTGAAGGGTATAGACTGCCTTATTCACTAGCCAACAGCAATGCCACTTCAGTCTCTCAAGCTCCGAAAGAGTGTAAGCAATGAAAGTTTGATTTCTGCCTTAAAAGCAAATACAGTGGAGTCCTGAGCCCCCTCCTAGATGGCCTCAGTTTGCAGCACATCAAGAAAACATTGTTTGTATGAAGCTACAGTCTTTTTAGCTGAACACCATGTACCACAATTTGCCTAAGCTCATTTGTCTTGGGTTGAGTGGACAGAGAGCTATTTTACCCGCTGCCCAAAGGAGGAAACTAGAAATGCTGCACAGAATTAGAGGGAATTGGAAGTTTAGATGGAAATACTACTCACAAATAGATGCAAAAATGCAAAATACACAACCAACCTGGGCTTTCCCAAATCCTCACTAGCTCAACACCTCCCAAAACCTTCCTCCAGCCAGGCCAAACACCATGCCGCAATGCCCCCTATCCACCCCCACCCCACCCCTTCCATACCTCAATGCTTCCCCCCATACCAGGCCAGAATTGCTTAGCAAACTTAGCCAGGCCGCTCAAGGCTGAAAACATTGCCTGGAATACCAGACAAGAGATAACAGCCCAATGTGCTGGGAGCAAAGAAAACAGAGAAAAGGGGCAGAACAGAGAGAAATAGCACAAGCCCTACAAGGAGAGGCTGAGGGAGCTGGGGTTGTTTAGCCTAGAGAAGAGGAGGCTCAGGGGAGACCTTATTGCTGTCTAAAACTACCTGAAGGGAGGCTGTAGCCAGGCAGTGGTTGGTCTCTTCTCCCAGGCAACCAGCACCAGAACAAGGGGACACAGTCTCAAGCTGCACCAAGGGAAGTTTAGGCTGGAGGTGAGGAGAAAGTTCTTCCCAGAGAGAGTCATTAGCCATTGGAATGTGCTGCCCAGGGAGGTGATGGAGTTACCGTCCCTGGAGGTGTTCAAGAGGGGATTGGACGTGGCACTTGGTGCCATGGTTTAGTCATAAGGTCTGTGGTGATAGGTTGGACTCGATGATCTTTGAGGTCTCTTCCAACCTTGGCGATTCTGTGATACTGTGAAATGTCTGTTTATAAAGGGGGTGCAGGCTGATGGGCATGACATAACATAGATTACACTTTCCTGTGTCCACCCCCTGGACTATCTAGTGCCTAGAGGACTGTACTCTATGGTTAAGACAGCCAGTCTTTAACCCACAACAATCACTGTGAGACACACACACAAAAGTATAAAAAACTTTATTTTTTTATGAATATACATGTTACTCAGCAAAGTAGAATAGAATAATAGAATAAACCAGGTTGGAAGAGACCTTCAAGATCATCGCATCCAACCCATCAACCAATCCAACCCACCTAAACAACTAACCCATGGCACCAAGCACCCCATCAAGTCTCCTCCTGAACACCTCCAATGATGGCGACTCCACAACCTCCCCAGGCAGCCCATTCCAAGTAAGCTCAGACCTTTACTGATTCCACCAGCTTCTCCCTGGACATGAGTGTTCGACTCCTTAAAGCATATTTTTAGGATGAACCAGCTTAATTCTATCCAGACTTTTTACATCCAATTATTTTAATGATAATGTCTCAGAAACTCTCTTGAAATGCTTATAAAAATCTGATTCCATTCAGAAAATTTGCATTCATAGTATCATAGTATCAGTCAGGGTTGGAAGGGACCGCAAGGATCATCTAGTTCCAACCCCCACTGCCATCGGCAGGGACACTCCACACTAGATCAGGCTGGCCAGAGGCTCATCCAGCCTGGTCTTAAACACCTCAGGGCTGGGGCCTCAACCACCTCCCTAGACAACCCATTCCAGGGCTTCACCACTCTCATGGTGAAGAACCTCCTCCTCCTATTCAAAATTAAAGACCAATGGACCAATTTAGTATTGTTTGTTCCAGGGTTCTTGTGCTACCTGAAAAACTGATGGGTTTATTTAGGAAGGATGAAAAATTATGCTCCTTTTAATTATGCTAATTACAGTAATTATTAGTTAGCTAACAGCCAAAGCACTGTCAGCTACATATTTCTTATTTAACCTTTTATTTGCTGAGGTATTTTTCTTCTTTCCCCCCTTTTTTCCTGTGAGTATTTTCATTTAAGAAACATTTTTATGTACCTGATGGTTCAGGCAGACAATCGCTCAGCATAGTACATGACAGCTTGAAGTTGCTTCCATTTGCTTAGCACCTGATGCTTACTTGGGAATCTTTATTTTATTGAAATATTTAAATATTGAAATATTAATAATTCTCTACTCCATGTGTATATTTCTTCAGTCCCTCTGTTTCAGTGAAAATACTTTTTAGACCTAATTTTGAAAATTGCATTTAATATGGGGTGCACTACTCGAGAGTCTGGCATTAAAATAGAATATAAATACAGACTAATAACAGACATTGACATATTATCATCATCTTGTCCACTAAGTATAGATATGGATTACCCTGAAGTGGTAAAATTAAGTCTGAAAATACTTTTCACTATCGTAGAAGCATAGAACGGTTTGGGTTGGAAAGGACTGTCAAAGATCCATTAGTCCAAACATGCTCCCATGGGAAGGGACAATTTCCACAAGATCAGGTTGCTTAAAGACCCATCCAAACTGACCCTGAATGCTTCGAGTGACAAGGCATCCACAACTTCTCTGGGCAACCTACTCCAGTGTCTGAACGCCCTCATCACAAAAAGTTTGTTCTTCATGTCCAGTCTAAATCTACTCTCTCTCAAACTGCCAACTCTTGTTTTGTCACTACAGGCCTTGGTAAAAAGTGTCTCCATCTTTCTTGTTAAGATCATTTGACGTACTGAAAGAATTTTCTCCTCCGAGCCATTGCTTGTCTAGGCTGAACAGCCCCAACTGTCTCAACCTTTGCTCACAGGAGATGTGTTTCATCCCTCTTATCATTTCTGTATCCCTCCTCTGGGGATACATTGAATCAGAATTGTCAGGGTTGGAAGGAACATCAAGGATAATCTAGATCCAACCCCACTGCCATGGGCAGGGACACCTCACACTAGATCAGGTTGCTCACAGGCACATCCAGCCTGGCCTTAAAAACCTCCAGGGATGGAGCTTCTACCACCGCCCTGGGCAGCCTGTTCCAGTGTCTTCACCCTCATGGTGAAGATCTTTTTCCTAACATCCAGTCTGAATCTATCCATTTCTATTTTTGCTCCATTCCCCCAGTCCTATCACTACCTGACACCCCAAAAAGTCCCTCCCCAGCTTTCTTGTAGGCCCCCTTCAGACACTGGAAGTCCACAATAAAGTCTCCTTGGAGCCTTCTCCTCTCATATGTTCATGCCTGCCTTGTAGTGCGTATTCCAGAGCTGGCTGCACTCAGACCATTGTAGAATGCTATTAGATTAGCCAAGTAACTATGGTTCGTTCAAATGTGATGTCTGAAACTGAATGTTTTGGGGCTGACCTTGGTGGGCTGACCTTGACTGATTGCCAGGAGCGCACCAAGGCACTCTGTGACTCTCTCTGATCAGCAGGACAGAGGGGAAACAATATATTGGGTGGTTAGCTAATAGCTTTTGTAGAGTAGCTATTACTTTCTTCTTTTTATTTACATTTCACAGAATTACGTAATAGCCTTTTTGTAACTAGCTGCCATTGCATGGCAAACTTCATCAATCCAAGATCACTTTCCATGTAACTATTTTATAGTGTTTGATATACTATTTCAGATAGCTCTACTAATTTTGCCTGGAAGACTAAATAAAAGTCACATTATTATAATCACTAAAATAAGAAATGTTAAGATTGTTTCTCAATATTTTTAACTTTCCATTATTATTATTACTGCAGCAATGCCTAGGAAATTCAGCTACAGTCTAAAACCAGATTGAACATGATACAGTGTGGGACATTATCAGCTTTTAGGAAAGGAAAAAAGTAAAAGTCATTATTACGAACTTCTATTTGCAATCAGCAGAAGGATAATGGGCATGCATCTTTAAATATGAATTACTAGTAGGCTATCAGAGGAACTACAACTTCAGGAAAAACAGCAGTTAAATACCCTAATGGGAAATCTGAGACAAACAGACAGTTCCCTAAGGCACAGATCTTCCTGTGAACCCTATAAGCTTTCTAGAAACTTCCTGTGAGGATTTGATGAGGCTTCTGCTAATCAAAGTAGTTAAATGTCTAAGTGATGTCAGACCACATGTAGCTGTTGATGTGTAGGCACCTGACAATATCAACTCTTCTTCTACTCAGTACTGAGAATTTCTGAGCATATCCTGTCAGTTTCTGGGAACCTCAAACCACTCTTGTACCAGTGTAGAAGGACCACTTACCACTTCACCAGCTATTGTGGTGTTCCTTGAGAATCAGGTCCTTCACCTTGCCAGGTTTGCCTATCCTTGCTATGCACTTAGATTTATTTAGAATATTTAGAATAAACCAGGTTGGAAGAGACCTTCAAGATCATCGTGTCCAGCCCATCAACCAATCCAACCCACCTAAACAACTAAACCATGGCACCAAGCACCCCATCAAGTCTCCTCCTGAACACCTCCAATGATGGTGACTCCACCACCTCCCCAGGCAGCCCATTCCAGTAGGCAATCACTGGAAGTGGTCTGGTCTGGTCTGGTCTGGTCTATTCTATTCTATTCTATTCTATTCTATTCTATTCTATTCTATTCTATTCTATTCTATTCTATTCTATTCTATTCTATTCTATTCTAAAACCTATGGAAGCAGCAGCTTGTGGACTGCCTATCTACCCTCATTCACATGAAAAAACATAACCTGTGTCTTACTACTGTCTCCTATGGAGCTAGATGCACAGCACTGTTTTTGTACCTCTGTGCTTTCCTATCTCAGTGAAAAAGGAGGATGCTCATAGCATCCTGTAGCACACAGAAAAGGAACAAAGAGGGATGACATGCAGATGCCATAAATATAGCATCTTAAGTACAAAAGATTGTACCTGTAAGAAGCACTCTTTCTGGGGATGTCAAGACCAGTCTGTTGAAATGCCAGTCTTCTGTATTTTACTTTAGTGCCTCAACTCCATCCCTGAAGACACAAACATTTAGCCTTGGCATGAGTTCCCCAGCACAAGCAAAATGAAAGGATTTCTTTTAGCCTTGATTCTAAAATTAGAAGTTGGAAATCCACTCAGGATCTGGGGATTTTTGTTTCCCCTTGGATTTTCTTTACTGAGAGACACACAGCAGATGATGTGGGAAGACAAAGCATGAAATGTGAATGTCAAGTCCTATATCCAAAGTAACTCTAGGAGCACAGGGAGATCTGGAAATGCTTCTCACAAAATCTTGTCCCAGAAGTCTGTTCTGGTAGGCAGTTGTAAAAAAAAGCCCTCACTTTGGCAAATAAGCTGCTGAAGTGGCAAATAAGTGGCTGAAGTTGTGTTTGTGTAGAGCAATCATGGAAAATTGTCCCTGTTCATTCTGTAAATACACCAGAGCTCTTTCACAAGGAAACCTTTATGATGATTTTTGCTTGTCTGTGATTTTTGAATGCTGGATCTGCACCATCCAGTCTCGTGAGTTCACATTCTCCCCGCTCCAGTGATTATAATACAGTCTGGAGATACAGTTAGCATATCATTTAATTTTAATCATTCACTCAAGGATAATTTCTACTCTCATTAGAGTCAACGTCGATAATTTAAACAGCTAAAGCTATTGCGGCACCAGGCCTCCAGTACAGTCTTTTAAAAATACATTCTTCTTTTGACCATTGTAATAAAAAAAAGCACATGAACTATCACTCAACAATAAAGTCCCTTGTGACTTTCCTGAAAAATCCACCCAGTCCAAACATGTGCCTTAGCTCAGAGTCACCCATACGTGAAAGTACAGCATCACACAAATGCATAAAATGGGCAGAGTGCCAGCTAATTTGCCTTGCCTTTATTTTTAGCTTGTGCCACCATGTTTAAAGGCATTATGTTAACAAATATACAGTTTTCTCTAACCTTAGTTTGAGCTGGGTCTTCACTAAGACTTCTGTGTAGCCTCCCAGCTCTCCTCTTGATCTCATGTCAAAGGCCTTATACCCTATATGAGTATTTTCTTCCAGAAACACTAATGGGGATTTTAAACTTATTTCTGGAATGCTGCTTGGTGACGCTAAAGGATGGTGATGCACTTTAGAAAGTCACTGGTGCAGAGGGAGTAGCTGGAAAAGCTTTGTGAAGTTTTGTGGAACTTACCTTACCCAGCAATAATTAAAGGGTAGGGGGCAAGAGGATGGAGTCAGACTCTTTTCACTGGTGCCTAGCAACAAGACAAGGAGCAGTGGGCACAAACTGCAATCCAGGAGGTTCCACCTGAACATGAGGAGAAACTTCTTTGCTGTCAGTGTGCTAGAGCTCTAGAGCAGGCACCCCAGAGAGGTTGTAGTCTCTCTAGAGATTCTGAACCCACTTGAACATTGTGATGCTGAGCACCTGCTGTGGGCGACCCTGCTTTAACAACAGGGTTGGACTAGATGAGCTCCCAGAGGTCCCTTCCAACTCCACCCTGCTGAGATTCTGCTGCTGCTGCTGCTGCGATTCTTTCATTCTACACTTTTGAGTGACTGAGATTTGCCTTTGCTCATCATCTAGATGATTCTGCAGAGATTCTCCTCCCTCGCTGCTGCCTTCTAGAAGAATCAGCCAAAGTGATCCCCTTTTGTACTAGGACCAGATGAAAAAAAACCTGAGTGGCTTGGAACATTTTCAGAAAAATGTATTTTTACTTGAACATGCTGCTTAGCTAAAGCTTTTCATGAGAGAACAATAAATTCTCCACCTTTTTTTTTTTTTTGTCTTTTTTTTCCTGTCAGAGCAACATTCTGTTTTGAATTTTTATTTAAAAATAGGAGGAAGAGGGCCAGAGATTGAGAGAGAGAAGGACAATAGCACAAAACTCTCACCTTTTCAATCCAAAGGCAGTTATTTCACAAAAGAATTAGTAGGTATGTGGGTTGTGTTCTGATGTAGAAAGTACCCATGAAATAAAATGGCATTCTGCCCATTCCTGCCCCATTGTGAGGAATACAGATGATGAAGAAAACAGCCAGGCTCCTCTCAGGACATTTATTCTGCTGGTGTTAATCTCAGAGCCTATTTAAATTTTGCTCCTCACCTTCACACACCTCATGCATCTTTCTGCAGGTCCTGATTATGTTTTGGGCTTTTTTTTGGTTGTTTGTGTGTTTATTTATTTATTTATTTCCCCTTTATAGTAAGCTAAAATTGGTCATTTAATGAAACTCATCAATCTCTACTTTGCCTACCAGATGGAGTGCCTAAGGGTTTGCTTGACCATTATATGCATTTCCCATTATCCAATTCATCACTCATTACTAGATGAATTTACTGACAACCAGAACACGCTGGCTCTTTACCAGCTATGCAAAGAGCAAGATGCTGCTCCCCGCTCTGCAAGGCACCCTATGCTGAAAGCCCCTCCAATAATGCCTGAAATCCTCAAAGGACTTTTCCTCCTCCATCACAGGCTACAACTAACTGCATTTTTCTGATTCTAACGGACAAAAAGAGCTGATTTTTGATGTTTAACTTCTGTTTCAATTGCTATATTTGAGTACAATTTCAGGCCCTAACCTTAAAAGTATATTTCCTCTTCTAAAAAGATAAGCCTAGATTTTTATTTTCATGAATTATTTACAGCCAGGAGAGGATCTGTTTTCACAGTTCTGTGATATCTCCCTTTCACTACCACAACAGAGTTCTTGCATGGCCTTCCCTAATAACCTGCTGTACAGGCAATAGCAGTAAGTGTGCAAAATGCTCCTGCCAGCTGCTCTGTGTACTCCACAGTGCTGTAAATTGATACATATAAAAAAATAAGATGAATGAAAGTGGTGCTGAGTGATTTGGTGGAAATTTTTCCTTCTGTAGGCAGAAATGTTGACTTTGCACATGGTGGGTAGTAGTATGTCCCAGCCAGTTGGTTACTGAGGATTAATTCCTGCATAATTCTCAACATACGCTTCCAGTGGCATAAGGAACATATCCAAATGAAGGCAGTGGAATAAACTGAGGTGTTTGTGACATGGTAGCAGCAGGCAGGAGAAATACTGATTCAGTTTTGAGATAGTGCTGCTTTGTGGACATCCTAAATGAGAATATGGGTTTCTGGACTGTTACAGAATCACAGAATCACCAAGAGGTTGGAAGAGACCTCAAAGATCATCAAGTCCAACCTTTCACCACAGACCTCATGACTAAACCACGGCACCAAGTGCCACGTCCAATCCCCTTTTGAGCACCTCCAGGGATCTAAAACACTTGCCCACTTTTTAATTTCTAGGGACTAAATCTAAATTATGAACTCTAAAATTTTCTTTGGCCATTTATTTCCCTCAAACAACTACTGCTTCACAGAAGTTTATTGTGATATAATTAGTGCGTGGGTTTTGCTGTCTTTGTTCTTGAAAGCGTAAAATTTGCCAGAAAATTGACCTGGTATCACCAAGTAGCTTTCTAAACTTAAAGATAACATTTAAAATAATTACAGTGCTAGTTCTTCAGGATTCTACAGCATTTATCCAACACCGTTCCCCACAAAAGTCACATGGACAAACTGGATGCTTGTGGCTTGGATGAGCACACACTCTGCTGGATAAAGTACTGGCTTGGTGAACGGGCCCAAAGAGTGGTGGTCAAGGGAGTTAAATCCAGTTGGCAGCCAGTCACAAGTGGTGTTCCTCAGGGCTCAGATTTGAGACCACCAAATTAAGTGGGAGTGTTGATCTGCACGAGGGTAGGGAAACTCTGCAGAGGGACTGGATAGATTGGTTTGATGAGTCAACATTAATGGGATGAGCTTCAACAAGGCCAAGTGCCAGGTCCTGCACTTGGGTCACAACAACCCCAAGCAATGCTACAGGCCTGGGGGGAGTGTGGCTGGAGATCTGTCTGGTAGAAAGGAACCTGGGGGTTCTATCAACAAGCAGCTGAATATGAGCAAGCAGTGTTGCCAGGTGGTCAAGAAAGCCAATGGCATTCTGGCTTGGATTGGAAATGCTGTGTGCAGAAGGAGTAGGGAGGTGATTGTCCCCTTGTACTCAGCACTGGTGAGGCTACGCCTTGAGTATTGTGCCCAGTTTTGGGCACCTCAATGCAAGAGAGATGTGGAGGTGCAGAGGAGGGCAATGAAGCTGGGGAAGGGCCTGGAGAATAAGGCTTATGAAGAGTGACTTAAGGAGCTGGGGCTGTTTAGCTTGAAAAAGAGAAGGCAGAGGGAAGACCTCATCACTCTCTACAACTATGTGAAAGGATGTTGTGGAGAAGTCAGTGCTGGTCTCTTCTCACAGATAATTAGCAACAGAACAAGAGAGAATGGTCTCAAGCTGCAACTAGATGTCACCAACCTTGCACGTGTTTAAAGGTCATTTAGATGTGGTGCATGGAGATATGGTTTAGTGGTGAGCTTTGTAGTGTAGGGTCAATTATTGGACTTGATGATCCCGAGGGTCTTTTCCAACCTGAATTTCCTGTGGTTCTGAGGCTATCTGATCAGCAACTGTATTTTAGAGTGGTAGTGCTTTAATTCAGTGGTAGTGCTTTAATTCACTGCTCTGGGGCACTACAAAGAGAGAAGAGAAAAATAATGGAAATCCTTTTGCAAAGGATGATTTAAGCTAATTTAAACTAATGCTATGCCATTGCCTCCTACACAGCCCAGCATAGGCTGCATTCTCTTGGGAAGGAGCACAATGTTTCAAGAGTTTTTTAAAGTACCCTGGACATCTTTGTGTCAGAGGATTCTTCAGGGACAGCTGAGGCTTGCTCAACTTTCCTAACAAATTGAAATTTCTGGATGTTCCCAGGCTTGGCAGGCAGCTAAATGACATCTGAAGGAAGGTTCACCTCTCCCTCTACTCTGCCCTGGTGAGGTCACATCTGAAGTTCTTAGATCCCCAGATCAAGAGGAACAAGAAACTACTGGAGTGAGTCCAACAGAGGGCCATGATGATGATTCGAAGTCTGGAGTACCTCTCACAAGGACAGACCGAAAGATCTGAGATACTTTATCATGTAAGAGAAGACTGAGAGGGGATCTTATCAATACATATAAATATTTAAAGGGTGGAGGTCATGAAGATGAGGTTGAGCTCTTCTCAGTTGTGACCAGTGATAGGACAAGGGGAATGGGTATAAATTAGAACACCAGATGGTTAACTTGAACTTTAAGAGGAAATTCTTTCCTTTGAGGGTGATGAAGCACTGGAACAGGCTGCTGAGAGATGTTGTGGAGTCTCCTCTGGAGACTTTCAAACCCACCTGGATGCTTTCTTGTGCAATGTGCTCTAGGTCTACCTGCTTTATCAGGAGATTTGAACTGCCTGATCTACAGGGATACCTTCCAACCCCTACCATTCCCTGGTTGCAAGAAGTCCCTGTCCGGGGGGTCAGTGCTGAAAGCTAGAAGATACTTCATAGTGAGCTTGTGTGGAAAGCAGAGCACTGAAGTGACTGTTTGAGGGTGAAGCATTAGTTTTGTTTTATAGCTGGGGACTAGAGTCTAATGAATTTCATAACACATGAGTGAGCCTGTGGTGACTCACACTAGGATTGTGTATTTGTGCCTAAATTACATAAACACAGTAGGATGCCCATATGGCTGAGTGGAAAGAGCTATTTAGTAACTAAATACACAAATGAGGTGCCCCTGATGTCAGTTTACAAATTATTGTATTGATCTACTGCTAATGTCTTAGCTGGATCTCCCCTTCTGCAGCAAGATCAAAATGGAAAAGTTGCATTCAGTCTTTTCCTTCTTATTTCTCTCTCCAAGACACAGCCCTAACAATGTTAGTGCTGCCTTTTAATGATTTCTATTTCCCAGGGGCTTGTCCATTCTACATGTCCCCTGCCCAGTGGATGTGCTTTTCATTTCTAACTTTGGCAGGGAAATCTGTACAGGGCCCTGTGAAGCTTCCATGTCTTGGGAAAAGGTTGTCTGATGACCATTGGACTGGTTTATTTGCATATTTGTGTTTTCCAGTGTGATTTTTGATGCATGGAAAAGCACTACATTCTAATCAATATAATGAACACAAGGCTATTGTTAGGCCCATTACACCTGATGCTTGAGGGCATACTACTTCACCTGCTAAACATCAGTGTTTACATATTACTAAGGTATCATATTGATGTTACTTGTGGTTAGTCATTTATCCTAATGATCTGTTTGTTCTTTAGAAAGTCTGTTTAAAGTGAATTACTGTCCTGGTTTAAGCTTCCAGGGCAAAACCCCATAGGTCAGAATGGTAGGTTAATCCTCTCTCCCCCTCCCGTTCCCCCAGTAGGGAAAGAGATAGGTAGGGGAAGGTAAAACAAGTAAACAAAAGGACCTGAACCATATTTATCACAGTATCACAGTATAACTAAGGTTGGAAAGGACCTTGAGGATCATCGAGTCCAACCTATCAACACAGACCCCATGACTAGACGATGGCACCAAGTGCCACGTCCAATCCCCTCTTGAACACCTCCAGGGATGGTGACTCCACCACCTCCCTGGGCAGCACATTCCAATGACAAATGACTCGCTCGGTGAAGAACTTTCTCCTCACCTCGAGTCTAAACCTCCCCTGGTGCAGCTTGAGACTGTGTCCCCTTGTTCTGGTGCTGGTTGCCTGGGAGAAGAGACCAACCCCTTCCCGGCTACAACCACCTTTCAGGCAGTTGTAGAGGGCAATGAGGTCACCCCTGAGCCTCCTCTTCTCCAGGCTAAACAATCCCAGTTCCCTCAGCCTCTCCTCACAGGGCTGTGCTCAAGGCCTCTCACCAGCCTTGTTGCCCTTCTCTGGACACGTTCAAGTGTTTTGATGTCCTTCTTAAACTGAGGGGCCCAGAATTGGGCACAGTACTCAAGGTGCGGCCTAACCAAAGCAGAGTCCAGGGGCACAATGACTTCCCTGCTCCTGCTGGCCACACTATTCCTAATGCAGGCCAGGATGCCATTGGCCCTCTTGGCCACCTGGGCACACTGCTGGCTCATATTCAGGTGGCTGTCGATCAGCACCCCCAGGTCCCTCTCTGTCTGGGAGCTCTCCAGCCACTCTGACCCCAGCCTGTAGCTCTGCACGGGATTGCCGTAGCCGAAGTGCAGCACTTGGCACTTGGACTTGTTAAATGACATGCCATTGGATTCTGCCTATCTGTCCAGTCTGTCGAGGTCCCTCTGCAGAGCCTTTCTACCCTCTAACTGACTAACATCTGCTCCTAAGATGCAGTTTAAGTTACATTTAAATTTACATTTAAATTTACATTTAAATTTACATTTAAAGTTAAAAGGATAATTGTAAACAAACAAACAAAAAAGGTATTAAAGCAAAAGGGATATACAGAGATATTGGGGGGAAGAGGACAGATACAGAAATATACACAAAACCATAACTGGCAATGGAATAGCTCTGGCCACACGGCAAAACGGCTCCCAGCCAGCAAGAACCTCCCCTCCATACAGCAAAAGCAAAAAGCAAGAGAGAGCTCCCTGGTAGTTCCTGCCCTTTAAATAGCAGGGTAGGCAGGAATAGAAGGGAATAACATGATCCCGTGCCATCCCCTGGGTTGGGTTTTCCATGCACCAGGGTTAAATTCCACCCTAGAGTCCAGCAGTTAACCCTTAACCTACAACAATTACCCTTTACTTTTGGCATTAAAATATAACGGTGAACTAAGTGTGAGAATGTGATGAGAATTTCCAGCTCCAAATAATTAACAACTTCTTTTTTTCTTTTTTCCAAATAGATCACATTAATCTGTTGAGTTTGGCCTTATGCTAATGTTTGAAGATGTAGGTGTCTATCTGCCTGTGGAATAGCAGCATTTTATACCCTTTTTTTTCAGTGTAAGACATTTTTTAAAGCAGGAATAGAAGTTAACCTCTGACTTTAATCTTCACTTTCTTACAGTCCTTGCATTGGCTTTCCCCCACCCCTCCCCCAATACAGCTGGGATTTCAGAGACTATTTTCTTTCATGGTGTTGATAGCTGAGGATTTGAGAGAGAGCTTCTTCAGGATTACTCTGATGTTATCTCCCTGTAGTAAACATTCAGAATCCAACTACCATATTACCCTTAGCATGTACTACCTGTTGGGAGACAGTACAAACTTTACAGCTTATGGAAGATTCAGTATTCAGTATTCCTAAGGTTGGAAGGGACCTCAAAGATCATCGAGTCCAACCTGTCACCACAGACTTCGTGAGTAGAGTAGGGAGGACACTACTGCCCACTGCAGGTTTGAACTCACGACTTTCCCATTAAGGGTCTGATGTGCTACCAACTGAGCCATTGATGTCACAATCAACCAGTTGTTTTGCAGCAGAAATATGTTTGGTTTTTTTACCCCCTGGCATTTCTGCCCTGAACAGTGGGGATGGTAGTAAAGCACACTCAAAAAACATTTGGAAAAAAATATAGAATTTACTCCTACTTCTTGGCTTCCCAACTAAAATAGAAAAACCCCAAAAGTTTATAAAATGGGATTTTTTCCAGATTTCACATAGTTCAGTCTGCAACAGCATTCACCACATCACTTCCTCAACTACTATGAAGTCACTGCAGCAGACATTTATGTGGAAAATTGTCCTTGAAGGCAATTTAACAGCTGGAAACATAGAGGAAGAGCCAGCCCCTTGAAAGCAATAAGCTCTCAGCAAAAAGAATTTAAAGCAATTTGCCAGTTCCCCAGTGGTTCAGCTATGAACATGTTCTGGGGGTGTAATGGGATAGTTATAGTTGTATTATCTAAATGACACTCATAATGACAGAGAAAATAGCTGCTGCAGCTGCAGGGAATCTTGTGGTCACTTCATGCTACCATTCAGCTCTCTCTGTGGGGCACAGACCCCATCGTGGGCTGGGCTTACACTTAGGGGACAAGGCAGCAGTACACTACAACTCCCTTTGGAAACCTATTCATTCCCAAACTAGTACCAGATATTTACTGCTTAAAGTAAGCAGTCTGAAACAATGACACCAGTTAATCTGGGCTCCCTGTATCATCTCTTGAAAAAGCCTGTTAAATTTTGCCTCCTCTATTTATTTATTTATATCTATGTTTTTTGAAGTGTTTGCAATCTGGAGATTGATTTAGCAATTTCCAACTAGCAAAACACCTTTTTTTTTTGGTTGTTGTTGCTGTTTGGACTAGAAGAACTTGCATGTCATGTCAATAAATTGTTAAATTAGTCACATTTTCATAAATAATAACAATAGGCTTTTATTTTTAAAGGCTGAACGTGAAATCACTTCCAGCTAGGTATAAGCTTATGTTTGAATTCCCTGTATGCAATTAAAGTGTTGAGTTTGCTGGTACAACACAGACAGGGAAGGAGTTTAGTTGCCAAAATTAGGAGCGCGGCAGAATTATAATGTATGAAGTCTTGCTAGGCGTGGTGTTTTTATGTTGAATGTGAGGAGTCATTGATAAAGTAGCTTTACTAACCCAGCAATTAGTCAAGCATTCCAGAGTTGCCTTGTCTTGATGGGAAAAATCTGTTTGCATGACCTGGTTAATTGCTGGTGCCATGGGTTAGTTGATTAGGTGGGTTGGATTGGTTGATGGGTTGGACGCGATGATCTTGAAGGTCTCTTCCAACCTGGTTTATTCTATGTATTCTATGTATATGTATTCTATTCTATGCTGTCTGACAGAAGTTGTCCATATTGCTCCAAAGGGGTTGCTTTGCTGGCATGAAGCCTTAAACACTAGAAATTTAGAATAAACCTTTATTTAGAATAAACCAAACCAGGTTGGAAGAGACCTTCAAGATCATCGTGTCCAATCCATCAACCAATCCAACCCACCTAAACAGCTAACCCATGGCACCAAGCATCCCATCAAGTCTCCTCCTGAACACCTCCAATGATGGTAAGTCCACCACCTCCCCAGGCAGCCCATTCCAACGGGCAATCACTCTCTCTGTATAGAACTTCTTCCTAACATCCAACCTGAACCTCCCCTGGTGCAGCCTGAGACTGTGTCCTCTTGTTCTGGTACTGGGTGCCTGGGAGAAGAGACCATCATCTGCCTGTCTACAACATCCCTTCAGGTAGTTGTAGTGAGTGATAAGGTGTAATGGGTTGGGGCATACCCCCTCCCCACCACGCGCAGAAATAACAACTCAGACAAACAGTTTGCAAAAGTGATGGAAAGTTTAAATAGAACAGTGAGTGCATGCAGAGAATTAGAAACACAGTGACAAGAGGAAACCCCAAAACAAACCCAGAGAGATCCCATCCCCACCTGAGGGTGCACCCAAACCCCCAGGGCTCCTCCTTCCCCCCCCCCCCCCACTGCTAGGCTAGTCTCAGCTGGCCAGATCTGAGACTGCCCATCCCCCCATGGCCTTGGGCCTAGCCAGACCCATGGCCGGGAGATCTCTCCCCCAGTTACCAGGTGGCGAGGAGGAAGGAAAGAGGAAGTGCCAGACCCCACCGTGAAACTTCTGGGAAACTTCTGCTGGGAACTTAATTCAGCAGGGAGGAGGCAGTCCAGAAGATTCCTGGAGCGAATGGAGGACTGCTTCCTGACACAGCTGTTAAGCGAGCCTACCAGGGGACAGGCTCTGCTTGACCTGCTGTTCTGCAATAGGGAAGGGCTGGTGGGAGATGTGATCGTGGGAGGCTGCCTAGGGTGCAGTGACCACGAGATAGTGAAGTTTTCAATATGCAGGGAGATAGGGAGGAGCACCAACAGAACCTCCACCTTGGACTTCCGAAGGGCGAACTTCAGCCTATTTAAAAAACTTGTCTGCAAAGTCCCCTGGGTACCAGCCCTCATGAACCAAGGGGTTCAGGAGGGTTGGACCTACTTCAAACAGGAGCTCTTGAAGGCACAGGAATTGGCGGTTCCCATGTGCCGGAAGGCAAGCCGGCGGGGAAGGCGACCGGCCTGGATGAGCAAGCAGCTCCTGGAGGATTTAAGGGGGAAGAGGAGGCTGTATCACCTTTGGAAGGAGGGGAAGGCTTCTCGAGGTATGTTCAAGGAAGCTGTTAGATTATGTAGGAATAAAATTAGGGAGGCTAAGGCCCAGCTGGAACTGAAGCTGGCCACCTCAGTCAAAGATAATAAAAAGCATTTTTATAAATATATTAACAATAAGAAGAAGGGCAGGAAGAACCTGAACTCCCTAGTGGACCTGGAGGGGAACACAGTTACTGAGGATGAGGATAAAGCTGAGGTCCTGAACACCTTCTTTACCTCAATGTTTAACAGCAAGGCAGGAGTTCAGGACGAGTGGTCTCCGGAGCTGGGCGTTGGGGTCGGGGAGCAGAGTAATACCCTGGAAATCCATGAGGAGTTAGTTCGGGACCTGCTGAGCCACTTGGATATCCACAAGTCCATGGGACCAGATGGGATCCATCCTAGGGTGCTGAGAGAGCTGGCGGATGTGCTAGCTAGGCCACTCTCCATCATTTTCCTCCAGTCCTGGCTCACTGGTGAGGTCCCAGATGACTGGAAACTGGCCAACGTGGTCCCCATCCACAAGAAGGGTCGGATGGAGGAACCTGGAAACTACAGGCCAGTCAGCCTGACCTCAGTGCCAGGGAAAGTGATGGAGCAGATTATCCTGGCAGCAATAACTGCGCACCTGAAGGATGGCCAAGGGCTCAGGTCCAGCCAACATGGATTCAGGAAGGGCAGATCCTGCCTCTCCAACCTGATCTCTTTCTATGATCAGGTGACCCGCCTGGTGGATGTGGGGAGGCCTGTGGATGTGGTCTACCTAGACTTCAGCAAGGCCTTTGACACCGTCCCCCACAGCAAACTGCTGACTAAGCTGTCAGCTCGTGGATTGGACCACTACACTCTGTGCTGGGTTAGGAACTGGCTGGAGGGCCGGGCCCAGAGAGTGGTCGTGAACGGTGCCGCATCCAGCTGGAGGCCAGTCACCAGTGGTGTCCCCCAGGGATCAGTGCTGGGCCCTGTCCTCTTCAACATATTCGTTGATGATCTGGATGAAGGGGTAGAGTCAGTCATCAGCAAGTTTGCAGATGACACAAAGTTAGGGGCAGATGTTAGTCAATTAGAGGGTAGAAAGGCTCTGCAGAGGGACCTCGACCAACTGGAAAGATGGGCAGAGTCCAATGGGATGGCTTTCAACAAGTCCAAGTGCCGAGTGCTGCACTTTGGCTATGGCAATCCCATGCAGAGCTATAGGCTGGGGTCGGAGTGGCTGGAGAGCTCCCAGACAGAGAGGGACCTGGGTGTGCTGATCGACAGCCACCTGAATATGAGCCAGCAGTGTGCTCAGGTGGCCAGGAGGGCCAATAGCATTCTGGCCTGCATTAGGAATAGTGTGGCCAGCAGGAGCAGGGAGGTCATAGTGCCCCTGTACTCTGCTCTGGTTAGGCCGCACCTTGAGTACTGTGTCCAGTTCTGGGCTCCTCAGTTTAAGAAGGACATTGAGACACTTGAGCGTGTCCAGAGAAGGGCAACAAGGCTGGTGAGAGGCCTTGAACACAAGCCCTATGAGGAGAGGCTGAGGGAGCTGGGATTGTTTAGCCTGGAGAAGAGGAGGCTCAGGGGTGACCTTATTGCCCTCTACAACTACCTGAAGGGTGGTTGTAGCCAGGAGGGAGTTGGCCTCTTCTCCCAGGCAACCAGCACCAGAACAAGGGGACACAGTCTCAAGCTGCGCCAGGGGAGGTTCAGACTCGAGGTGAGGAGGAAGTTCTTCACCGAGCGAGTCATTCGGCATTGGAATGGGTTGCCCAGGGAGGTGGTTGAGTCATCGACCCTGGAGGCGTTCAAGGGGAGATTGGACGTGGCACTTGGTGCCATGGTCTAGTCATGGGGTCTGCGGTGTCAGGTTGGACTCGATGATCCTCGAGGTCCTTTCCAACCTAAGTGATACTGTGATACTGTGATACTGTGATACTTATAGTGGTGCAAGGGATCATGGTAGGAAATAACCTAATTTCCTGTGTCCACCCACTGGGCTGGACTTCTGGACACAGGAAACACCCCTGTAGAAGAGGGCACCCAGCCCAAACTACGACATAAGGTCACCCCTGAGTCTCCTTCTCCAGGCTGAGCAATCCCAGCTCCCTCAGTCTTTCCTCATAGGGCTTGTGTTTCAAACCCCTCACCAACTTCGTTGCCCTTCTCTGGACTCATTCCAGCAAGTCAACCTCCTTCCTAAACTGAGAGGGTAGCTATACTCCTTTCCATGGAAGAACTCCAATTTGCAACATTTGAAGATCTGACACATAATGATCCTGGTTTGTGTATCATCTGCAGTTCAGAAAGGAAGGAAAGGAACAGATCTGAAAGAAAAATGTCATGCTCTGCAGTAGAATTTACATTTTCTGACTTGTGTGAGCTTCAGGCAGGATAATGACAATATCTATATTAAATTATGGGAAGGACCAGACAGGACACTACAACTGAAGCTCTCTCAGTGAGATGGTTTAGTGCTTGGCTTGGTATTCTGGTTAAGTGAACTGGCACCATCAGGTCATCACCAGATTAAGGTCAACAAATACATAACGTGCTAACAATTGGATTATTTTTTTCTACCTACAGCATGGATGAATGAGGTCACACTGGCACCTATTCTCTTTCTGAAGTGCTGGGGACAGCTGAGAACAAGAAATTATATTGTGGTAGAGTCCTCAGAGATGAAGCTGGGGGGTTCTTGCAGTGTTCTGGCAGACGACATATTCTGCACTTGTGTGCAAAGCTTGCTTGGAATAATCAGGAACAGATTCCTTTGGCAAGAGGAAAAGTATAGCTTTAAAAGCATTCAACAGTCACTGAAAAATGCAGATGCATGTATCGATTCAGGCATCTGAAAGAGTAAAATAGAGATTTTCTTGCTTGCTTGTCTGAATTTAGACATCCAGATGGAGGTTAGGCACATAGCAATATTTTGGATACTGTAAAGTACCTCTGAGTTCTTTCAAAAATAAAGAAAATAAATTGCATGGTTTGAAAAGGTTATCCACCTGCTGTGAATAATTTTTTCTACTCAGCTCTTGAGCTGCCCACAGGATGAACAAGCAGTTGACAGCTATCTATTGTTTAATGTAAATGCAAATAGAAAGGAAGTCAATTATTGCAAAAACACTAGGAAACGGTGATATAAACAATCTGTTATGGGTTTCTGGGATCAGCAAGTGCTGGTCTTAAAATTATGTCTAAACAGGTAGTGGCTCAGAGAATAGTTCACATTACGGTGTTCTTTGTGCAGTATACTCATTTATTACTTGCTTCTGAGACCTTAATAGTTAGGACTAGGTAAGAAATGATACTGCCATTCATTTAAGGCACTTTTACAAAGGAATAGGCATGAGAAAGATATAATTTTAAAACCCTAGATTAAAAAGAGTCAAGGGACTTTTAACAAAATCTTTTATGATTATAAGTAGAAACCATAATAAGGTGACAGAAATATCTTGGGTTTTATTAGATAATGATAACGAATTCATATTTAATTTGACTTGTGCTTCAGACACCCAAAGCCTTTTTTGCTGGGAACAAAACATTTTTATAGTTTTGTAATAATTTGAGGGTTTTAAAGGTGACAAGTACTTAAAAAAAAGAGCATTCATTGTTAGGAAGCAGCAGCCAAGAAAAAAAATAATTGGTATTGTATTTGTGTGCTTTGCCAGTTTGCATTAGCATGGTGTGGCTTGAAAGGGAAGTCACAGATGTATCACAGCATCACAGTATCACCAAGGTTGGAAAGGACCTCGAGGATCATCGAGTCCAACCTATCAACACAGACCCCATGACTAGACCATGGCACCGAGTGCCACGTCCAATCTCCCCTTGAACGCCTCCAGGGTCGATGACTCAACCACCTCCCTGGGCAACCCGTTCCAATGACGAATTACTCGCTTGGTGAAGAACTTCCTCCTCACCTCGAGTCTAAACCTCCCCTGGCACAGCTTGAGACTGTGTCCTCTTGTTCTGGTGCTGGTTGCCTGGGAGAAGAGGCTACCCCCTTCCTGGCTACAACCACCTTTCAGGTAGTTGTAGAGGGCAATGAGGTCACCCCTGAGCCTCCTCCTCTCCAGGCTAAACAATCCCAGCTCCCTCAGCCTCTCCTCATAGGGCTTGTGTTCAAGGCCTCTCCCCAGCCTTGTTGCCCTTCTCTGGACACGTTCAAGTGTTTTGATGTCCTTCTTAAACTGAGGGTCCCAGAACTGGACACAGTACTCAAGGTGCGGCCTAACCAATGCAGAGTACAGGGGCACAATGACCTTCCTGCTCCTGCTGGCCACACTATTCCTAATGCAGGTCAGGATGCTATTGGCCCTCCTGGCCACCTGGGCACACTGCTGGCTCATATTCAGGTGGCTGTCGATCAGCACACCCAGGTCCCTCTCTGTTTGGGAGCTCTCCAGCCACTCCGACCCCAGCCTGTAGCTCTGCATGGGATTGCCATAGCCAAAGTGCAGCACTTGGCACTTGGACTTGTTGAATGCCATCCCATTGGACTCTGCCCATCTGTCCAGTCGGTCGAGGTCCCTCTGCAGAGCCTTTCTACCCTCTAACTGACTAACATCTGCCCCTAACTTTGTGTCTTCTGCAAACTTGCTGATGACTGACTCTACCCCTTCATCCAGATCATCGATGACCTTCATCCAGATCATCGATGAAGTGGAAATGGGAAGTAAGGAAAGCAAAAAGAAAAGAATTAGGTATCATACTGTTCACTTTATAAGAAAGCATTCCTATAAGAATACAAGAAACAGTTTAAGGAGTGCATATTCCTCTGTAAAGCCACAACTTGTTTAATGTGGTCATATGGAAATGATTATATTCAGATCTGACAACACTGTTGAAATTTCAGTTGGTAGTTTAGTGCTGAAAAATTTCAGTAACAAATCTAGTGACATCTTTTACAAGCTGTGAAAAGTATTCATTCTTAAACTAAGCAGAACATGGTGGTATAAATCTAAAGAAAGACTTCACCAGTCCTTACGTTCTGCTAAGATTTATGATTTTTGTGACTTGTAAAACTATAATGGAAAGCAAAATAGAAAAATAATAACCATAAAATTCTTGGTATGTTCCAATAAACAAGTGAGATGAAGCCTGAAGCTAAGCCCTGGATTTTAGACCGTCAAGCAATCTATCTTTCTTTCATGGTTACTTTAGGGTTTTTGGAATTTTTGTCCATGACACTTAAGCAATGAAAAATCGGAGTTATATAAAATTAAGACACTTTTGGTGTTATTGTAAAATAGCATTTTTGGAAACATTCATCAATTCCCTGGCACAGAAGAGAGCTGCCCTCATTTTTCATACAATCCTAGAATAATTTCAGTATTCAGTATTCAGTATTCCTAAGGTTGGAAGGGACCTCAAAGATCATCGAGTCCAACCTGTCACCCCAGAACTCATGACTAGAGTAGGGAAGACACTACTGCCCACTGCAGGCTTTGAACTCACGACCTTCCCATTAAGGGTCTGATGCACTACCAACTGAGCCACTTGAAGGACCCATTTAAAAAAAAATAATTAAAAAAATAAGACCAAAAAAGGAGTAAAAGAAAAACTGCACAAGAGATGTCCTGCAAAAGGAAAGTGTTTGCATTTCCTGTAAAGACTGAGATATGTATTACATACGTAGTCTTAAATAAAACATAATTGATAGATAAGCAAAGAGAGTGTCTCTTAAAATGTTCAGCTGGAGAGCAAACCAGAACAGAGTGGTACTGAATATAAAAACACCAAGGGACACATTCTGTCTGTCTTTATTCTTTTCCCTCCTTCATTTCTCATGGATATATACTATAAATATTTTGCACTTGTGTCCTAGCTTCTTGGCTTCCTGATCTTGTACCTTAACGTGGAGACAGAGCTTGAAAGCTGTATTTCACCTTTCCATCAAGAGCTGGACAGAGCCCATATTTGTCAATTCAGTATCTCCAATATGTGCTGCTGGTGGGAAGAAATTAATCTTTGAGACAGTCTTGTGCAGTTCAACTAGGCGCTGGAGAGAGAGGCAAAGACTTCACATGGAAGAAGTTCATTTTTTACATAGCAGTGCAGGTACATATGGTCTTGTACACTAAACCATAAGCACTGGCTGAATTTGTGTTTTGCTTCATGGGGCTGCTAAGGCTGTACACATCTCCAAACAAACTGGTTCAGTGAAAGAGAAATTCATCACCGCTGGGAGAGGGACAGGAAATCCCCTATTAGTGTGACAGAGAAGGCAAGAGGGAAGGCACAGATGGTGCTAATCAGTGAAATATGCCCAAACACAACTCCTGCTGCTGCTTTTAAGGTACAGACTTGTGCATCTCTCCTCACATCTGCAGGAAGTTTGAGAAGATTTCTATTGGAATCAAATTGCCCACCTACAGCTATTGCTAGTTTGGATTAATTCACTTAAACCATGACAGTACACAGCTTGAAACGTAGCTTAAAAAGGCTCCTCTAAACAGAGAAGTAAGGGAGCAGTTAAGAACTAAATCATGCTAGTGGCCTAGTCATGCTGTGGCTTTCTGAATAGCAAAGGTTAAGGTCAAAGTGGCTGTGCTAGAGGGAGTAGTTGGGCTCAGTATAATTCCACCAGATCCACAGCCTCTGTGAGTGACTCCTTCTTGATGTTTCATCTTTTGCACAAGTGCTGTTCATTTTGATGTATCGTAGATTTGGCTTCTTATAGTGAATTTGGAGAATATGGCTTTCACTTGTAAATATTCACTATGTCCAATGATACTAAATGATGATAAGACATTAGTGGTAGATGTCCCTACATTAGGACGAAGTGTGTGCAGATCTACATGGCTTAGCTGTGTTGTAGTCCATCTCTAGTCATTTATGTCAATCTTTCAAGTAAATAATTTAGAATAACCAATAACCTCTGAAGCCAAAAATATCTGACCATTAAAACCTGACTTAGTGGCTGATTGTTTTTCTTCTTTTTTTGTGAAGTATCTCTAAAATTATTAAACATTGGCTTTTTAGAAGTGTTCACCATCCTCAAAAGGAGCAGGGAAGTCATTGTGCCCCTGTACTCAGCACCGGTTAGGCCACACCTTGTGTCTGGTGTCCAGTTCTGGGCCCCTCAATTTAAGGAGGACATTGAGACTCTGGAACATGTCCAGAGAAGGGCAATGAGGCTGGGGAGAGGCCTCGAGCACAAGCCCTACGAGGAGAGGCTGAGGGAGCTGGGATTGTTTAGCCTGAAGAAGAGGATGCTCGGGGCGACCTTATTGCTCTCTACAACTACCTGGAGGGAGGTTATAGCAAGGAGGGGGTTGGTCTCTTCTCCCAGGCAACCAGCACCAGAATAAGAGGACATAGTCTCAAGCTGCAGCAGGGGAACTTTAGGCTGGAGGTGAGGAGAAAGTTCTTCACAGAGAGAGTTGTTAGACATTGGAGTGTGCTGCCCAGGAAGGTGGTGGAGTCCTCATCCCTGGAGGTGTTCAAGAGGGGATTGGATGTGGCACTTGGTGCCATGGTTTATTAGTCATGAGGTGTTGGGTGACAGGTTGGACTTGACGATCTTTGAGGTCTCTTCCAACTTTATTGATTCTATGATTCTATGGCTTACAGATGTTTGTACCTTTTGAAGCAGGCTCAAGCTCCTGCATGTTGGGCAAGAAAACTCACACAGTCTGTAAACATATTTTTGCAGCTTTTTTCCTTCTCCATTAATAAACAAACCTTGATTATCTCACACACCTATTGCACAAGGTAGTTATCCACTACATGCAAATCTCTCTGAACACCAATCTCAATACTAGAATTGTAAGTTCTACAATGACCACACTGATATCTTAATTGGTTATAAGTAACTGCACACTGTGCTAATTTAGCAGGGTGATGATAACCCCCTCCATTGTTCACCATCTGAGCACGGCTTGCTGCTCCAGGCAGGCTTGCTAGTTGTGGTAGCTCCCACACTGCTCATAGATGTTACACCACCTTCCTGTGTGCTGAATTTTTCATGACACCCACTGTACTTGGTTACCAAGTTATTGAAATACTTAAAGCTACTTTTAATATTCTGCAGTTACTGCTACTGTAACTGTTCTGTTTTCAAGTTTCACAAAGTAATGTGTTTGGGACTAATTCAAAGACTTTTAAATTACCAATCCCTGTATGAAGCTCAATTACCAGTTCTGTGACATGGGAAAAAAAATAAATCACAAAGTATATCATTATTTTCCTTCAAATATACCTTTGAAAAGTAAAGCAGCTTGAGATCCCTGAAGTTTTATACCATAGTGTGGGCAACTGAGTTAAGCACCTAGTTTCTCTCCCATGGAAGGAAGCATTTTTGTAATAGCCTTCACCTAAGAAGTGTAATTAGGAGCTTGCTATCCCTTGTACAGAATAGAAAGCTGTCATTACTAGAATATTTACAATTCTGTAAATTATTTGCAAAAATCTGCTGGAAAAATAAAGTATAGTGAATGTTTTATCCTGTTATGAGCATTGAAGAAGAAAATTGCTTTGACTCCATAGCGAGTCCTCAATAATGCAGGATTTTGTTCACAAGCAGAATTGAATGGAGAGCAGATAGAAGCCTTGCATCCTGTGCTAGTGCTTCACCTTTTCACTATGGTCTGCTTCACTCCACATGATCAAATGCCTGTCAACTCTTCCTGTGGTTCAATTATTTCTTTATCTCCAAAACTCCAGTAGGGTTATACTATGCTATGTTCCCTTGGTAGAGCTGCAAATGATTTGGAATCAGTGTAATGATATCTATGTAGTGTATTATGGAAATTAGGCTAGGGACAGCACCCAAATTTACCAGCAACTTGTATTTTAATACTGCTTTTACATTTATCAGCTACTGTGTTCAGATGTAACTGAACAGAGGTATTTGAAGCCCAAGTTACACTTTTATCTTAAACCACGAGGAAGACACATTGATTAGCACTGCCATGGTTCCGAACAAAAACACTGCTTGCAGAATCTGTTGCACTGCTGGTAGAGCAGGTAGCTGTTGCCCAAGTGGAGAAAATGTATAGTCAGCAAATTACTCTTTGAGCTCCTATAGTAAATATCATTTTGCCTTTCTGCAGGAAAGAAGCACAGATTTGCTGCAGGAGTTATAATATGAAAGTCAACTGTCTTATGCTTTCCCCTCACCTGAGACTGAAGAGGTACAAGCTGGACTCCTGAATTCATGTTAACAAGGCAAGGGACCTGTTTCTTTGTTTTAATTTGATAGGAGGTTTTAGCTGTGTACTTGTATTTCACAAGTAATACAGTAAAGAAAGCAAAATTCTTGCAGTGTGAATAAAGACACATAAGACATTTGGGATTTTGGAAAAGGAAATACGGCATTTGAAAATCTGTGCTCCCAAAAACTGAGCTCCCAAATCCTCCAAGAGAGGATTTGTTACTCAGGGGTCTACTGGCACATCTGGAAGTGGCCATGGGGCTGCTGTGGCCAATGGTAGGCTGAACATGAGCCTGCAGTGTGCCCAGGCGGTCAAGAAGGCAAATGGCATCGTGGCCTCTATCAGGAACAGTGTGGCCAGCAGGAGCATTGTGCCCCTGTACACAACACTGGTCAGGCCACACCTTGAGTACTGTGTCCAGTTCTGGGCCCCTCAGTTTAGGAAGGATGTTGAGTTGCTGGAACGTGTCCCGAGAAGGGCAACGAAGTTGGTGAGGGGTTTGGAACACAAGGCCTATGAAGAGGGGCTGAGGGAGCTGGGGTTGCTTAGCCTGGAGAAGAGAAGGCTCAGGGCAGACCTTATTGGTCTCTACAACAACCTGAAGGGAGGTTGTAGATGGGTGGGGGCTGGTCTCTTCTCCCAGGCAACCAGCACCAGAACAAGAGGACACAGTCTCAAGCTGCACCAGGGGAGGTTCAGGCTGGATATTAGGAAGAAGTTCTTCATAGAGAGAGCAACTGGCCGTTGGAATGGGCTGCCCGGGGAGGTGGTGGCGTCGGCATTATTGGAGGTGTTTAGGAGGAGAATTGATGTGGTGCTTGGTGCCATGGTTTAGCTGATTAGGTGGTGTTGGATAATGGGTTGGGTGCAATGATCTTGAAGGTCTCTTCCAACCTGGTCTGGTCTATTCTGTTCTACTCTACTCTACACTACTCTACTCTAGACTGAAGCCTCTATGGCAGCCCAGAGTTTAGAGAATGATACACAAAGGGCAGCAAATCAACGTCAGCTCTATTAGTTCAGTATTGCTAGATGAGAGCCCTGGTACTATCTATCTTCCAAGTGCCAAGAACACATTTACCCTGCTGGGATGAAATTTCCAAGCTGCAGAAATATGCTCATCAAAGGCTAGGGCAAATTTGTTTGCCATTCCCATCAATCTGGAATCAGCTAGATGTGATTTCATAAAGTGAAGCTGCTGATTATCATTTCCACTGGTGGAGACTGACAGTGTGTGACAGTTTGTTGTGATTGAGATACAATCTGGAGAGAAACCAAGACTGCAAAATATTTCAAGTCAGAACTAGAATTGTGAAAAAGCCTTTAAGCAATTGTCAAGCAATAACATTGGAGAGTCTCAAACTTTTCTTTCAGTTTCACCATCTGGAGGGCAAATTATTGTTCACATTTCTAGGGGAGAACACAATCTTGGGCTCTCTGATGCTGTGCTGAAGATTAATGATAAATCATTCAAGACATTTATCGTCCTTTAGAGCTTACATTTTGAAGTAGCATGCGTTGTGTTGTTCATTGTCCTTTGCTTCCCCTAAAACCATCTTTTGAAGAAAAATACTTGCATGATATAATGCTTTGTGCTGTAAAAATATGCCATTTCCAAAGCTCTTTGGTTCTGCCAAACATGTGTACCCACAGCAAGTTTGCTGATGACACCAAGCTGTGTGGTGCAGCAGACACGCTGGAGGGAAGGGAGGCCATCCAGAGGGACCTTGACAGGCTGGAGAGGTGGGCACAAGCCAACCTCATGAGGTTCAATAAGAGCAAGTGCAGGGTCCTGTATTTGGGTCGAGGCAATCCCAGGCACAAATCCAGGCTGGGCAGTGACTGGCTGGAAAGTAGCCCTGAGGAGAGAGACATGAGGGTGCTGGTGGACAAAAAGCTCAACATGAGCTCTCAGTGTGCACTTGCAGCCTGCAAAGCCAATCAGATCCTGGGCTGCATCAGGAGAAGTGTGGCTAGCAGGTCGAGGGAGGTGATCCTCCCCCTCTACTCAGCTCTGGTGAGACCCCACCTGGAGTACTGCCTCCAGTTCTGGAGCCCCTATTACAAGAGGGATGTGGAGGTGCTGGAAGGTGTCCAGAGAAGGGCCACAAGGATGATCAGAGGGCTGGAGCACCTCTCCTATGAGGACAGACTGAAGGAGTTGGGGCTGTTCAGTCTGCAGAAGAGAAGGCTCTGAGGTGACCTAATTGTGTCCTTCCAGTATCTGAAGGAGGCCTACAGGAAGGCTGGGGAGGGACTTCTCAGGATCACAGGTAGTGATAGGACTAGGGGGAAGGGAGTGAAGCTGGAGGTGGGGAGATTCAGGCTGGATGTGAGGAGGAGGTTCTTCACCATGAGAGTGGTGAAACCCTGGAATGGGTTGTCCAGGGAGGTGGTTGAGGCCCCATCCCTGGAGGTGTTTAAGAGCAGGCTGGATGAGGCTCTGGGCAGCCTGATGTAGTGTGGGGTGTCCCTGCCCATGGCAGGGGGTTTGGAACTAGATGATCCTTGTGGTCCCTTCCAACCCTGACTGATACTATGATACTATGTACTAGAAAGGACTGAGAACATTTTGATTGTGAACTGGAATGCAGAGTTGTGCGCTGTCTTGACACTGCGTGTTGGGATCATATTGATTTCCAAAACCAAATTGTATAATACTGTACTTATTTGGCATAAAGAACATGGATTTTCCTAGTTCTTGTGATATTATATCTACTACTTTATTGGAATTTCTGGTCACATGTTAATATTTTTATTTTTCATCAGATTAATTTGCTTTATTTGCCTGTTTCTTCAGCTGAAATGTTAGAAAACATCATATTCAGTGTTTCCCCAAGGCAAAGGACAATGCAAATCTTTACTCCTATTTTCAGAGTTGTCCATTACCCTGATGCTATTTGACCTTCAGTTTCACTGAAAAAAATGTCAGTCTTCTGTACTTTTGACTTCATGAATTCATAATTTAGTCCTGGAAGAGGTCAGAACTTCATTGTGCGTCAGCCATTCAGCTTGACATGAGAAGAAACAAGGCTGGGTGTAGCGGTGAGACTCAATTCTATGCAAAATAGAGATTCTTTTTCAGGTGATGGAATCTTAAATTTTCCCTAGTTCCCCTTTGCCTTTCTGGTAAGTTGTGTCAGGCCCTTTTAGGAAAGTTTCCATGCAGTCTTGTCTGCTTGATGTTGACTGTATGTCATCGCTGCAGTCTGAATGGAGTACTTGGGGCAGTCAGCGTTGGCGAGGAAAACCCAGTTTCATCCACATTGTCATGAAAGTATATTTAAATGAAAGCTAAAGCCAACAAAATTCAAGATGGGATTCTCTTTAACATTCAACTCTGCTCTAAAGTGGACTCTGAATTAACTCCTAAGGGTAGTAAGTACGATTGAGTTTAGACCCCAAACCACGGATCCTAAGAATTTTCTGGCAATTTCCTGTTCATGGTAGTGCTAATTATGCAACTATCTGTTGAATCAGGACCTATGAAATGAATTGATAGACTTGAATTCAGTTCATCTGGGTGTATTTGCATTCTCTCCCAGACTCCTCCTCTTCACAATCTGTATGGAACTGAAAGATGGTGTGAAGAAAAGCATATGAAAACATTATAGATAGAGTAAACTATTTAGGATTTTGCAGATGAATCATAATCCATGGTGAGTTTCAAAGATAGCTGATACCTTCAGTCTTCAATTTGTCCTGACTATTTAATCCCACTCCATTAAACCCAGCCTGGAACTTAGTCATCCTAGGTTTTATGCACTGTCAATAGAGAAAGAAGGTGATTCATACCTAAACAGAACTTTGTAAATTCAGGGGACAAGGTCTTTTTGAAATAGAAGGTTTTGCTTTTTATGCTATTAAAAATAGCTCACAAATCTGACAATTTGATACAAGAAGAGGTCACATCAGTTTTCTGCTAACACACTTAGTTTTATACTTTGAAATCACACAATCACGGAACCACAGGATGCAGTTGGAAGAGGCCCTCAAAGGTCACCTTGTCAAACCCCCCTGCAGTGAGCATGGACACCTCCAACAGTTCAGGCTGCTCAGGGGCTTATCAAGTGTAACCTCAAATGTGTCCATGGATGGGACCTCAACTACATCTCTGGGCAACCTGTTCCAATATTTCATCACTCATTATAAAGCACTTCCTCCTTATGTCCAACCCTGTTCTTGTTTAAAATTGTTGTCCCTCACCCTATTTCTACATACCCTTCTAAATAGTTCTTCCCAAGCCTTCCTGTAGAACCCCTTCACATACTGAAATATAGCTATAAGGTCTACTGGAGCCTTCTGTTCTCCAGGCTGAACAACCCCAGCTCTCTCAGCCTGTCCTGGTAGGAGAGGTGCTCCAACCTTCTGAACGTCTTCATCACCCTCCTCTGGACCTGCTCCAGCAGGTCCATGTCCTTCTTGTGTTGAGGGCCCCAGAGCTAGACACAGTACTCCAAGTGAGATCTCACCAGAGTACAGTGGCAGAATCACATCTCTCAATCGGCAGCCTGTGATGTGATTGACCTTCTGGGCTGTAAGTGCACAGTATTGGTTCATGACCAGCTCCTCAGCTACCAGTACCCCTCCAGTCCTTTTCTACAATGGGCTCTCTGCTTAATTTTGAATTGAAGCCATCATCCCACATTAATTTAAGACCAGATGTTCAGATGTGTTTAAATGTCTGACTCCTGTTAAAGTCAGTAACTCCTGATGTTCTTCACTTTAGTGATTAACTAGTTTTGTGAAAATCAACCTTAACCTGATGTCTTTTTTCAAGTTATGCTCATAGAGCATGTTGCATGAATAATTGAAATCTTAGTCCTGCTCTAAATGATACCAGCTGGACAGTCAAGTTATTCTCATACCGTATCTTTCACCCTGATAAGGTTCTATGAAAGCCTCAGCAGGTCAATTGGATGCAGGGAAGCTACTATATTCAGTTCCAGGTAGGCAATTTGCACGGCATATGTTTGATCTTTGGGTTGCTTTATTCAGCATTGGCTTAAATTCTCCATTTTTTGATTATTCACCCCACTTGTCTGGTTGAAGAGATCACTAGAAAAACCTGTACCTGTCAGCTTCCTTACACTTAAACATCTTAAGAAAGGAGTGACACTGGGAAGTTTCCCAATCTATAGAGTTTTCCCGTTAAGAAAGGAGAAACAACAATGTTTATAATCTGCTGACACAACTTTGCCACTGATTTCCTTACAAGGCACAATTAATTCTCATGATGCTTAGTTTTAAACAAAAGAGCCAGAGCAAGAAGGAGAAAATAAAAAGGGAAAAAATCTAAAAAGGCAAGAAGAAAACTCACTCTAATGAATGAAATAACTATTTCTCTCCATCTCTTGTCTTTCCTGTACAAGGTCAATAACACTTAGACTAGAATAGAATAGAATTAACCAGGTTGGAAGAGACCTTTGAGATCATAAAATTCAACCTATCATCCAACACTATTAATCAACTAAACCATGGCACCAAGCACCCCATCAAGTCTCTTCCTAAACACCTCCAGTGATGGTGACTCCACCACCTCCCTGGGCAGCCCATTCCAATGGCCAACAACTCTTTCTATGAAGAATTTTTTCCTAATATCCAGCCTAAACCTCCCCTGGTGCAGCCTCAGACTGTGTCCTTTTGTTCTGGTGCTGGTTGTCTGGGAGAAGAGACCAACCCCCTCCTGGCTACAACCTCCCTTCAGGTAGTTGTAGAGAGCAATGAGGTCTCCCCCAAGCCTCCTTTTCTGCAGGCTCAGCAACCCCAGCTCCATCAGCCTCTCCTCATAGGGCTTGTGCTCAAGACCTCTCACCAGCTTTATTGCAATTCTCTGGACATTTTCCAGCAAATCAGCATCTTTTTGAAACTAAGGGTCCCAGAACTGGACTCAGTACACTTCTTGAGAAGCAAATCACTATACAGAACCAGTGCTTTACTGACGCAGTTTATAACGTAGTTTTCAAGTTTCATAGCTACCATTCTCAGTTTGGAGAGGTGTAGGGAAGAATAGAATGTTTTGGTTATTTTTTAGTTAACCATTTCCAGACTATTAAAAAAAAAAAAAAAAAAGTAAGAAAGCAGAAGATTCTTTTGATTTTAGTCAAAAGTTTAAAAAGCAGCTTTGTATGTACACCTCTTCATGCTACAAAACAAGGAGGGCTGACATGAAGTTAGTCGCATAAGTTCGCTGGCTCTTTTTCTGTGCAACATTGCAACATTCCTTCACGCTTTCATTCCTTTAGAATAAACCTTTATTAGAATAAACCAAACCAGGTTGGAAGAGACCTTCAAGATCATCGTGTCCAACCCATCAACCAATCCAACCCACCCAAACAGCTAACCCATGGCACCAAGCACCCCATCAAGTCTCCTTCTGAACACCTTCAATGACAGCGACTCCAACACCTCCCCGGGCAGCCCATTCCAATGGGCAATCACTCTCTCTGTATAGAACTTCTTCCTAACATCCAACCTGAACCTCCCCTGGTGCAGCCTGAGACTGTGTCCTCTTGTTCTGGTACTGGGTGCCTGGGAGAAGAGACCATCATCAGCCTGTCTACAACCTCCCTTCAGGTAGTTGTAGAGAGTGATAAGGTCACCCCTGAGTCTCCTCTTCTCCAGGCTTTACCTCCACCCTAAATCTTCCACAAAATTCATAAACAAGAAGGCATTCTGCTAATTCTGAACTTGAACTTGGGAGTTATTAAAATATCTACCAAAGGCCTAGACTGTCTTTCAATCCTTTATTCAGTTCTAATCTAGTGCTTGTTACATATGGATTATTATGTAATTACAGTTTCCACCAGCTATTAAGAACTGCCTTCATTATACCAGTTCTATACTCATGAAAGTACTGCATATATACTGTAATTTTCACACTCTGCCCCCAGCCATGAATGATGGCTATTCCAGAGTTCATTTCAAGAAGAAAGAGCTTTGTTTTTGTTTTATTGATTTGCCTGTCTTTCCACAAGATTAGTTTCCTATTATGTTCTTGCCTACCCATGTGTTTCTCATATTCCTAGACTTACCAGTAAATCTGCACTCCACAGTGACTGAATACTTCATTTTGCGCTGGCTGAGTTTTTAACCTACAGTCTTGTCATATATATTCCTGCGGCCTAACCGATTTAATCAAAAGCAGCTTGACTGCTTAGTAGAGCTACTGTAAACGTGTCTCCTCCAGAAATCACTTCCTCTGATGAAATGAAGAAGTCTGAGGGGGAATATAAAAAATTTAGCAAAGATAAATATATTAGTTTACATCTGGTTGTACTGCAAATCTGTCCTCACGTTTCAGAAGTCTTCATTAAAGGAGCTTTGCGTTTTGTAATACCACATCCTAAATACCCGTCCAGTGACATGCTCTGAAAAATGTGTGTCACACAGACATGTCCATTTTTTGGGGGGTGTATGCTCTAGAATTTCTGCAGCCATAGTTATCACAGTATCACAGTATCACAGTATCACTTAGGTTGGAAAGGACCTCGAGGATCATCGAGTCCAACCTGACACCGCAGACCCCATGACTAGACCATGGCACCAAGTGCCACGTCCAATCTCCCCTTGAACGCCTCCAGGGTCGATGACTCAACCACCTCCCCGGGCAACCAATTCCAATGCCGAATGACTCGCTCGGTGAAGAACTTCCTCCTCACCTCGAGTCTGAACCTCCCCTGGCGCAGCTTGAGACTGTGTCCCCTTGTTCTGGTGCTGGTTGCCTGGGAGAAGAGGCCAACTCCCTCCTGGCTACAACCACCCTTCAGGTAGTTGTAGAGGGCAATGAGGTCACCCCTGAGCCTCCTCTTCTCCAGGCTAAACAATCCCAGCTCCCTCAGCCTCTCCTCATAGGGCTTGTGTTCAAGGCCTCTCACCAGCCTTGTTGCCCTTCTCTGGACATGCTCAAGTGTCTCAATGTCCTTCTTAAACTGAGGAGCCCAGAACTGGACACAGTACTCAAGGTGCGGCCTAACCAGAGCAGAGTACAGGGGCACTATGACCTCCCTGCTCCTGCTGGCCACACTATTCCTAATGCAGGCCAGAATGCTATTGGCCCTCCTGGCCACCTGAGCACACTGCTGGCTCATATTCAGGTGGCTGTCGATCAGCACCCCCAAGTCCCTCTCTGTCTGGGAGCTCTCCAGCCACTCCGACCCCAGCCTATACCTCTGCATGGGATTGCCGTAGCCAAAGTGCAGCACTCGGCACTTGGACTTGTTGAATGCCATCCCATTGGACTCTGCCCATCTTTCCAGTCGGTCGAGGTCCCTCTGCAGAGCCTTTCTACCCTCTAACTGACTAACATCTGCCCCTAACTTTGTGTCATCTGCAAACTTGCTGATGACTGACTCTACCCCTTCATCCAGATCATCAACGAATATGTTGAAGAGGACAGGGCCCAGCACTGATCCCTGGGGGACACCACTGGTGACTGGCCTCCAGCTGGATGCGGCACCGTTCACGACCACTCTCTGGGCCCGGCCCTCCAGCCAGTTCCTAACCCAGCACAGAGTGTAGTGGTCCAATCCACAGGCTGACAGCTTAGTCAGCAGTTTGCTGTGGGGGACGGTGTCAAAGGCCTTGCTGAAGTCCAGGTAGACCACATCCACAGGCCTCCCCACATCCACCAGGCGGGTCACCTGATCATAGAAAGAGATCAGGTTGGAGAGGCAGGATCTGCCCTTCCTGAATCCATGTTGGCTGGACCTGAGCCCTTGGCCATCCTTCAGGTGCGCAGTTATTGCTGCCAGGATAATCTGCTCCATCACTTTCCCTGGCACTGAGGTCAGGCTGACTGGCCTGTAGTTTCCAGGTTCCTCCATCCGACCCTTCTTGTGGATTGGCCAGTTTCCAGTCATCTGGGACCTCACCAGTGAGCCAGGACTGGAGGAAAATGATGGAGAGTGGCCTAGCTAGCACATCCGCCAGCTCTCTCAGCACCCTAGGATGGATCCCATCTGGTCCCATGGACTTGTGGATATCCAAGTGGCTCAGCAGGTCCCGAACTAACTCCTCATGGATTTCCAGGGTATTACTCTGCTCCCCGACCCCAACGCCCAGCTCCGGAGACCACTCGTCTTGAACTCCTGCCTTGCTGTTAAACATTGAGGTAAAGAAGGTGTTCAGGACCTCAGCTTTATCCTCATCCTCAGTAACTGTGTTCCCCTCCAGGTCCACTAGGGAGTTCAGGTTCTTCCTGCCCTTCTTCTTATTGTTAATATATTTATAAAAATGCTTTTTATTATCTTTGACTGAGGTGGCCAGCTTCAGTTCCAGCTGGGCCTTAGCCTCCCTAATTTTATTCCTACATAATCTAACAGCTTCCTTGAACATACCTCGAGAAGCCTTCCCCTCCTTCCAAAGGTGATACAGCCTCCTCTTCCCCCTTAAATCCTCCAGGAGCTGCTTGCTCATCCAGGCTGGTCGCCTTCCCCGCCGGCTTGCCTTCCGGCACATGGGAACTGCCAATTCCTGTGCCTTCAAGAGCTCCTGTTTGAAGTAGGTCCAACCCTCCTGAACCCCTTGGTTCATGAGGGCTGGTACCCAGGGGACTTTGCAGACAAGTTTTTTAAATAGGCTGAAGTTCGCCCTTCGGAAGTCCAAGGTGGAGGTTCTGTTGGTGCTCCTCCCAATCTCCCTGCATATTGAAAACTTCACTATCTCGTGGTCACTGCACCCTAGGCAGCCTCCCACGATCACATCTCCCACCAGCCCTTCCCTATTGCAGAACAGCAGGTCAAGCAGAGCCTGTCCCCTGGTAGGCTCGCTTAACAGCTGTGTCAGGAAACAGTCCTCCATTCGCTCCAGGAATCTTCTGGACTGCCTCCTCCCTGCTGAATTAAGTTCCCAGCAGATATCTGGGAGATTGAAGTCACCAACAACAACAACAACAGTTGCATTGAAAATATAAATGGAGCAAATGTAATCAGCAATTCAAATCTTCTGTGTGTCATCCAAGTAGGGCAGTTCTGGGCCCCTCAGTTTAGGAAGGAGGTTGACTTGCTGGAACATGTCCAGAGAAGGGCAACAAAGTTGGTGAGGGGTTTGGAACACAAGCCCTATGAGGAGAGGCTGAGGGAGCTGGGGTTGCTTAGCCTGGAGAAGAGGGGACTCAGGGGAGACCTTATTGCTGTCTACAACTACCTGAAGGGAGGTTGTAGCCAGGAGGGAGTTGGTGTCTTCTCCCAGGCAACCAGCACCAGAACAAAAGGACACAGTCTCAAGCTGTGCCAGGGGAGGGTTAGGCTGGATGTTAGGAAGAAGTTCTTCATAGAAAGAGTGATTGGCCGTTGGAATGGGCTGCCTGGAGAGGTGGTGTAGTCACCATACTGGAGGTGTTTAGGAAGAGACTGCATGGGGTGCTTGGAGCCATGGTTTAGTTGATTAGATAATATTGGATGATAGGTTGGATTTGATGATCTCAAAGGTCTTTTCCAACCTGGTTAATTCTATTCTATTCTATTCTATTCTATTCTATTCTATTCTATTCTATTCTATTCTATTCCATTCCATTCCATTCCATTCCATTCCATTCCATTCCATTCCATTCCATTCCATTCTTCTAGTCTAGTCTAGTCTCGTCTATTCTAAAATATGCTATTTTTTATTAGAATTTTTTAATTTAAAAAATATTTTTAAAGCCCTGCATTCATAAGAGCTTATCCTGCTCCTGTCTGACTATAATATTTAAACAATATTCACATGGGGTGAATGCCCTGCTTTATTAAAAAAAAAATAAATAAGACAATATTGAAGAATGCAATGAATTAATGTAAAAGCAGAGTATTTGCAGAGAAGTGCACTAATTATCATGCACACCATGTGATTTTTATTTACTTATTTATTGTTCAAGACACCTATCACACAAAATGAATATTAACAAAGTGCTTGTTTTTTGAAGAAAAGCAAATGACTCTTTGTAAACCACACAAGTAAGGCTGAGATGAAGGTAAGCCACCAGCTTCATAAGCAAGTTTGATTCAGCTAATTAGAGCTGCTTATTTCATCCACACATGTGCCTGTAATGCATATACAGAACCATCAGTGAAGATATATATTTTGACTGACATCATGGAGGCACAGCTACCTGCCTTAGATCATGACCCTTTGGCTCCTCTCACACCCTCATCAGACAAAATCTTGTTCAGCTGACGTTGACCAAATACGTCCAGTAGTAGCTGTGTGATGCTGTCTGTTATATTTACATTATCCTCATTGTGAAAGGGTGTATACCAAGAAAATGGGAAGAGAATCAAAAGGGGGGTGGGGGTGGGGGGGAATCAAGTGAATATAGCAATTGTTTCTTTACAACATGTACTATACCAAAGGTTTTGTGTGGTAGAAAATCAGATTGCCTTCCATAAGAGAGACCTGTAACAAACACTTGAAAGCATCCTCAATCTGTATTTTGTCATTGTGAAGACTGTATCCTGTATGAGGATTTTTCCTTTCATCTGTGTGAAGTGCTGAAGTGGCCAGGATTTGAAGTACTCTCTGTGTAGTACTAATAAGATCCTTACATATGAGGGATTTTTCATGTACTTCCTGTCAGGAAATGTCTTTCAGCAGACTCAGATCTCATAGCTACCTAGAGGATGCTCAAGAAATTAAGTTCAAGTGGACACAGTCTCAAGCTGCACCAGGGGAAGTTTAGGCTCAAGGTGAGGAGAAAGTTCTTCACAGAGAGAGTCGTTAGCCATTGGAATGTGCTGCCTAGGGAGGTGGTGGAGTCACCATCCCTGGAGGTGTTCAAGAGGGGATTGGACGTGGCACTTGGTGCCATGGTTTAGTCACGAGGTCTGTGGTGACAGGTTGGACTTGATCTTTGAGGTCTCTTCCAACCTTGGTGATTCTGTGATTGTGTGACTTCTCTTCACTGTCTCATAGATGTAACTCAAAGAGGACAACCTGCTTTAAGACATATTTGAACACACACACACACACACGTCACAATGTAAAAGATTACACCATTTTAAGCAAAGACTAAATGTGAAACACTGACTGAAGGAAAGGCTGTGTCTATATGATTGAGCTATACAACAGTGGAGGTGGTGGGGGGACAGCTGATCCTGTGCCTCTGGGGAGAACACTGCAGGGTTGCAGAGCTTCTCCTTCAGGCTATCTCCGCTCTGGCCCCACATGCAGCAGACAGACTACTGTGGGTGGTAACTCCTGGTGCATGTCCCCCCCATCCTGTCCATGAGGAGTCCCACTCCTGCACTCTCAGAACTGGTGCTATGAATCCAAACACAGTAAGGGGAGGTAAATGGAGAGTCCCTGAAAAGTAATTTCTACCACCACTATAGACACTCTCAAAGATTACCACAGCAACAGAAGGGGCTCGCTTATCAACCTAGCAGACAGAAGCTTTGCATTGAAAATGGAGTACTTTTGCCACTAGCCTTTCTGTACTAAAGAGTAACCACAATATTCCATTTTAGAAGAATTCTGCATTTTTAGCCTGGCTATAACTTATCTTAATCAACTTTAACCTGAGCTCACAACTTTTTTTTACCTTTTATTTTTTTCCCCCAAATTGCTGTATATGTCCTGATATTTTGGTGCTCAAGAAGAGGCTTTGAGTGATTCTGTCTGCTAAACTCAAGTAGAGTTAAGAGTAAATATTTCCTCTTACAGAGCTTAAAAAAACTTGACTGTAGTTAGTAGTTACATGAAGTTGGAGGAGTCATATTAAATTATTATTTCTGGATGCCAGAGACTTTCAAGAGATTCTTCCACATCCTCTCTTGCAGTAATTGATTTCTTTAAAATCAAAAAAGGTGACAAAATTAATAGATGAGGGGCGAGCAACTGATGTCATTTACCTGGACCTGAGCAAAGCCTTCGACATTGTCTCCCACCACATCCTGGTCTCCAAACTGGTGACACATGGGTTTGATGGGTGGACCACTAGATGGATAAGGAACTGGCTTGATGGCCACACCCAAAGAGTGGCTGTCAATGGCTCCATGTCCCAGTGGAGGCCAGGGACAAGCGGAGTCCCTCAGGAATCAGTCCTGGGATCTGTCTTGTTCAACATCTTTGTGGGTGACATGGACAGTGGCATTGAGTGCACCCTCAGCAAGTTTGCTGATGACACCAAGCTGTGTGGTGCAGCAGACACACTGGAGGGAAGGGAGGCCATCCAGAGGGACCTTGACAGGCTGGAGAGGTGGGCACAAGCCAACCTCATGAAGTTCAATAAGAGCAAGTGCAGGGTCCTGCATCTGGGTCGAGGCAATCCCAGGCACAAATACAGGCTGGGCAGTGACTGGCTGGAAAGCAGCCCTGAGGAGAGAGACTTGGGGGTGCTGGTGGACAAAAAGCTCAACATGAGCTCTCAGTGTGCACTTGCAGCCCGCAAAGCCAATCAGATCCTGGGCTGCATCAGGAGAAGTGTGGCTAGCAGGTCAAGGGAGGTGATCCTCCCCCTCTACTCAGCTCTGGTGAGACCCCACCTGGAGTACTGTGTCCAGTTCTGGAGCCCCTATTACAAGAGGGATGTGGAGGTGCTGGAACGTGTCCAGAGAAGGGCCACAAGGATGATCAGAGGGCTGGAGCACCTCTCCTATGAGGACAGACTGAAGGAGTTGGGGCTGTTCAGTCTGCAGAAGAGAAGGCTCTGAGGTGACCTAATTGTGGCCTTCCAGTATCTGAAGGGGGCCTACAGGAAGGCTGGGGAAGGACTTCTCAGGATCTCACGTAGTGATAGGACTAGGGGGAATGGAATGAAGCTGGAGGTGGGGAGATTCAGGCTAGATGTGAGGAGGAGGTTCTTCACCATGAGAGTGGTGAAACCCTGGAATGGGTTGTCCAGGGAGGTGGTTGAGGCTCCGTCCCTGGAGGTGTTTAAGCCCAGGCTGGATGAGGCTCTGTCCAGCCTGATGTAGTGTGGGGTGTCCCTGCCCATGGCAGGGGGGTTGGAACTAGATGATCCTTGTGGTCCCTTCCAACCCTGAATGAAACTATGAAACTATAAAGTATCACAATCTGGCCAATGCTGTCTCTGCAAGAGATGAACAGGGGTGACAATTAATGTATTTGTGAGATGTACAGTCTCTAAAATGTCCTTTATGTTCCCTTTGGTTCATTGGAATATTTCCTAGTGCATGCCAATATGAGTCTAATCAGATTACCAAAAAATTCAGGTCAGTGATTTCAGTGGGAAAAGTTTCAGTTTTGATTTTCAGTACTGAGTTAAAATAAAATAGGAATAATCCCTTCATGATATAAAACCTCAGGGATTCCCTCCCTGCTTCCCTCTCCCACTTCCTTTCTGCCTTTCTCCTTGAACTATGCAGATTTCTTACAGTCCATATATTTTCTTCAGATGCCCAGGGCATCATATCTAATTTAATGAAATTTAGTATTTGTAGGGGTTAGTAATAAACTCTGTGGATATCATACTAAATGATACAGTTTGATCATTTTTCTTATTCACTTCACTAACATTCTGACTTTTAACTGCAGTGTACTTTACATTCATCACTAGATGCCTATGAAAAAAAGATAGTATATCCTCAGACATGTTTAATGGCAGCCAGACTCAGAGAATATTGCAATAAGTAGATACAGAGGAATTTCTGAAGTTAAAAAAATAGCTTTTTTGTTTTTATAGGAAGATTTAGTTTCCTGGTAAAATGGATTTTTCGGTCAGTCTTTCATAAATGCTTTTATCAGAACCTGAAGGAAAAGTCTATTAAAACTTCAATTACATAAAGTTTTTTAGGATTTCCTCCATCACAAAAATTGTTTTCTACAGGCTCTAATAATCTGCTTACTGTGTGTGAGCTATAAAAATTCAATTGTGCTGATGGCTTTTGTTTAAAAGAGCTATAAGTCGTTTCTAAGTTATTATCTAAACACCCATAGCTCTATTTATTATTGTTTTTTAATGCAATTTCTTATCATCCTAATTTGGGAAGAGTTTCCTTGAATTGGATGTCCATATTCTTTCTAGATCTTTATTCCTAATCACTTCACTCTTATTTTGAACCTTTGTTTCCTCCTTTAAGAAGCTTGATATTTTTAATACTCTATGTTAAATACCCTGGAGGTTTTTAAGCCCAGGCTGGATGAGGCTCTGGCCAGCCTGATGTAGTGTGGGGTGTCCCTGCCTATGGCAGGGGGGTTGGAACTAGATGATCCTTGTGGTCCCTTCCAACACTGACTGATACTATGATGCTGTGTTCCCTTAGCTTGTAATGCTTTTCTTTTTTCTATCTTACTCATGCACTCATGTTTCCTGTTTTATAACCTTCCAGTCCAAAACACAGCTGGAGGAATTCACCCATAGGTCAGTCTCTGTACATAGGTTAGAATGTCAGGCAACAAACCGTAACCAACAAAGAAGGATCCTCCTTGCTTCAGGCAAAACAATATTCTCATATATCTCCAGTCATGTCCTGTAACTTCAATGTTTATTAAGCACAGCCAACCTAGATGTAAATTATCTGATTTGAGCATCAGTAACAGAATATCAGAGATTCCCAGAACTTCCTGAATTTTAGAGCCTTTTCAGTCCTTGGGCTGTGGCCCCTTTGTAAGTGCATTTACCCTACTGATAATAGGCTTCCTTTTTCTAGATGCCTTTCACTAGACATGCACAGACATTCCTTTGCTCATAGATTACAATTTGTTAGTGGTTCTGGCCCTGCTAATTATTACTTCCTTAAATAGCGAACTCTGGGCTGCATGTATATGTGGTTTCATGTTTTCCTACAAATACAGCAGCCCAGGTTTACAAATTGATTTTGGTAAACTGCAGCTGAAGACAGATGTGATAAGACTTCAATATTCCAAAGTTACTCTAAAGGGGGAAGAAGATATTTATCTTCTTCAGTGTCATTAGTTTGAGAAGTAAAGGACTTTAATAAGAGACCATTTAATTAGATGTTAAGACAAGCTTTCTAACAGAGGAGACTCTGAAGCGTTGGCCTTAGGTAGACTGTGAAAACAACAAAATACAGTAACAGGAGACCTGAAGAACAATACAGCCAGATATCTTTTAGAAAAGTCAAGGACACTTTTAATCCTGCCTTGCAACAGGAATGTAGACTTGATGATCTACTTTTTTCTTTAGTGATTTCAGTTGTTGCAACTGCGTCCAGTTCTGGAGCCCCTGTTACAGGAAGGATCCGTATAGAATAGAATAGAATAGAATAAACCAGGTTGGAAGAGACCTTCAAGATCATCGCGTCCAACCTATCATCCAACACCACCCAACCAACTAACCCATGTAACCAAGCACCCTGTCAAGTCTCCTCCTGAACACCTCCAGTGACGGCGACTCCACCACCTCCCCGGGCAGCCCATTCCAATGGGCAATCACTCTCTCTGTGTAAAACTTCCTCCTGACCGCCAGCCTGAACTTCCCCTGGTGCAGCCTGAGACTGTGTCTTCTTGTTCTGGTGCTGGCTGCCTGGGAGAAGAGACCAACCTCTGCCTGTTTACAACCCCCCTTCAGGTAGTTGTAGAGAGCAATAAGGTCACCCCTGAGTCTCCTCCTCTCCAGGCTAAGCAACCCCAGCTCCCTCAGTCTCTCCTCATAGGGCTTGTATGTGCTGGAGCATGTCCAGAGAAGGGCCATGAGGATGATTGAAGAGCTGGAGCACCTCTCCTATGAGGACAGACTGAGGAATTTGGGGCTGTTCAGTCTGGAGAAGAGAAGGCTCCGAGGAGACCTTATTGAGGCCTTCCAACATCTGAAGGGGGCTGGTGAGGGACTTTTTAGGATGTCAGGTAATGATAGGACTAGGAGGAACAGAAAAAAAAAAATAGAAATGGGTAGATTCAGATTGGATGTTAGGAAGAAGTTCTTCACCATAAGGGTGGGGAGGCACTGGAACAGGCTGCCCAGGGAGGTGGTAGAAGCTCCATCCCTGGAGGATTTTAAGGCTGGGCTGGATGTGGCTGTGAGCAACCTGATCTAGTGTGAAGTGTCCCTGCCCATGGCAGGGGGGTTGGAACTAGATGATCCCTTCCAACCCTGACAATTCTATAACTCTCTCTAGGCAAGAGACAAATATACAAAAAACTTTATAATGATGGTGGTTCTTTTTACAAACAAAAAAAGCATGTCCCTACTATGGAGCTATAAAGGTAGTGAGGTAAGTGACATTTATTTTTCTGCACTGAAGACAGCTTGCTGGCATTGGTATATTCTAGTAAACATGTAATTTGTGGTATCACAGAATCATTTAACAGTTGGTTGGAAAAGTACTACTGGATGTCAAGATGGTATTTCTCTACAGTTCAGAGCAATGCTAGTGAAATTAGACAGTATACTGGAGTAATTATGAAAGCTAAACATATGCTTTGGAAGTAATCTTTGCCTATGAGACACTTTTTGCTTGCACATGTCTTTTAGGGGCTAGAATTGTGTGTTTTATTTTGTTTTGTTTTAAACCTAACTGGTTTAGTTATGCCAGCAAGACATGTAAATACAAGCCCAGACTGTCTTATCAGTAAGAAATTTTATGCATGGTGAAACTCTTCAATCAGCAAGGACCACGGATAGGACTTTTAAGGTTACTGGTGTAAATAAAAGGACAACAAAGGCATAATTTCTGAACCTATGTGAAAAGTCAAATTCCTCAAAGAGGACCGTGGCACTTGGGCAGTGCAATGTAAAAATCCCTGGTCTCACACCTCAGAGTATCACTATACCCTTTCTCATCGATCCTCTTGAGAACCTTGGTTGGTCTCACACCTCAGAGTATCACTATACCCTTTCTCATCGATCCTCTTGAGAACCTTGGCTTGGTGTTGTGCCACTTGCAGACCTCAACTTCTCCTTGAACTAAACTTATTGTTGTTGGTGAGGTGCTGCTTCAAAACTGTATCCTGACAGCTGGCTCGACTTTTCCTGCTGGGTACCTTGAGGACATGTCCTTGGATAATCTGTTCACCATTCTTCACAGTAGCTTTCACAGCCACAAATCATGAGAGGAGTGCAAACACAAAGTTTTATGGATTAGTCTTTGCAAAGTGTCACACTCAGCAAACAGTCACTGTTTCCTGCCATATTTGCAAAGTGAGAGAATCAAACCTAGAAAAGATATGTCAAACTGAGAAGTATAAGGAATGTTTGGTACATTCCTTTGTGCTAAACACAAATACATTTCACAATTGTGTTAAAATTATGTCTTCAGAATTTACAGCTCAATGCTTTATTTTCTGCTGGCCTGGAAAATAAACTTAATGGAACTATCCATGGTGATAATACATATGTTGCATATGCATTCAATCCTGACACCAGACCTGCTGGCAACAAAAGGATCCTGGCACACTAGCAGGGCTCAGTGAAAGAGCTTTAAAAGGGGTAGGTGTTGGAAGAACAAATATTTGAAATAAGAAAGCATTACTTTCTGATAAGCATCTTTTCATAAAGCCAAGAAATTGTGTGGTCTGGAAGCAGGTAAACTAAGTAATACAGATTGGATAGAATATCTGTGAGCCATCAGTTGTGCTTGATCCTGGAGCTAAATATAATCCATCAGGTGAAAAGCCTGGAAATCATTCTGAAAATCTCTGCATTAATGACAAAAGAAAAATTCTTTGATTTTCTCATGTTCCCTTGCAGCAGATACAGATGACCTTTCTTTTTTATTCTTCTTTCTAAGAAGCTCTAATGTCTCTACTGCTTGCAAGACTTTGAAAGGAAAAACAAAGGAAGGAAGGGGAAAAAAATACCAAGTCTTTTCTTTCTCTCAGAGAATTCTATTTCAATTTGGTGGAGCTGTCATCTTTTAAACCAAATTACTGGCCCCTGTAGAACAGCCTGTACTAAGAATCTCTCAGAAGTGTGAGATCAGCTGTAGCAAAGGAAAAAGAGTCAGCCTTGTTATTGAGCACCTACCCTTGACCCACACAGCGAGCTACAGCTTCCTTCCTTATTCCTGCCCCATTGCACCTACATATGGTACAGACTCCAGCTGCAGGATTACCCAAGGGTTTTTAGCAAGTGCCTTGAACTTGTTCACGAAGCAAGATGTGAACAAAATGGAGTCAAATAAATCTTGCTGGTACCTGTTACATATAATTTCATTTTACTGTGACATTTAGGGCAACGAGGCTGGTGAGAGGTCTTGAGCACAAGCCCTATGAGGAGAGGCTCAGGGAGCTGGGGTTATTTAGCCTGGAGAAGAGGAGGCTCAGGGGAGACCTTATTGCTCTCTACTACTACCTGAGGGGAGGTTGCAGACAGGTGGGGGTTGGTCTCTTCTCCCAGGAATCCAGGGGCAGAACAAGAGGACATAGTCTCAAACTGTGCCAGGGGAAGTTTAGGCTGGAGGTGAGGACAAAGTTCTTCCCAGAAGGACTAATTGGCCGTTGGAATGTGCTGCCCAGGAAAACGGTGGAGGAGTCAACACCCCTGGAAGTGTTCAAAAAAAGGATTGGATGTGTCACTTGAAGCCATGGTTTATTTGTCATAAGGTGTTAGGTATTAGGTAGCAGGTTGGACTTGATGATCTCTGAGGTCTTTTCCAAACTGGTTGATTCTATGATTTGAACACCTGACTTTACAACATACTGAACTTTTAATTCTGTTTGCTTGTAGACCTATGCAAATAAAAGGATGCCACAACACCTGAAAAATTATTCTGGTATCTTTATGGATTTTACTAAAGAGACTGTATAAGGCACCGGGGATATTTGGTTCTTATTATTCTGTTTCAGAAACAACGAAAAAGCTGCCAAAAGTTCTGAAAGGCAGAAGATGAAATAAAAGTCTGATACTTTCCTTCTGCTCTGAAGTCTCTGAACCAGCAGCAGGGTATTTGATATTTATATTGTCTGGAAATTCTTTTGACTTTTTGAATCATGAGCAGTTGGCAAGGCTAGTCTCAGGACTGGATGGCCAACTGCACTTTCTTGGTTTCTCCCTGTTTTAAAAAGCCATTTACCGTTCAACTGGATTTAATAAAACACATTGGCAGGGTTGATTATAAAGATACAGTTTAACAGGATCATTTTCAATAACATAACTAAAACCTTTATGATATTTAATAACCTTAATCTGCTGTAAAAGTTTAATCCGTTTAAAGTTTCTGCTGTTGGCTGAGGTCCTTGGCCATCTGCACAGTTTACTGTAATGCAGTAGGCTAGAAATTTGCATACACATACTGCAGTTGGCCATGGACTTGAAGTCATTACTTCCATATATTTGAGTGATGTGGAATGGGATTCAGAGACTTTTCTTCAGGAAAGAGATGCACGTATCACTTATCACTCTCTACAACTACCTGAAGGGAGGTTGTAAACAGGCAGATGATGGTCTCTTCTCCCAGGCAGCCAGTACCAGAACAAGAGGACACAGTCTCAGGCTGCGCCAGGGGAGGTTCAGGTTGGATGTTAGGAAGAAGTTCTATACAGAAAGAGTGATTGCGCATTGGAATGGGCTGCCCGGGGAGGTGGTGGAGTCGCCGTCATTGAAGGTGTTCAGAAGGAGACTTGATGGGGTGCTTGGTGCCATGGGTTAGCTGTTTAGGTGGGTTGGATTGGTTGATGGGTTGGACACGATGATCTTGAAGGTCTCTTCCAACCTGCTTTGGTTTATTCTAATAAAGGTTTATTCTAATAACTTAGCATTATGGAGAGATTCAGAGGACCAGGATGGTACCCCAGAGGATAATCCAAGCCCAAACTCTAACAAAGGAAAAGAAATCTGGAATGAATATTTGTAAACTCTCCTTCACTGCCTATGCTTCCTACAATTGTGAGTTTAAAGGGGTTTGCACAAACATTTGGCTATCTTGTGTAGAATAATGGTGCATTATCCTCTCATGAGACAGCTTTGGCAACATAAAGCACGGTGTATGCAAAATGTAGACACCTGAATTCTGAGCTGGAAGCCAAATATGCTCCAGCCTTTCTTCCAGCTGCAATCTTATGAGGAAACCATCTGGACATCTTATGTGCTGTGCATCTCACTTCTAACATGCTGCTCCAGCCTGAATGCCTTGGGGACAATTCTGAAAGTGTTATTTCATGTACTTGACCTGAAGGAGTGCAAAAGATCCTGCTCTCTTGCGGGCTTTAATTCCCTGAACGTTGAAGACCTCAGAAAAGGATTTATAAGAGCAACCATTGAAGGGGATACAATGTGCCCATAATTAGAAAAACTTAGTGACTCTTGTCTCTTTTCTGGCTGTAGACACAGTCTCAAGCTGCACCAGGGGAGGTTTAGCCTGGATGTTAGAAAGAAGTTCTTCATAGCGAGTTGTTGGCCATTGGAATGGGCTGCCCAGGGAGGTGGTGGAGTCACCATCACTGGAGGTGTTAAGAAAGAGACTGGATAGGGTGCTTTGTGCCATGGTTTAGTTGATTAGATAGTGTTGGATGATAGGTTGGATTTGATGATCTCAAAAGTCTCTTCCAACCTGGCCTGGCCTGGCCTGGCCTATTCTACTCTACTCTACTCTACTCTACTCTACTCTACTCTACTCTACTCTACTCTACTCTACTCTACTCTACTCTACTCTATTTTAACATATTTACTATATTTCAGGAACAGCAAAGCTGGTGTAGAAAACCTAAGTTGTTTGTCTTTGGTTTTTGTGCCTGAGCAACTAGCCATGCTTGTGCTGCTGAATATTTTCCATTTTCTCCCTCAGCTTAGGATCCATCTCTGAGAGGTTATTTGCAATGCATCTTCATGAACACGAGGAACCCATTTTGTGTTTGGCAGCACCAAGTTTGGTGTGCAAATGTCCAGTCACACCTGTGGGGCTTATATCTGCTTTATCCATAGTCCTCTGGTTTTATACCACCATAAACAAAAGAAAAATCCAAGATTTAGGTGTTGAGACTTCCAGTCTGCCCTAAATATTCTTGGCCTCCCTTTCATGAGAGTTTTTGGGGTGTGCATACATTCCAGCATATGCTTGATGCCATTGGCTTTAATAGGATTAAATGCATATTTAATTTGTTACCTTGTGAAACTGGGGCTGCATTCAGGAGCATTTATAATGATTTCCACCGGTTTTCCTCTATCCAGTGATGCAGAAGTATATGAATTTTCTTCACAGAGTCTTGCCTTTCTTAGAGTACCTTCTGCTGAAGCAAATTACCTCAATCTGTATAAATATAGGCACATTTTTGTCCTAACCCTGATGGGAGAAAAGGCAGAAATGTTTGTTTCAAAAGACTTGAGGTCAGTTATTTTGCCAGCCTTCAGATCTCTGGGAAACAGATTGTTACTGACGATTCCCTGCAAGAGGATTACATTTTAGAGACCTTTCTCATCCAACTACAAAAGCATAAACTTTGGCTTTCCTTAGATAGGAAAGTGGGCTATCTGAGGTTAACACAAAACAATATATTAAAATAAACTGTGCAGGTACCTAAATTACTTCTCTCTCAGGGAAAGAGGGAGATTGCATAACTTGCCTTATCATAAAAGGCTGAGAAACCTGGGGCTTTTTAGTCTGGGGAAGAGAAGACTGAGAGGGCATCTAATAAATGTCTATAAATATCTGAGGGCTGGGTGTCAGGAAAAAAGGGACAACCTCTTCTCACTTGTGCCCTATGATATGACAAGGGGCAATGGATGTAAACTACAGCACAGGAGGTTCCACATCAACATGAAGAGGAACTTCCCTGTAAGGGTCACAGAGCACTGGAACAGGCTCCCCATGCACTGGAACAGTCTCCCCATGCAGAGCTATAGGCTGGGGTCAGAGTGGCTGGAGAGCTCCCAAACAGATAGGGACCTGGGGGTACTGATCGACAGCCACCTGAATATGAGCCAGCAGTGTGCCCAGGTGGCCAGGGAGGGCCAATAGCATCCTGGCCTGCATTAGGAATAGTGTGGCCAGCAGGAGCAGGGAGGTCATAGTGCCCCTGTACTCTGCTCTGGTTAGGCCGCACCTTGAGTACTGTGTCCAGTTCTGGGCTCCTCAGTTTAAGAAGGACATTGAAACACTTGAGCGTGTCCAGAGAAGGGCAACAAGGCTGGGGAGAGGCCTTGAACACAAGCCCTATGAGGAGAGGCTGAGGGAGCTGGGATTGTTTAGCCTGGAGAAGAGGAGGCTCAGGGGTGACCTCATTGCCCTCTACAACTACCTGAAAGGTGGTTGTAGCCAGGAGGGGGTTGGCCTCTTCTCCCAGGCAACCAGCACCAGAACAAGGGGACACAGTCTCAAGCTGTGCCAGGGGAGGTTCAGACTCGAGGTGAGGAGGAAATTCTTCACCGAGCGAGTCATTTGTCATTGGAACAGGTTGCCCAGGGAGGTGGTTGAGTCATCGACCCTGGAGGCGTTCAAGGGGAGATTGGACGTGGCACTTGGTGCCATGGTCTAGTCATGGGGTCTGTGTTGATAGGTTGGACTCGATGATCCTCGAGGTCCTTTCCAACCTAAGTGATACTGTGATACTGTGTTGTGGAGTCTCCTTCTCTGGAGACTTTGAAGCCCCATCTGGATGCATTCCTGTGTGACCTGTGCTAGATTCTATGGTCCTGCTCTGGGAGGGTGGTTGCACTTGACAATCTCCAGAGGTCCCTTCCAAGCCCTAACATGCTGTGATCCTGCGATCCTGTGTGATCCTGCATTCACCCAAGTCTGAGCACCTAGAAAACATCTAGATCCAGCTAATAGTTTTCACTGTGTTTGGAGAAGGTTTGCAAAAATTAGGTAGATATTTTAAAAGGCTGATTTTTTTTCAGAAATCAGGAACATTTAGAAGTCCAGGTGATATCAGTGGAAAGTGTTTAATTCTCCACACACTGAAAATCAGGCCTGTAATGAACAAATTGTATACTTCTAGTGTACCAAATTATCGATGCGTCTGTGTGGTATTTTGTGAATGTCAATGGATTTCTGTCCCTATTTTCTCACTTATGTCAGTCCAGCACTGCTGCAAAATATTTGGTTTTCACTAGGTGACTCTTCACTCAAAATCATTTGGACAGAAGAATATGCCTCTTATCTGCACAAGGACTTCGAAAATAATGGTTTTTCTCTCCTATAATCACAGCTGACATGCAGTAGACAAAAGGGGGGGATGTGTGTGTGGGGGGAAATCTGTATTTGTGCTGTGGATTTTCCAAGGTAATTCCTTGGGTCAATTTATGGCTAACATGATGGAGTTAATTCTCCTCCACCACAACATTTCTTACAGGTGAAGATGACTTGAATAGTCTGAAGGACCTGATTGTTTTCCCCCAGCAACTCCTCATGTCTGTGCTTTCTGATACTCACACTTGCTTCTCAGGAAGAAAAAAAATCCAAATATTTTGTGTTAGAGCTGTCAGAACATTTCAACAAAATAAGAGCATTCTTTTGTGGTGTTGACACTGGCAATTCTTAAACAGACATACTTTTAAAGCAGCATAATGAAGAGTTATTTCTACTTGAGAAGTTGCAGCAGGCTTAAAAATTTGGGTTTTACTTTGTTTTCCACAAGGAAAACTATGATTTTGAATGAGCTCCATCTTCTGATACAGGAAAGTTCTGAATTTCTTTTTCTCTCACTTGGTCTGACATTTTTCTTTTCACTTACAAGCAGTAATAATCTGTTTATGCTTGTAGTATTAAATCACTCTAAGTGGAATCTTGAAACTGTATTTCACTATATATTTCTTTATCAATCTGAAATAAATATATTTTTAAAGATATTATCTTGATCAGAGTTATATTATGCTATAAGGGGAAAAAGTAGTACAAGCCCTATGAGGAGAGGCTGAGGCAGCTGAAGTTGCTTAGCCTGGAGAAGAGGAGATGCAGGGGAGACCTTGTTGCTGTCTACAACTACCTGAAGGGAGGTTGTAGACAAGTGGGATCTGGTCTCTGCTGCCAGGCAACCATCACCAGAACAAGAGGACACAGTCTCAAGCTGCATCAGGGGAGGTTTAGGCTGGATATTAGGAAGAAATTCTTCATAGAAAGAGTGATTTGCCATTGGAATGGGCTGCCCAGGAAGGTGGTGGAATCGCCATCACTGGAGGTGTTTAGGAAGAGACTTGATGGGGTGCTTGGTGCCATGGTTTTGTTGTTTAGATAGTGTTGGATGATAGGTTGGATTTGATGATCTCAAAGGTCTTTTCCAACCTGGTCTGGTCTGGTCTGGTCTGGTCTGGTCTATTCTATTCTATTCTATTCTATTCTATTCTATTCTATTCTATTCTATTCTATTCCATTCCATTCCATTCCATTCCATTCCATTCCATTCCATTCCATTCCATTCCATTCCATCCTATTCTCACCTACTGCTAAAGTGACAAAGAGCAAAACCTATGGCAGTCATAAATAGATACAGATTTGATTATTTGAACAGAATCATAGAATCTTTGAACCATTTCACTTGGAAATGATCTCTAATGTCATTGAGTCCAGTTGTCATCCTAAGTCCATCATGGCCATTAAACCACGTTTCAAAGTGCCATGTTTTCTGAACACCTCCAGAGATGCTGACTCCACCACCTCCCTGAGAAACCTATTCCAATGCCTGACTAACCTTTCAGAAAATATTTTTTTCCCAATATCCAATCTAAACCTCTTTTTACAATGACATAAATGAAGTACAGTGTACACAGAGGCAGTTCCCCAATAGGTAACTAATACATACACTTCCTACCTAGTTTCAATAACCAGAAAAAACAATATGAAATTTTACTCCATTTCTTTCCTTTCTCTTCCTAACTGAAGTACACCTACATTCTGGAATTCTCACTTTATTTCTTTCAAAGAGGCTGACAAAAGTGAGCACTAACATTACAATTTATGTATTTACTGCATAGTACCACATGCATAATGGGTTTACAATATTGCAATCAAATGGAGAAAAAGTAGCATGTCACAAAAGCTCTCATACACTGGTAGAAACATAGGTTCCTGCATCTAGAAAGAATGAAAGAGGGAAAACCTGGGGAAGTCATCTGTGAACCTTAAAAAACCCCATCCCAAAACAACAAAACAAAACAAAACAAACAAAACAAAACAAACAAAACAAAACCAGCACAAAAAAAAAAAAAAACAACCCCAAATACCCAAACCCCAAAATACCAGAGAAAATTAGGCTTGCTAGTACTGAGCACTGAACCAGGATGAGATACCTCATAGTACCTTCACAGAGCAGTGTACACGTACACTTCCCCCAGCTGACCTTAAAAGAGTTACTGGGACCTGGGACATAAAGCATTTCATTATCTTTAAGCTCCAGTCCCTTGCAGTGAAAGTCAGGGGAAGATGATGTCACAATCGTCTGTCACAAAGATTTATAATCTAAATTAGAGTTAACTACAATATATGTATGATTTAACAGATTGTCTTTACTGTAAGATAATGTCAATGCTGGACATTCCATGCTTCATTTGGCTCTGGCTGGAAGATTTAAGGGGTAATAATAAGAGGCTGGAGAAGACTATAAATCATCCACTTTTTAATCGGCTATTTTTTTTCTAACCAGAGGTAAAAAGGAGCTTGAAAAGGTATTGCAGCTGGCCTGGCTTGACTGCATTCTTTTGTTAAAGAACAAATACTCCTCTCCCTTTATTATAGTCTAATGTAAAGGGAAAAAAATGTAGTTGCACATTAATGGATTTAATATATTTAGGTAATTGGGGGAGCGAAATCTTTCTTGGAAAATTTTCACTCACTTCTTTGTGTCATTTATAAGGAGAATGCATCAATAACTGTTATTACTGGTTATTGAGCAAATACATCAATAACCCAAGTAACTATTAGATTATGGCAAATATAATTTTGTTCAGAAGATACTCAGAAACTGTATCAAGCTCTGGCATAGGCTGCTCTACTAAGGAACTTTATCTTCAACATTTACATAACACACAGATCACATCGCTCTTGTTCTTTGCTTGGCTGGTTTTCATTGCTTCCATCTGATCCATTATGTGAAAAACAGATATACTAAGACAACATTTTTTTATTTATCTAGAAAACAGAATAACTCTCCAAAAGCTAAGAGGGATGGGTGCTGCTGAAAACGTTTTATGTTGTGAAGGAGTATGCAGTGTCTATAAAGAATGTAGAGTCTACAAAGAATGCAGGTCAGAAAAATCTCCACCAAAAAATAATTCTACCTGCTTGCAAGATTAAGATTGACACCCAAGCAAAGAACTTCATTTTTTTTAACATAAATGGCAGATAAAGATCAACACTTTGAGATAGGGAGGTACGTGTGAAAGAGTTTGTGTTATACCTGGGTTCATTCAAACTTTTTCAGCAAAGTATCTGGCAGAGTCATAAACTGTATCAGCCTTACAGCAACCTTCAGACCCACAAAACTGTCTGGTGGTAAACACACAATTCACTGCTATAGGACAGAAGTGAATTTCCAAGATTTCAGGACGAATGGAGCCAGGGATATAGCCAAAATTTTCAATACACTGACCAGTTATTTTAGAATGAACTTTCCTCCACAGAAAGTTTATTCCATCATTCTTCCTACTAGACTTTTTCATACTCACCCTGGAGGCTTCCATATGTGTGTGACAGAGAAAATATCCAAGACAAACCACTGCTCTGTTTACATGGACAGACTCAATTGGATGGTGGGTATAGAATAAAAAAAAAGAAAATGTTTTTTGCCTGGGAGAAAGTTTTCACCAAGTAGTTATTCTACAGTAGAAATCAGTTAGAAAAGCACTGGGCTGCGGATATTGTAAACATCTAGAATTCTGTTTTCTACCAGAAGGTCATGTCATCCAGAATAGACATATTACATTGCAATGCCCTTCAGATATTCAAATCCTCCATTATCCACATGTTTTCAAGGTCCCCTGTGACATTTAGAAAGACAGGTTGTGCAGTAACTTCAAAACATGAACACTCATGGTGAAAAAATGTATTCAATAGTTAAGGAGTTATAAGTTCACATGTTTCACAGTAAATGACGTGAATACATTTGGCTCAGCACGACCATATAATTCTTAGCTGAATCCAGTTAGCCAGTGGAAATAAACAGCTGTTCTTAAAAGTTCCCATTTCTGCCCCATAAAATTATGGCTCACTGGATACTTCCTAAGCTTTCACAGTGAAGAACATAGTACACAGCCCCCAGGTAAATGCAACTCAATTATCATAAGGCAGCAGCATTTTCTAAGCGCTGTTTCACTCTTACAATAACTAACGCCAGTTTCTCTAACCTGCAGCACACAGATAAGGTGCAGTGTGGGTTCATAAAAACCCTCACAATGCTATAATAGATGATAACTATCTAGGTGCAGGTGTTCATAAATGAAAATTTGCTCCCAATTAAATCCCATACCTGCGACTAGGATAAGATAATGATGTGTCATATTAACTCAGCTGGTCCTTTGCCAAGGCTTGGCACTGATATCTGATCTCTGTATTAATTTCCATAGGGTGAGGTCTCTAATGATGATCTATAATGATAAGAAAATTTTCATTGAAAGTGTTTTCCACAGAGGTGCTGTGATTTTTATATTCAGGGAGGGAGTGCCAGTCTATATTGATAAAAAGCAAGGCATACAGAAGCCTGAGAAAATGTGATGCTTTCTGCAGTTTTGCCTATGCTGCTTCAGCAAAGAGCAACTGCAGCATTCAGACAGCAAATAAATTATCTGTTGGTCTAATGGATGTGTGATAGATAGATTCAACTTCACAACATAATTAATAGGTAGGAAGTGAGAAAAAAAATGTAATTAATTTACTAAGAATGAAGAATCCCCAGTTATTTCTTATTTAGTCAAAGTATTGATCTGTGTTGCTTCCAATACTTACTGCTATATCCATTTGTTTTGTACAGATGAAGTTCGAACAGCAACAGTGAGTCCGACTGTTAGCATAAAAACTCCAAATAGAGGAATTTGCTCACGTGAAACACAGTTCCATTGGTTTTGCTAAGAATGAGGTGATAACTCTATATGGATACCATAAAATATATGTCATTCCTTTATCTGAGTAATTCATTATTTTTCTCTCAAGACCTTTCTTTTAGTTCAAAATTACCTTTGAAATCCAGACTACACTGCAATGTGCCAACAGCTGCTCCCACAAGACCACAATCTGAGGCCTGGATGTAATGGTGAAGAGCAGGCATCTGCCTATCTTGAGATCTGCTAGATGCATCACTATAAAATCTACCATGATTTTAAAATCCCAGCACACAGACCCTAAAACCTGGTGTTTTGCTGTGCTCACAAAGAACTGTATCTTTTCTCTGATGCAAGAGTCTCTATCCCTCCATTAAGGATGGACTGGAATGAATTTGTTTCTCTCAAAAAGCCCGAGAGACTCTCCTGTGGTCAATGAAGTCTAGGCAGCAGCTAGTGATGCCACAGCTTAGGTTTAGGTGTTTAAAATAAGACAAGGTGCATATAAGCATACATGGAAAAAGAAGCTGAGGAACAAGTCTGGTCTTATCAAAGGGATTCATCCTGAATCTTGACAATGTGGCAGGGGTAACTTAATTTACAGACTTCAGGGGTCCATTTTCTATAACTTCTATCATCCTTCTCTACTAGATCCCATTTCTTATCCCCTCGGTTCTTGTGCTGGAAAGTGGTACAGTGCCCACAGTACACAACCACAAGAGGGAATTGCATTACAGGATAGTGTGAACTGGAAGCCAAGTTTGCCTGGGCATTTGTAACAGGGAGAAGAAATTAACACAGTACTTTTACTTACTTCTGCAGAACTACCATTAAGCACACTTGTGGGAGCAGAGACCATTAGTTTCAATAGACAATCAGACAAGCAAACACTGCAAACCTTGAGTATTATTGATGTAGAACTCCTTGAAGCATCTAGCATCCTTATTTTTCTCCATCGTGAACAAAGCTGGTATATTATCTCTAAAATTAGCAGCACTGACTTCAGCTTTTTGCTCATTTACTATGTGCATATTTTTTAATGTGAATACCAGGCACTTAGTAAGGCCAGTGGAAACACATTGGTTATGGGTGTTAGACTACAATGAAGTTACTCAGCTCTCTTTCTGATTAGTTTGTGTAATGGACCGAAGTTTTAAAGGCTATGTTGAAATTCAAGTCTGGAAAAAACAGTTGTTGCTAGTAGTCAAGAATTAATGGAGAAAGAAGCAAAGACCTGAACAGAATGTTCAAGGCACGGGCACTTGCTTTAATTTAGGTGAGGCTTATCTTCCCCATAAAGAGGAATACCTGCAGAGAGTGATTCAGAATAGCAGCCTAACTGTAAGTGCTCTGATTCATCTGTTGGAGGAGTGCATCTCTCTCCAGTGGCTCCAGATGGAATTTACAGACCTATCTCCCAAGTCTAAAGTTAGCTTGCATGGATCTTATATGCTTATTTTCATGGGAGATCAGGTTTTTTGACTTAAATATCTTATAAAAGATATTCAGTACTGATGACATAATTACACCACTGCCCCCCCGCTGCAAGGTTTCTGTTAGTCAAACTGAGCTTTGCACTTGAGATACTCAGCGTGCAATTTTGATAAATAGGGATTATTATCACTACAGATTGGAGGCTCTCTGAGGAGACAGTTAAATTATATTATCTTTCATTATTGCTTTGGAAATAGCTTTAATATGCTACAACTATTGGTGTGGTGTGTTTGATTTACTTGTTGTCAATTTGTAAGTGATATTTGTGATGTCCTTTCCTGGACTGGTGGGAACTGCTTGAGGGAAGTGGTTTGTTCCCACCCTCAGGATGTTCTTGCTATCTGAGGAGGGAGAAAATTCACCTCTCAAGGACTGGAAGGAAAGGATGGGGAAGGATGACGGAGAAAAGCAGGAAGCTTTCACAGAGCTCCTGAGATCTGTAGGAAGGAGTAAGCTGATCTCTTAGGTCTCCTCCTCTGGGAGGAAAAGGAAAACATGTCCTCAGTGGAATGCAAAAGCTGAGGCAGATCTCACTCAAAACTGCCTGCTTTGTGGTCCCAGCACATAGGCACACACATATCTCATTGGATTATACTTCAGTGAACCTGAACATGCTGAGTTTTTCCAGTTAAGGTCCCCCACAAAACAAAATTCCAGAAAAGCCATGTGAGAATAATTGAAGTAATGTATTCCTGGTAAATTCAGTTCTGTGGAGCTCTCCTTTGACTGCAGAAAACTTGGCAGACACCTCTCAGACTGGGGATGCAAAGGGAAGAGTGAAGATCTATGTGTGGAGGCAATGAAACTGTCATACATGGCTCTATGAGAAACTAAAATATTACCTAGACGTGACAAGAAAAATATACCTCTGTTTTCCATTAACTTTGAAGGAAGATGATAAAATTATATTAGAGGAAGAAGGTAAAACCAACTCTACACATTATCAAAATCCAATTTATCTCCTCAGATTCCTTAATTAGTGTGTCCTGCCTGTTTTGTTTTCAGCTCTCCAGCTTCTTATTCCACGATATATTATCACTCCCAGTAGCAAGGAAATTAATTACTCCTGAAGCATTTACAGCAGAAGTTAGAGACAATGTATTCAAATTTAATGAAGTTGTCACTCAGGTGCTTCTTCATCTTTCACTTAAAGCTATAAATGAGTGTTTGCTCTCACCAGGGTTAGATCTGTGGGTTTTGCTAAGAAGTGCAACCTTCCCTAATACACTGAACTGTTCAATAATAAGATTTTAGTCTATAATTATCAGCTTACTAATGGGCATCTTTTAATGTGTCTTGTCTATGGGCTTTATTGTTCTCAGAGCTGTTTTGAAGTGTGCACTGTGATGAACAACCTTCATTTAGATAAAATGAGTGTGAAACTTATGTGAAAAAATGATTGGGGCTTATCTAAAATGAGCTCTCTAATTGCATGTTCTCCAGATAAATGGAAGTCCCAGGAAACCATAGTACAAAGAAAAATAAAGGTCAGAGCAACAAGTGAAACTGTCACATTCCCTTGCCTGCAGTGCTAAAATATTAACCATGCCTGCCAGGGGTACTTCTTGTGTGTTAATAAATCATCATGTTTGACTCTGGTGAAGTATTTCTGTAGAAAAAGACAAACTATCTCCTCAGAGAATGACATCATTCTCTTTCAGATCAGTGTATTATCACTTCCCTTGTTTTGTCTTAAGCGTATTTTGTACGGGACGCTGCTATTGTCAGGTATTGGATGGAAATTAATTGCTCTGACAGTTCAGTGACAGAAGACTCTGCTACTTAGTTATACTGAATTCACAGTATCACAGTATCACAGTATCACTTAGGTTGGAAAGGACCTCGAGGATCATCGAGTCCAACCTATCAACACAGACCCCATGACTAGACCATGGCACCAAGTGCCACGTCCAATCTCCCCTTGAATGCCTCCAGGGTCGATGACTCAACCACCTCCCTGGGCAACCCGTTCCAATGACGAATGACTCGCTTGGTGAAGAACTTCCTCCTCACCTCGAGTCTAAACCTCCCCTGGCGCAGCTTGAGACTGTGTCCTCTTGTTCTGGTGCTGGTTGCCTGGGAGAAGAGGCCAAGCCCTTCCTGGCTACAACCACCCTTCAGGTAGTTGTAGAGGGCAATGAGGTCACCCCTGAGCCTCCTCTTCTCCAGGCTAAACAATCCCAGCTCCCTCAGCCTCTCCTCATAGGGCTTGTGCTCAAGGCCTCTCACCAGCCTTGTTGCCCTTCTCTGGACACGCTCAAGTGTTTCGATGTCCTTCTTAAACTGAGGGGCCCAGAACTGGACACAGTACTCAAGGTGCAGCCTAACCAAAGCAGAGTACAGGGGCACAATGACCTCCCTGCCCCTGCTGGCCACACTATTCCTAATGCAGGCCAGGATGCTATTGGCCCTCCTGGCCACCTGGGCACACTGTTGGCTCATATTCAGGTGGCTGTCGATCAGCACACCCAGGTCCCTCTCTGTTTGGGTGCTCTCCAGCCACTCCGACCCCAGCCTGTAGCTCTGCATGGGATTGCTGTAGCCAAAGTGCAGCACTCGGCACTTGGACTTGTTAAAGGACATTGAGACACTTGAGCGTGTCCAGAGAAGGGCAACAAAGCTGGTGAGAGGCCTTGAGCACAAGCCCTATGAGGAGAGGCTGAGGGAGCTGGGATTGTTTAGCCTGGAGAAGAGGAGGCTCAGGGGTGACCTTATTGCCCTCTACAACTACCTGAAGGGTGGTTGTAGCCAGGAGGGAGTTAGCCTCTTCTCCCAGGCAACCAGCACCAGAACAAGGGGACATAGTCTCAAGCTGCGCCAGGGGAGGTTCAGACTCGAGGTGAGGAGGAAGTTCTTCACCGAGCGAGTCATTCGGCATTGGAATGGGTTGCCCAGGGAGGTGGTTGAGTCATCGACCCTGGAGGCGTTCAAGGGGAGATTGGACGTGGCACTTGGTGCCATGGTCTAGTCATGGGGTCTGCGGTGTCAGGTTGGACTCGATGATCCTCGGGGTCCTTTCCAACCTGGGTGATACTGTGATACTGTGATACTGTGATACTGTGAAATGCCATCCCATTGGATTCTGCCCATCTGTCCAGTCGGTCGAGGTCCCTCTGCAGAGCCTTTCTACCCTCTAACTGACTAACATCTGCCCCTAACTTTGTGTCATCTGCAAACTTGCTGATGACTGACTCTACCCCTTCATCCAGATCATCGATGAATATGTTGAAGAGGACAGGGCCCAGCACTGATCCCTGGGGGACACCACTGGTGACTGGTGATTGAGTTGGCTTTCCACAAGTTCTCTTTTGTGCATTCTTCCTCTAAGTACTACATGTCCCACAGATCAAATTACCATCTAAAATTCCCAGTTTACTAATTTGATTTTTTTTTCCTCTTTTGCTGCTAAGATAATTGATCCCTTCATTGTTAGAGCATTTCCTTCCTGAGCTGCAATTGATGATGATTAGATGCAGGAATTATAGAGAAAAAAACATCTTTAGAGGAAAGTCAATTGCAAGTGCATGGGTGGATGATATATTTAGTGACATTATCACTGTAATATGTATCTATTCAAAACCCCTTTCTTATATGCAGATATAGTTTGAGAAAAGGGCATTCTAGAGAAAACCCAGGTACTGGAATTTTGTGGGGGATCTAACAGAAGAAAACAAACTGAATAGATAACAACTTTATTCAGAAATTCTCCTTCATTTCAAAGCTAAGTAAAAATATTTTTGTCTAGCATCAATATTTTATTTTTTTTCTATGTGGCCATTAAAATTTTGACAACTATCCCTGGCACCATGCAGCTGTTAGGGATATACCTTATCTGTGTTCTTACACAGTACTTCTGTCAGCAGATTCCCAGAGCTGTCAAATTCTTGAAAGCTGAGTGTGAGACTCAATATAATTTACCTTCTTCCACACTCCCCTACAGTGTATTTTCTATGCAGGTCTTCACTCTCTTTCCCTCCTCAGGATCCCACAGACAAGTTGTGTGTACTCAGCATGGCCCTGTCTGCCAGATCCTGATGCTGAAATCTCCAAAAGAGAGTGACTGAACAGGGCTGTGCTATAACCAGGACAAGGTAGTTAGCCAGCAGAACTCAAGGGCTGCAGGTAATGACCTGCCCCATGCTGCACTACACCTGGGGCTCAACTCCATCCCATGATTTGGAGTGTATCATGCTATGTTCAAGTTCTATCCAATAGTTGATGAGATGCTCTTCCATGACATCATAGCAAATGAGTCTTATATTTCAAGATCATATTATATACTTCATTATATATTAGTGAAGTATATATATTATATACTTCATTATATTATATATACTTCAAGAGCTCATAGTGTTTATTTGCTAGAAGCCTCTTACTTTTAAGAGCTGACTAAAAGGAGCCAAGGCTAAACTGAGGTTGGTAGGTTAGGACAATAATCAACCTTACTTCAGATTGCTGCTTGTGGGGAGTGTGATAGAATGGAATGGAATGGAATGGAATGGAATGGAATGGAATGGAATGGAATGGAATGGAATGGAATGGAATGGAATAGACCAGGTTGGAAGAGACCTTCAAGATCATCACATCCAACCCATCAAACAATCCAACCCATCAAACAATCCAACCCACCTAACCAACTAAACCATGGCACCAAGCACCCCATCAAGTCTCCTCCTGAACGCCTCCAATGACGGTGACTCCACCACCTCCCCAGGCAGCCCATTCCAATGGGCAACCACTCTCTCAGTATAGAACTTCTTCCTAACATTCAGCCTAAACCTCCCCTGGCGCAGCTACAAATAGTTTCCATCATATCTCTGAAGAACATTCCAAAATAGTTCAAATGAGCTCCAGATCAAAAGCCTATGTTTTATGAACAGTAAATGAAGGTTGGGGAAAGAGTTCCTTTTCTTAAGTGCCTTTTCATTTGTGCCTAACCAATGTCTGGAAGTGGGTGTGGGCCTAGAAGGTTCCTTTATCTGACACAATACAGCAGTTCTTGTGTACAGAGGTGGCTGATGGAACGGGATTCACTCTACTTAGAGAAAATTCCATGGCTGAACTTCCAGAAGTGAAACAGTGATCCATAATCTTGAAACGATTAGTCCTAAGAAAGATGCAACAGGGAACCAACTCTATTCATGTGTACAATAAAACACATCTTTTCTTCTAGGATTTTGGCATGGGAATGACTCAAGGAGTTACAAAAGTTCTGTGTTTCTGGAGGTAATGTTCATTTCAGCTAATGGCTTTACATTCCACATCACTCTCCCTTTAATTTTAATGATAAATCCTCAAAACAAGAACAGTTGTTCAATTGTCTTCAGTGTTACACCAATTATAATGAAGAGATGGATCAAAATAACAATACAGTATATTAAGAAGGGAATTCCAAAATATTGAATTGCAATGCCTTCCATTTTTAGTGACAACCAATTCAAAAAGCCAAAGTAAAATTTACCTTGCTGCAACATTAATCCTTTCTTTCTCCTCTGATAGATGATGAGGTTTTCTCTTTCTCTTCACAAAGGACAACTTCTAATATGGATGAAATTTGGAAGCATCTCATTTGCCTCAGTTTATCACCAGTGCCCTCAGTATTGTTAACACAGCACTGAGCATCAGGGCTGATAACTACTCTTCTAGTTGATGTACTGTGTCTTGAAAATGGAACAAAATGCATCATAAATAAATAGTAGCTATCTCTTTACACAGGAAATTTTATTACAGTGTGTGTATGTAAAACTAAGGATGTGTAATTTATTCTAGCTCTGAGTATTTTTGTTGTGCTTTCTGTCTATGAAAGATGTCTGAATATGATATTTTTGACATGAAGTACTGCATTCTCCTCCTCTCAGAAAGAGAATATTGTATCAGATTCCTGCCAGATACTTTTTACAGCATCATTATCATGATTCCCTGTAATTTCAGCTTTGATTTTGCAATATGTATTTTTTTTCTAAGCACAGTACTTTCATTATAAAAAAGAGCTCTTGTCTGCAAACACCTTTTTGTGGATGAGGAGTTGTGGAGAATTAGAAATTACTTGTTTTGTTTTAAAACAAAGAAAGGATACAGTAATTTTAGAGAGCTCTCAGTAGCAATCTGGAATCTCACATACAAGCCCTATGAGGAGAGGCTGAGGGAGATGGGATTGTTTAGCCTGGAGAAGAGGAGGCTCAGGGAAGACCTCATTGCCCTCTACAACTACCTGAAAGGTGGTTGTAGCCAGGAAGGGGTTGGCCTCTTCTGCCAGGCAACCAGCACCAGAACAAGAGGACACAGTCTCAAGCTGCGCCAGGGGAGGTTTAGGCTCAAGGTGAGGAGAAAGTTCTTCACCAAGCGAGTTGTTCATCATTGGAATGTGCTGCCCAGGGAGGTGGTGGAGTCACTGTCCCTGGAGGTGTTCAAGAGGAAATTGGATGTGGCACTTGGTGCCATGGTCTAGTCATCAGGTCTGTGGTGACAGGTTGGACTTGATGATCCTCGAGGTCTCTTCCAACCTTAGTTATACTGTGATACTGTGATAATTGTGTCTGGCATTTTACCAATGAGGATTGTGGGGTATTATATTTTAGGAAGAACCAAAGTGAACAGCTGTCAGCAGTCTGTTACCCGAAAAGACTGGACAAAGCTGAATATCTTCCAGGTAGTCCTCAAGCCCTACCTTGAAATTACTTTGTCACCATAGTAATCTAACAGCTAAATATGGTGCATGTGTTCCACATTATCAGAGCTTCATCTTGATCCAAAACCTTACACAGTTCTCAGTTGTTGAATCTTCTCTCTTGACAGGAAATCTGATTGCTCTCTGAAATGAACATATATGAGTAAACACTAGGAAAAAGGAAACAATTAAGCTAAAGCACAAGGTTTTAGGTAAGGGTTTGGAATAAACTGTCCAGAAAAGTACTAAGATGTGGAGATCTGTAACATTCAGGGAATATATTCCTTTTTTTTTTCAAAACAATTTCTAATAAGTATTGTGGAGCCAGAAGGTTTAATGGTGAAGTATGAGATGTGGTTACCTGCCAAAACAGTAATTTCCCTCCTCCTTGCCCAAGGCTACCAAGCACAGTCTACACACTGTATACTGGAGACTGCCAGCAGAAGAAAAAACAAATTCAGTTCATTTTGTGCTTTATTTCTCAAACATCTCTCGGGAACAGTCAGACCACAAGCCTTACAAACCTGGTGGGCAAACTTCTGGGGCCAGTTTTTCATAGTTTCATAGTTTCATTCAGGGTTGGAAGGGACCACAAGGATCATCTAGTTCCAACACCCCTGCCATGGGCAGGGACACCCCACACTAGATCAGGCTGGACAGAGCCTCATCCAGCCTGCTCTTAAACACCCCCAGGGATGGGGCCCCAACCACCTCCCTGGACAACCCATTCCAGGGTTTCACCACTCTCATGGTGAAGAACCTCCTCCTCACATCCAGCCTGAATCTCCCCACCTCCAGCTTCATTCCATTCCCCCTAGTCCTATCACTACCTGAGATCCTGAGAAGTCCTTCCCCAGCCTTCCTGTAGGCCCCCTTCAGATACTGGAAGGCCACAATGAGGTCACCTCGGAGCCTTCTCTTCTGCAGACTGAACAGCCCCAACTCCTTCAGTCTGTCCTCATAGGAGAGGTGCTCCAGCCCTCTGATCATCCTTGTGGCACATCTCTGGACCCATTCCAGCACCTCCACATCCCTCTTGTAATAGGGGCTCCAGAACTGGACACAATACTCCAGGTGGGGTCTCACCAGGGCTGAGCAGAAGGGGAGGATCACCTCCCTCGACCTGCTGGCCACACTTCTCCTGATGCAGCCCAGGATCTGATTGGCTTTGCGGGCTGCAAGTGCACCTGAGAATCTGACAGTCACCGCTACTTTACTGGAAATAACTGGATGACATACCAGAAAATAATGCAAGTGTTCTTTATATGGATGCATTGCATTGGTCCTGCACACACCTATACAGGCAGAGACATGCACCAGTGCATGCACACATCGCACAAAGAGACGTCCCAACAAAAGCTCCAGCTGTGTCCACAAGTATGTATCTTCAGGTGGGAATCAAATATCCACTGGGTGACACAGCCTCATACACACATGCACCCCATCAAGGTGCTCAGTTCAGAATGGTTCATGTAGTTCTAATTTTTTCTAAATCTAGTGGTTAGTTCACCTAGTTCAACCAACTCCTCTCCATTAAAGAGATTTTCAGCAATTGGAACTGCATCAATTCATGCGTTTTCCAAACCGCAATCTCCATCATTATCTTCCTCTAAATGATATTGTTCACTGCTGTTTATGTCACTACTAGAAGATTCACTTAATCTATTGTAATCTTTTTCTCTTTAATTGTATGTACTGAATCACTCAGGACTAGCTAGAGTAATTTCAGTTTCCTCAACAACCTTTGGGACATATAAACCCAAATGTACACCGATTATGCACACAGGGTCTTCCATCTCAGAATCTGCTCCCGTTCCTTGAATACAATGGGTGTCAATTGCTTCTTCAGCATCTGCATCAAACAATTCTAGTTAGAACTCAAATACTTTATAGAATCATAGAATGGTCCAGGCCAGAAAGGACCTCCAAAGATCATTTAGTCTGACCTCCCTACAGTCAGCAGGGACATCCTCAATTACACCAGGTTGCTCAGGACCTCTTTGAGCCTTACGTTGAATATCTCCAAGGTACACTAGTTCAATCACACTCAGTGAAGTGATGGTAAAAGGAGGCAGATAATACACTTTGAATGTTTCTCTTATATGTCACATAGCTTTGCTGCCACAGGTCTTGCTTTAATATTTTTCTCTTACTGAGCTCCAGCAAAGAAACACTTAAAAGGGAAATATTTAAAGATTCAGCATCTTTTCTCATTCCCCTTTAATCAAAGTAAGGAAACATTTCAGTGACACTTTTGAGACTCTCATCAAGCCTTTGAATGAATCCAAGCCTGGATTTGATAGTACATCTACATTTAAAATGCAGAAGGCCCTTTGAAATTTTGCTCATCACAAAAGCATAAAAAGGTCACAAAACCTCTTAAAAATTTTATTTACAGGTCACATTTAATTCAGATTATTAGGAGATGTCATGGATTAATATACCCTGCTGTTATAAAATGCATATTTATGAGGTTTGGATGAATAGTTCACAGAATCAATGCGCCACGTTGCTACTGAAAGGATATTTGCAATCAGATCATGTTTTGGGGGATATCATCGTTATCTGAAATTACTAAGTCAATGCATTTCTGATTAGAATTTTTAATCTCCCTTTTTGTGAGCTGAAATCCTAATAAAAAAACACTTAGACATTAAGGCTTATACTCTAGTTGTGTAACAAAGGCAGAGAGTACAAAGAGCCATTTCTCTCCTTTGTGCCTCTGTGTTACAAATTGTTATTCTGTCCTTGAGTGATGAACATCCATTAGGAGGTTCCAGGAGGAGGAATGGCCTCCCTCAGGTGACCTAGGCTTGGAGCACTGCAGACAACTCTCCACAGGTGGGAGAACACGCTGAAAATCTTTGCAAAGGGCAGCAGAGTGATTGTTCTCCCCATGGTTCAGCAAATTGCTGTCGAGGACAAGAAAGAGGCGCCTTTGGACAGACCCTGGGGCAGTGCTCTTTTCTGACACAGTCATCTAGCTAAGAAAATGAAATGGAACATGAAAAGCTGGTTCTATCATGTGAAAATAGCATAAAGCACCAGACTATTTTCATGAAAACTGGCTTCAGCTACATACCAGGGTGGGGGATGGGAAAAAAAAGTATTTGACAGAATGGGAACATTTAAAATGTTTTGGGTTTTTTTTTAATGAGAAAATGATGTCAAGAGCATCATATTTTACCTTAGACTATGAGGGTGGTAATATTAACTAATAGCAGGCTATCTTAATTCAGACTCATGAGAGAGTTTGTTGCTGGAAAGTGGTACTATGTTGATAATCTACTGTATGCCTGTCTTTCACCTTAGAACTTTGATCACTTTACATAAAAATGGACATATAGATCAACATGAGCTCTCAATGTGCACTTGCAGCCCAGAAGGCCAATCAGATCCTGGGCTGCATCAGGAGAAGTGTGGCCAGCAGGTCAAGGGAGGTGATTCTCTCCCTCTACTCAGCTCTGGTGAGACCCCACCTGGAGTACTGTGTCCAGTTCTGGAGCCCCTATTACAAGAGGGATATGGATGTGCTGAAATGCGTCCAGAGAAGGGCCACAAGGATGATCAGAGGGCTGGAGCACCTCTCCTATGAGGACAGACTGAAAGAGTTGGGGCTGTTCAGTCTGGAGAAGAGAAGGCTCCCAGGTGACCTAATTGTGGCTTTCCAGTTTCTGAAGGGGGCCTACAGGAAGGCTGGGGAAGGACTTCTGAGGATCTCAGGTAGTGATAGGACTAGGGGGAATGGAATGAAGCTGGAGGTGGGGAGATTCAGGCTGGATGTGAGGAGGAAGTTCTTCAACATGAGAGTGGTGAAGCCCTGGAATGTGTTGTCCAGGGAGGTGGTTGAGGCTCCGTCCCTGGAAGTGTTTAAGACCAGGCTGGATGAGGCTTTGGCCAGGCTGATCTAGTGTGGGGTGTCCCCTGCCCATGGCAGGGGGGTTGGAACTAGATGATCTTTGTTGTCCCTTCCAACCCTGACTGATTCTATGATTCTATCATTCTATTTATCAAGTGCATATATATCTATGCATGTGAGAGTGACACACACGTCTGGTAATTAAAATAGAACTGTAGAATCCCTGATGCATTTTCTTTTTGGAGGAGATTCAGTATATATCTTAGATGACAATAGAGTGTATTGACCTATTTTCTATGTATGTGTATGCATATGTGGAGTATATAAAAGTAATTATCCTCAGATTCATTCACGTGTGCATGTGAGCATGCCCCAGATGTTCACTTCCTAAGCCCTTAGCCTGGCTGTACCCACTCATGCCTGTGGGAGAAAGGATGATGGAATGTGTATGCCCTTTTTCCTTGATTATGTTTGTCACAACGTCAAAGTATTGGCAGCTGTCCTAGTGGAGATACAAGTAAATCTGGCAGACTATAGTCTAAAATTAGTTCTCTCAATATGTAATTGTCCTACTTTTGTGTGCAACAGCCCCAGCCGTGCTGAGCTTGAACATGTGTCATATAATCATCATCATAGTTTTGCAGGCTACAGAAGATGTTTTCTCTGGTGGAATGGACAATTAACAGTATGTTATTTTTCTCACTTTTGTGAATGTTCTAGGCAAATACTTCTATTTTTTAATAAATTTAAGGATTCTTACTGTATTAGCGCAAATGTGATGCCCTAACAACGAACTCTGAAGTCTTGCTTCTTTATTTAGTGACTTACTTAAAACAGAATGAGAGCTCCAAGGGATGATAGCTGTCAGTCCACCAGTGGTACAACAGAATGACTCGTATCAGACACTTGGAGGGAATTACAGCATTCTTGGCCAGTGATACTTCTGTGCTTGTGTTTGCCATTTTTCTACTTGTAAAAAGGGCCTGTAAAATGAAATTATCACTTCTTCCAGTAGCTGCAGACCTTTCTGTTTTCAGAGGTTTTGGAACATGAAAAGCATCTCCTTCTTGGGCGGTATATTCTCTACCAGTCTGCTGAGACTATTCTTGCTGAAAAATGAGAAGGAGACTTGATGGGGTGCTTGGTGCCATGGGTTAATTGTTTAGGTGGGTTGGATTGGTTGAAGGGTTGGACGTGATGATCTTGAAGGTCTTTTCCAACCTGCTGTGGTCTGGTCTATTCTTCTCTTCTCTTCTCTTCTCTTCTCTTCTCTTCTCTTCTCTTCTCTTCTCTTCTCTTCTCTTCTCTTCTCTTCTCTTCTCTTCTCTTCTCTTCTCTTCTCTTCTCTTCTCTTCTCTTCTCTTCTCTTCTCTTCTCTTCTCTTCTCTTCTCTTCTCTTCTCTTCTCTTCTCTTCTCTTCTCTTCTCTTCTTTCTCTTCTCTTCTCTTCTCTTCTCTTCTCTTCTCTTCTCTTCTCTTCTCTTCTCTTCTCTTCTCTTCTCTTTCTCTTCTCTTCTCTTCTCTTCTCTTCTCTTCTCTTCTCTTCTCTTCTCTTCTCTTCTCCTCTTCTCTCTTCTCTCTTCTCTCTTCTCTCTTCTCTCTTCTCTCTTCTCTTCATGAATCAGACTTTAAAAAGGTCATTGATAATACAAAGGGGGGAAAGGGGAAAGATCACACTGGCTTTCGTTTGCCTTGACTTTATTTTATTCCTAAGGGAAAACTTCCTATTTGCAAGAGCTTCAAGCCCATCATTAAATGCATATGTATACACCCACACCTACAGATGCAAGCCTACAGCTTTCCTAGTCGGTGGAGATTCCAGCTAGACAGCCGTAAAGCTGCCTCCAGTCTTGCACAATTAGTGCCTAAATCTACATAATTAAATTTGATCTTGTAAGTGAATCTGAACCAAAACTGATGAAGTAATTAGCTTTCCTAGTGTCTGCATAACAGGAAGTTACTTTCCATCTAGTAGTCTCCTAAAAAACGCTAAAGACTCTCTTTCTCCAGGATGCTGCTTACCAGATACATGAGCACGTTTCTTTGTCTTCTGCTTGCAATACCTAGGTAACCTCAGGATAGTCCATGTTTCTAACAGGTTGCAGACTACTGCACTTCAAGAGCAACATGGTTTGTCTTTGCTAACATGATACAGAAAAAAAAAGAGAGTATAGAACTTCTACTAGTACGTTTCACTTTTTCCTTTCAGAGTCAACAAATTCCTGTAAAGTTGAGCAACGCAAAGCAAAACAAATCCTAGAAAGCTGGACTAAAATAAAGCAAAACAAAATAAACAATTCCTTGCCTCAAGTAGATTTGCAAGGGAAAGCATTACAATTTAATGAATACCATTTACATATTATTACAATAATGAAAGAACAACAGAGATAAGTGGAGTGCTTTCATTAACATAAATTTTAAAGCCAGTTGGAAAGACTGGTTGGATCTCTATGTTCATCTTGTTCTAAGGAATAATATGAAAATGCATAGCTAAACAACTGGTGGATCGCATTTGCATATGCATTATTTTCATGTGTTGTCTAACTGAAGTTTTTGGGAGAGAACCTGTGAGGCAACCAGCACCAGAACAAGGGGACACAGTCTCAAGCTGCACCAGGGGAGGTTTAGACTCGAGGTGAGGAGAAAGTTCTTCACCGAGCGAGTCGTTCATCATTGGAATGGGCTGCCCGGGGAGGTGGTGGAGTCACCGTTCCTGGAGGTGTTCAAGAGGAGATTGGACGTGGCACTTGGTGCCATGGTCTAGTAATGGGGTCTGTGTGGATAGGTTGGAGTCGATGATCCTCGAGGTCTCTTCCAACCTTAGTTATACTGTGATACTGTGATACTGTGGTAGTTCTCTGCCGTTTACTAAATTATTCCTTTGCTCAGTGTAAACTTGACTATTCTAAATAGCTACATCAATACATCCTTGTTCTCCCAACAATTTCAGTGTGTGCCAGTTTAATGAGATTAAGAATGTACTTAATTACTTTGGTGCATTACAAAGGTTGTGTATTGGATAAACGTTTAAAGCTATACACATTTTGCATTGCATAAAGGAACCGAGTTCCAAAAGGTCATCTGTGTTTATGGTGCTTCCTTTCCTTAACAGCAGATTTCTGTTACTGATTTGTCCATTATGAATAAAAAAAAATCATTACTGTGAGAAGGTAAACAGCCTTCTGCAGCCCAGTTTTTTAACAGTTAGAAAAGAAGAAATGTGTAGCCTGGCTCATTTTGCAGGCAGGTGAGTTAGTAATAGAATGATTCTAATATTTTTCACCTTATACTTTCCAGACTCAGAAACTGAGTCTGTTCATTTCTACTTTAGAATAGCTCTGATTCTGGTATTTGACACAACTTTTGCCAAAAGTCAGGGCTAGGCTGGCCACTAGATGCATGACAGATGCTCCAAAAAGGGGAAGAGAATAAGGGAGAAAGACTTATGGTTTGGAAAAGAAAATAAAACCAGCCTTAATAAATCATGGAAATAATGAAATGCAGAAATACATACAAAAATCAATATAGAATCCAGCCCTCATGACAGCAATAACATCACTGTCACCACTGATGCTGTCGACAGGCACTGGGGAAACCCCAGACTTGACTCAGGGGCAGGCAGGAAGTGGTTTCAGAAGCTGGATTCAGAAACTGGCTTCAGGAACACACAGATCGGGATCAAGTGCAAAATGGACAGAGTCCTCTTTGGACACTAGCCCTTGAGGAATGGGGATAGCCTTTCTGATCCTTTACCTTCATGCTGAATGTGATGCTTTTGGAATAGAATACCTCATTGGCCAGTTTAGGGTCACCTGTCTTGTCTGCTCCTCCCCACAGGTGTGATGTTTGACTTTATGGCACATACCCAAATGTAGGGCATAAAATTTAACAGTGACCTTAGTTTCTATAGGAGCTAGTATAAGCAGGAGGCTTTCTGCATACTAGTCTTTAGGAATAACTATAAACATCAAGTGCTATTATTTATGGAAGTGAACACTGCCTGTGAAAACATGCTGTTAACTTCAGAAAGAACAGATACATAGAAAAGACTGAGTAAAATCACACAATAGAATCAGTTCTGTTCCAACTCAAACCAGGACAACTTTAAAATCACAATTTGTGTTAGGATTGAAGGTCCAGAAGATTCTTATTGCAGAATGTCAACAAATAAGAGGATTACTATACATCTGTTGAATATGAATTCTACAAAGAGAAGTTACCACTGTCTGTCCAGGTAAAAGTTTTCTCTCTGCTTCATTTTAGCTGGACATTGACTAGAAAGTTACACCCTATAGGGCTGATTCATATCAGTTTTGTGCAACAATCCAATTTTTTACATCATAATGTAACAATAGATAATGAGTTTTTCTCACATGTGCACAGAGGTGTCTTAAGATGCTTTCTACACCCAACCTAAGGGTGATAAAAGATTATAAAAATGGTTTTAACTTTCAGACATTTCAAACCAGTGTTAGTAGCGAACATGAACTGCACAGATTGACAGTTCCTTGTTTTCAAATGCATTTCTGTCTTTGCAGAGGCATGATACTGCTGAACTGGTCATAATTCATCTCTACATTATGACTCTGTCCAGGCTAGTCTTGATTCCAGAGGCACAAACATCTGCACATATGTTTTCCTGGAAGGGACCTTGAAAGATCATCCAGTCCAACCCCTCTGTGAGAGCAGGATCACCTAGGACAGATCACACAGGGACACATCCAGGAGGGTCTTGAATATCTCCAGAGAGGAAGACTCCACAGTGCCCCTTGGGCAACCTGTTGCAGTCATCTGACACCCTCACAGTGATTTTTTTTTTTCTCATGTTTGTATGGAAGTTCCTATGCCTTAACTTCCACCCACTGCCCCTTGTCCTGGTGTTGGGCATCGCCGAGCAGAGTCTGACTCTGTCTTCTTGCCACTCACCCTTTAAATATTTATAAACATTAATGAAGTCACCCCTCAGTCTCCTCCAAACTAAAGAGTCCCAGCTCCCTAAGTCTCTCCTCATAAGGAAGATGTTCCACTCCATCATTTTCTGTGACTCTGTGCTGGACTCTTTCAAGCAGTTTCCTGAGGTCCTTCTTGAACTGAGGAGCCCAGAACTGGACACAATGCTCCAGATGAGGCCTCACCAGGGCAGAGTAGATGGGAAGGAGAACCTCTCTCAACCTACTAACCATACCTCTTCTAATACACTCCAGAATGGCATTTGTCATCTTGGCCACAAGAGCGCATTGTTCTGTTTAATTATTTATCCTGTGGCTTGTCAAATATATATAACCACTGTGCATCATTCAATGGCTGATGGATGACTGGATTATTTAATTAAATAAAAAATAGGAATGAGGATTGATTGCAAGCTAAGAAACTAACCTCTTTGACTCACATTGGACAGTTCATTCCAGGCTCTCACCTTTCTGTGTAAATTGCTTAATATTGCTGAGTGTCATGTCACAGAGGACTGGGGTTTAGGGGCCATTGGAGCCAGTGGTGTACTGATAGCCTGGAGAGAGTCCCATGTGGAGGATTGCAGTGCTTTAGGATGATGATGGATAGAGATCCTGACTCTCTGCCTTGTGCCATGGGACTGCGTCTGGTTGGCTTTGACAGGTAGGGTCTCATCCTGAAGAAGTATTTGTTTTCCTCCACTATTAGATGTGATCATCACTATTGGCTCTATTTCACAACTTTGACCAATAAGCACATTTGGAGGAGGGGAAGCTCCCATCTCTGGCTCTGATCCAAGGCTTCATGTTTAATTTCAAAATTAGAAGGTCATGAATCAGTGATTGACTAAGACTGGACCTGCTGAGCTTGAAGTCTGCAGGAAGATTCTATTCATCAAGGAAAGAAAAAGCTCTTGACAGAGTATTCCTTCTCGTAGCAGTAGCCATTTCAGTGGGTTATGCACTTGCATCTCAAAACAACAGACATGGAGAAACTCAGGCCTCCAGTGTTTCTCCTGAGATATTGCCTGTAGACTATCCCAGTGCAATGTTCATGGCTCCAAGTGGTCTTGCAGCATTTTCAAAGTGAGATTTGGGCACATTTTATGTAGGCTGCTATACTACAGACTATGGAAACTACATAGCTTTTAATTGTTTAATTATTTTTACATTTGATTTTAATCCTCCTATCCCATTAACCCCACCCAGTAAACACAGCTGTGCACCAAACTAGATGTGATGTTATTTGAACAGAATAAACACATTTCTTATGTGAGGGAAGCTCTTTGGTAGCTCTAGAATACAGGTTTCACTTTTGCATCCTCCACTTCCACCCCTGCAGGCTTTGATGCTGCCAACAGCAGACTCTGTTCCTGGCCACTTCTAACAGCAGAAGGAGGAAGCGAGTGAGGAGGAAAAGGAGTAGGAATTCTTCAGGCACACTCTTTTCTTTCATGGCAGCAGAATCTTCTCATCAATTTAGTTGTTAAATAATTCAGAGGCAACAACCATCTGTTTTTGTCAATGTCCTGTTTCATGTCTCCCTAGAGAAAAGGCAGTAGTCCAGAAAGAAAAATCAAGTGTGGCTTGCTGACTTTCTTACATAAAGAATATCTAACAGCTAAGATATTTTTCTCCTACATTTTCCTTTCCTCAAGCTGAAACAGGCTGATTCAGTCTTTGGTACATCAGAGTCTAATTATAAATGGGGGGCAACGATCTTTCCCTTAAACCAACTTCAAGAGAAGAGAAGAACTTTAAAGAGCAAAAGTTTCAGTTCCATAAACATTCTTGAGAATTTGAGGAAACAATGCAGATAAGGAATTTTCAGGTACCTACTGCGCATGTGCACACTGCATGGAATAATTTTTCCATGTGCCTACTGGCTCAGGTCTTCTGAATCCGAGTCAAATTTAAACTACATTGACATCTGATTCACTCTATGACAATCAGAAAGCAGCTTTTTTGAGCTGACATGTAATTATTGATCCAAAGTTCTGCAGAATAATAGCGAAGTTCACACAGTAGAGGATTTAATAATTCTGTGTTCTTTAAAATGAGTCTGTGAAAGAATGCCTTAGTCCATCCTTTAAGACTGGCAATAGGCATTTGCAAAATGTGAGATGCAAACATGTAGAAAGCATCTGTGCCTCTGCTATCCAAGTTAGTTTCTATTTTGTTTCAGCAGGATCAAGACTCAGCTATGTGATTTACCCATGCCAGGACTCTCTGCTCTTTTTGCATCTCTAAACTTGAATACATACCTCAGCCAATTTTGCCCTTTTTGTGTAGGGAGTTTGTGGTGGGTTGAGAGAAGGCCTAAGCTTTCTCTCCTCCACAAAGAGGAAGAAAAACCACAGCTAACCCAGCAGGTGAAGCAAGGGAAATGCTATATTTTACAAGCAATGTGGAAAATGCAAGATATGTACACAATTTACAGTATTTACAATATATACAGAGAAATATACAGCAAAGTAGAAAAACCAAGAATACAGGAATGAAAGTCCCTCCTCCGGAGGAGGGTTCCCCCCCCCCATACCCCCCTTCTCTCCCCCTACCTCCCTTTTTCCCAAAGAGGGTTAGAAAGAGAGAAAAGGTAATTATTAATAAAGCAGAATCTTAGTAGGCCTCATGCAAATTAGTTGCTTATCTGTTCAGGGTCGCTCTGGCAGGGAGCCCAGAAGCAGACAAACTGGAAAGGGAGAAGGAAAGGAGCGAACTGAGAGAAAATCCCAGCTGCACATAACTTGAAACTGCACTCTACCAATCTACCAATGAAATTCGTTTAGAATATCGATGTTTTCATTTGTCTTCACCAAAACATTCAGCCAGAGTGTCCCAGCACTGTCCATTTTCTTAAAGGCACAGCCTCAAACGGTCACAGAGTTGCTCTGTGTGAAATAAATTTTGGAAGACTGGATGAGGACAGAAAGTTTTCCTGCATTTGAATGCATTCTTTTCAGTAATGAGAGGAGAGGGGCATTGCTGACGACGGAGATGGGAATCAATACGGATGACCAATACGATCAAAGTATTGATCAGTTTAATTAAGGAACCTCTACAGCTTATATAGACACACAGACTCACAGAGCATGCTTAGTATAATTTCATTGGTTCCTCACAATTGTCCACACGTCCTACTGTTATACATTATTGGTTAAACTACTACTATCATGCGAAGTTGTTGATTGACATCTACGTCCTGTTATTCCAAGATAATTCTTTGTGTTTACAGCTACCAGTACTTTGTTTTAGTTACACACTGCAAGCACAGCACTATTTTGCTTAAACTACTAGTTACTTCTACACTTATGCTAAGCACAGCCTACCACTATATCAAGCTCTAAGCTTATGTTACCAGATTGCTTACACTACTTATTGCTATGATTGCAACAGGGCATGTGAGGAATATAATTAGAAGACATACAAGAAAGCATTGTTACCACTATGATGATGGTCCTTTGGATCATATATGAGGACCTGCTGCTTTTTCACATTTTCTGTGACTCAGCAGTTCCAAAAACTGTCTTTCAGTCCAGGACTCACTTCACCTAAATTAACTTGTTTACCGGCTAGGTATCTAACTTTATCTAATTGCTTACCTTCTGAAGGTTATAGGGAGAGAGTTTAATTTGAGAGATGCCTGTCTCTCTCTATTTGTGACTGCTCAGAACCTATATGAATGTCTTAGAATAGAGCACTCAATTTTAGAAACAGAGCATTATGCTAAACTACTTGTCCCAATGCATGATTTATGCAAAAGACAAGACTGGAATGGGTGTCACCGAACTGTTGAGTCACTAAACTTCAAACTAATTACATAGAATTACATAGAATAAACCAGGTTGGAAGAGACCTTCAAGATCATCGTGTCCAACCTATCAACCAATCCAACGCACCTAAACAACTAAACCATAGCACCAAGCACCCCATCAAGTCTCCTCCTGAAAACCTCCAATTCCTTCAGTCTTCTCTGTAGCTTAAGTCCAGTTTTTCTCAGAGCTTTAGAGTTATGGATAAACAAAGAAATACGGCTAAATTCACATATCAGCACTTGCTCTTTTCTTAACTGTTGTGGACTTATCTTTTTGGCATGTGCTAGTGTCAGTTCAGGTTTCTAAACTGTTTCTTTTGGATCTCTTCCTTCATGTCAGCTCCTCTGAAAGTTGAGTATCATCTTGTCTTTCAACCAGCTTGCTTTGAACTTTCTCCCATGGTCCAACAAATTTTCTCTATTTCAAAAAGTTTGAATAATCGTTTCTCACGTTATTCTCAAGCTGCCTTTTTTAGTGTTATCTTGATCCAGACATTTCCATTTTGTATTTGTCTTAGTTTATATTGATTTGTCTTTGCAGAGGAAGTTGGTGAAATTGTTGTCTTTTCATAGAATCATAGAATTGTCAGGGTTGGAAGGAACCTCAAGGATCATCTAGATCCAACCACCCTGCCATGGGCAGGGATTCCTCACACTAGATTACAGCCACATCCAGCCTGGCCTTCAAAACATCCAGGGATGAGGCTTCCACTACCTCCCTGGGCAACCTGTTCCAGTGTCTCAACACCCTCATGGGGAAGAATGTTTTCCTAACATTCAAGCTGAATCCACCCACTTCTAGTTTTATTCCATTCCCCCTAGTCCTATCATTACCTGACACCCTAAAAAGTCCCTCACCAGCTGTCTTGTAGGCCCCTTTAAGATACTGGAAAGCCACAATTAGGTCTCCTCAGAGCCTTCTCTTCTCCAGACTAAATAGCCCCAACATTCTCAGCCTGTCCTCATAGGAGAGGTGCTCCAGCCCTCTAGTCATCCTCATGGCCCTTCTCTGGACAAGTTCCAGCACGTCCAGATCCTTCCTGTAATAGGAGCTCCAGAACTGGATGCAGTACTCTGGGTGGGGGTCTCATCAGAGTGGAGTAGAGGGGGACAATCACCTCCCTTGTCGTGCTGGCTATGCTTCTCTTGATGCAGCCCAGGATGCAATTTGCTTTCTGGGCTGCAAGTGTACACTAGTGGCTCATGTTGAGCTTCTCATCCACCAGCACCCCAAAGTCCTTTTCTTCAGGGCTACTCTCAAGCCAGTCACAGAAAAATACACAACCTCCAGAGTCTTCTTAGTTGACACATTTCTTTGTAGGGATAAGTTCTAACATTTGCACTCAATGTCACTGTCCGTGTCACCAACAAAGATGTTAAACAAGACTGGTCCCAGTTCTGATCCCTGAGGGACTCCGCTTGTCACTGGCCTCCACTTGGACATGTTTGTTGGGGTTCTTTTTGTTAGATCAGTCATTTCTGTTCAATATTCCAAAAGGCTTGGCACAGATTGACTGTCAATGATAATGATTCGTTTTCTTCTAAGTTTTTGTTCAGTCTAGGGCTGACTTACTGCATATTGAGTCCATAGTGATTCATGAATTATAGATAATAATTTTCCCCAAACCAGTCCAGTGTATCAGAACACATAATAGATGATCTTTGAAATCTGAAAGAACAATTACAAGCACTGGGAAAATGTGGGAAATTTTGCAGTCAGCTCACAACATTTTTGTCTCAGCTGTTCCTTCCTCCTTCACATTCTTGCCTTAATCTAGCATGGGATCCTTGCCATGGGGCTCAGTCCTTCACAAACTACTCATGGGCTGCTGTGCTTCAAGATCTGCTATAACATAGGTCTTTCCACAGGGTACAGTCTTTCAGGAATGGACAGTTCCAGCTTGGAACTCCTACAGACCATAATTTCTGCCAGGGGCCTGCTACTGTGTATGCTTCTCTCCTCAGGCTGCAGCTTCCTTCAGGGCATGTCCACCTATTGCAGTGTAGGGTCCTCCATGGGCTGTGGTGAGGATATCTGCTCCACCATTGTCCTCCATGGGCTGCAGGGACACAACCTGCATCACCATGGTCTTTGCCATGGGCTCAAAGGTATCTCTGCTCTTGCACCTGGAGCACTGCCTCCCCTCTCTGTTCTCTGATCTTAGAGTCTGAAGGGTTATTTCTCTCATTTTGTACCACTCCTCTCTGTCATAGCTGCCATTTATCATTCTTACCCTGTCTTAAAACTGTTATCACAGAGATACCACTGGCATTGCCAGCTTTGGCTAGCAACAGGTTCACCTTGGAGATGTCTGAAACAGTGATTTTAAACAGTCCTGAATTAGTATTGTAAAGTTACTTACTGCCTCCTGTCTGCACAAACATATCACTCTTCTCTGGAGATTATCACGCATTTTTGAATGTCAGAAATTTTCACAAATAATCTTTGGGAAGGTGGTTAAGTGTTACTCCCCAGCAGGCAATGTTCCAGATGGCCACACTGTAGCACCAGTAGATATAAGCTGATGTCCATGTGTAATCACATCTGTACCTTCCTCCAGTGGTAGTGACTTGCAATTGGATTCTAAGAAATCCTAAAGACTTCATAACACGTGTCACCAGCTTATTTCTAGAATCATAGAATCAATAAGGTTGGAAATGACTTCAAAGATCATCAAGTCCAACCTGTCACCACAGGTCTCATGACTACTAAACCACGGCACCAAGTGCCATGTCCAATCCCCTCTTGAAAACCTCCAGGGACGGTGACTCCACCACCTCCCTGGGCAGCCCATTCCAATGGCTAGTGACTCTCTCAGTGAAGAACTTTCTCCCCACCTCAAGCCTATACTTCCCCTGGCGTAGCTTGAGACTGTGTCCTCTAAAAATATCTACTATGTATCTATTACATCTAAGCATGAGTTTAAACAATGAAGCCACATTAGTCAAACCAGTCCCAAGATATTTTTACAAGACAAATCTGTCTTTTACATATTTTGCTTGGATTTTCTCAAAGAATACACATTTTAGATGCATGTTGGATTATAACATAGTTAATGAATGTCAGCGATAGCGCTGCTGTCACTTAGCATCACCTCTCTTCCTCATGATTTAGATTTCCTAGCCTTTCTGCAAAGATACCAATTACATTCTTGTAGTCTCTCTTACCATGAACACTGCTGATTATTGATCTGAAAGTAATGAAAAGTTGTGTCTTTGGTTTCTGTGAGAATGTTTTTAGTGAAACGTTATCTGGCAGCTAGAACATTTTATTCTCCTCTTGCATAGTTAAAAAATGCTGTCTTCCTGGAATGATCCCATAACACTGACAGACAAAAATCAACAAACAAAAAAACAATTATAAATTAAAAAACAACTCAGCAATTGATTTGTGGTTGGTTTTATTTTCCCACTGTTTTCTTTCCCTTGGATATGGCTGACTACATCCTTATCATCCCATCTGTTAAAGACCCTCTTATGTCACATGAAATAAACATCTATTGCTTCCTCAAATTTGCAACCTATCAGTGATTTATTTTAAAGAGAAATGAGACATTTTGAAGTCTGATGCTCTGTAGCTCATTCAAACGAAGTGTATTTGGGATTATCACAGAGTTTTTATTATCTTCCTTCTGCAGTATGCTTCATGATTCCCATGTTTGCAAATGTTTTCGTTAGTAATAACATCATCGGAGCTTCTTTTACACAACTCCTTCCTATTAATCCATGTCTTTTATTATGTCTTAAGCTCTCATTACAATTTACAACTAGATCTAGCTATGTAAAATTATCTTTACTCCCACTGATTCTTGCTGTGTGAGTTTTGATGTGTTATACAGCCTAATCTACTTCTGGGAGGATTTTGTCGACTGTAGGCATGTTAGAGGTAGAAATATCCATGAGTAGAATAGAATAGAATAGAATAGAATAGAATAGAATAGAATAGAATAGAATAGAATAGAATAGAATAGAATAGAATAGACCAGGTTGGAAGAGACCTTCAAGATCATCACGTCCAACCTATCATCCAACACCACCCAACCAATAAACCATGCAACCAAGCACCCTGTCAAGTCTCCTCCTGAACACCTCCAGTGATGGAGGTGCTTGCTGTACTTTTTTACCAACCACGATAAGAAAATCTCACCATCCCCTAAAAGATGGGACACTTGTCCCTTGATTAATGAATACAGGAGAAAACTCTGAAGGACCCTTCAGAGAGTCTTCTGATTGTTCAACAGAACAAAATTTTCTACGCCACTGCTATTTGCTGTTTCTGAAGGCAATCAGTATTTAGTTATTTGTACTGGTGCTACAGAACAGTAGCTATAGAATTTTAGGGAGAAATTTATTTGCACTTGTGAAACTACAGCTGCAGTACATTAAAGTTGTTTCAAAATCATGGAATGAAACCAAGGCTGTTATCGGTTTTTCATAGCCTTATGGGTTCCCTTTAGAAGGATATCATTTTTGTTGAATTTGAAGGCATAGCTCAAAGTCTATTCACTGATGTAAAGCTATACAGAATATTTTCTTAATCTTCAATGGTAAATGAAAGACATATCCAGGCATGCTCCTGTGTCAACATCACAACATACTATCCTTTATTATTGCTTGCCTGGATTATCCATATATTCAAGGATAACCACTATATACTTGAGACTGCGATCTCTATCATGTAAGAATAGAATAGAATAAACCAGGTTGGAAGGGACCTTTGAGATCATCGAGTCCAACCTATCATCCAACACGATCTAATCAACCAAACCAACAAAACCGTGGCACCAAGCACCCCATGCAGTCTCTTCCTAAACACCTCCAGTTATGGTGACTCCACCACCTCCCCAGGCAGCCCATTCTAATGGCAAATCACTCTTTCTATGAAGAACTTCTTCCTAACATCCAGCCTAAACCTCCCCTGGCACAGCTTGAGACTGTGTCCTCTTGTTCTGGTGCTGGTTGCCTGGGAGAAGAGACCTCCTGTCTACAACCTCCCTTCAGGTAGTTGTAGAGACCAATAAGATCAGCCCTGACCCTCCTCTTCTCTAGGCTAAGCAACCCCAGCTCCCTCAGTCTCTCCTCATAGGACTTGTGCTCCAAACCCCTCGCCAGCTTTCTTGCCCTTCTCTGGACACATTCCAGCAAGTCAACATCTTTCATAAACTGAGGGGCCCAGAACTGGACACAGTACTCGAAGTGTGGCCTAACCAGTGCAGTGTACAGGGGCAGAATGACCTCCTGCTGGCTACACTGCTCCTCATGCAGGTGAGGATGCCATTGGCTCGAGGTGAGGAGAAAGTTCTTCACAGAGAGAGTTGTTAGCCATTAGAATGGGCTGCCCAGGGAGGAGGTGGAGTCACTGTCCTTGGAGGTGTTCAGGAGGGTATTGGACGAGGCACTTGTTGCCATGGTTTAGTAGTCATGAGGTTTCAGGTGACAAGTTGGACTTGATGATCTTTGAGGTCTTTTCCAACCTTGTTGATTCTATGACTCTTCATGAAGCACCGCAGGGTTGAATCAGCTGCTTAGAAAGCTCTCCTGTGGTCTCACAATAATTTAAGTGTTCCCAGTGAAAGCAAATAGTCCATGAGGATTGTTAAATTGAGCTTTTCTATTAAAAAGATATATACTGGGGAGTCCACACCAGCTGCTGGTTGGTGTTACACTAGGGCTGTTTCTGAGGAGGTGATTATGTAGGTTAGAATACCTAATGTCAACTTCAATGAACTTCAGTAATCCAATTGTCTATCACAACATGCAAATCTGGCAAGCATTACACCTGTCCCATTATGCAAACAAACCCCATTTTTTTTGGAAGATGAAAAGGCATTCGTGATCAATGCTCTATAAAATGAGCTCTTGAGAAGCTGTCATGACAAAAAAAAGGTAGCCTGCCCTTTTTTACCAATTACTCTAGCAAGGGGGAAAGGCTATGGCTAATGATGTGGAAAGTAGTTTTTAGTATCTCAGCATCACTGCTTTGGCTGTCAAAATAACCATTCATTTCCATGGCTTGAAGTGAACTCTGTACAGCTGTTTTATGAAAGTTCTTTGAAAGCCAAGCATTGTTGCCATGTGAGTTTGTGGAGCTCACATGGTAGTTTCAAAGAAGAATTATGGGAACTTGAACTACATGAAGTCCTAACAAGAGTGAACACAATGATTTGTATAATTCATGACAGTCTACAGGAAATCAGACATTGCATACATTATTTTACAAGAAAATCTCATGGCTACTTCCATTATTGAAGCATTTATGTGCAAGAGAGTGGTTTTCCCTTTATGCTACACTGCAGCTGACAATTTGTGTTTGAAGTTACTGATTCTTAATGCTATATTTGTCATACAGTACTTTGATGGGGTGCTTGGTGCCATGGGTTAGTTGTTTAGGTGGGTTGGATTGGTTGATGGGTTGGACGTGATGATCTTGAAGGTCTCTTCCAACCTGGTCTGGTCCATTCCATTCCATTCCATTCATAGTTTCATAGTTTCATAGTTTCATTCAGGGTTGGAAGGGACCACAAGGATCATCTAGTTCCAACCCCCCTGCCACGGGCAGGGACACCCCACACCCCACACCATTCCATTCCATTCCATTCCATTCCATTCTATTCTATTCTATTCTACTTTGCTGTCCTGCAATAGACCTGCATGATACTGGAAGTAAATAGTGACAAAGGATATCCCATGGAAACTCTGGAACCCACCTATGCTATGCTGGATCCTGTTTCTACAGAAATCAATGGCAATATTTCCAGTAATATCAATATTTTTCCTGTCTGTGTGGGAAAATAAATCAAAGGCAAAGAAGGAAGGATCTGCATGAATCACATATGAATTATCTTACCAGTGTTTGATTTTAATAAAAGGTTGCTGGAGAAAGGAAAGAAAGGTAAGACTAGAAATGTAATTGAACCTTGGTTAACCGTTCTTGTCAATATAATTTCATCTCATGAACTTCCTTTTGTAATAAAACTATAGAAACATTAATGGTTGTCCCACCTGAGTTCTCCCTGTCCTGCTGGCATGTCTGGCTTATCATCTTAGTGACTGTGGGCTTTAGTGTCTGGCTTTGTGAGAAGCTACCCAGTGCATCATACATTAATTGGTGCTGTTGTGCAAGTTCTACTGGTAATCAGATTCCACCCCATCCTGACAAACATTGTCATCCATCTGCGATGGCTCCACCTGCAGTCCTCATTATCAGAGAACTGCCTGTTCTGCCTGGCAGATGGCTTTTCCTCTTCAAAATACTCCACTTTTCTGTTCACAGACTCTTCCTCCACTCCTCTCCCCAGGCTCAGAAATCCAGGTACTCTCTCACATAGACAATTATTTTATGTTTTCATAATTCAGTTCATATTCTGCTACTGCAGGGATCTGCTGTCTGCTTTTGGCATCTACCTCCCATCTGGACAGACTGTCATTTTTAATGGAGCATCAATTAAAAACAGAGAAGAGCTCATGTGTGGGACAAGACCATCTATCTGCATGTTTTCAAACTTATGTTAAGCTGCTCTCCATAATCTGTGTCAAATGCTCATCTTGTGCTTAATTAATGTCCAATAAATTAAAAAGCAAAAAATTAAGCCTGTGCTAGGGTTCAAGCTGAACTCATTTTCAGAATTTCTTAAAAGCAACCTTCAAACCAAAGCTCTGGGTCAAATGTTTGTATCACAGTATCGCCAAGGTTGGAAGAGACCTCGAGGATCATCGAGTCCAACCTGTCACCACAGACCCATGACTAGACCGTGGCACCAAGTGCCATGTCCAATCTCCTCTTGAACACCTCCAGGGATGGTGACTCCACCACCTCCCCGGGCAGCGCATTCCAATGACGAATGACTCGCTCGGTGAAGAACTTTCTCCTCACCTCGAGTCTAAACCTCCCCTGGTGCAGCTTGAGACTGTGTCCCCTTGTTCTGGTGCTGGTTGCCTGGGAGAAGAGACCAACCCCTTCCCAGCTACAACCACCTTTCAGGTAGTTGTAGAGGGCAATGAGGTCACCCCTGAGCCTCCTCTTCTCCAGGCTAAACAATCCCAGCTCCCTCAGCCTCTCCTCATAGGGCTTGTGTTCAAGGCCTCTCCCCAGCCTTGTTGCCCTTCTCTGGACACACTCAAGTGTTTCAATGTCCTTCTTAAACTGAGGGGCCCAGAACTGGACACAGGACTCAAGGTGCGGCCTAACCAGAGCAGAGTACAGGGGCACAATGACCTCCCTGCTCCTGCTGGCCACACTATTCCTAATGCAGGCCAGGATGCCATTGGCCCTCTTGGCCACCTGGGCACACTGCTGGCTCATATTCAGGTGGCTGTCGATCAGCACACCCAGGTCCCTCTCTGTTTGGGAGCTCTCCAGCCACTCTGACCCCAGCCTGTAGCTCTGCATGGGGTTGCTGTGGCCAAAGTGCAACACCCAGCACTTGGACTTGTTAAATGCCATCCCATTGGATTCTGCCCATCTGTCCAGTCGGTCGAGGTCCCTCTGCAGAGCCTTTCTACCCTCTAACTGACTAGCATCTGCTCCTATCTTGGTGTCATCTGCAAATTTGCTGATGACTGACTCAATCTCCTCATCCAGATCATCAATGAAGATGTTAAAGAGGATGGGGCCCAGCACTGATCCCTGGGGGACGCCACTGGTGACTGGCCACCCTGGTGACTGTAGCTCCTGTTTGTGTAAAATATCATAATGGAAGTGGGACATGTGCAGGAACTCAGATGAGATTTTAACGAAGAACAAGACACAGTTCAAATGCAGTTCTAGTGCATCAAAATGAAAATTGCAAAACAAAGCAGCAGATAGGCCAAAATATCAGAAATCCTTGGAGTTTAGTTTCTCACTTTCACAGCTAGTTTAAGTATATCACTTCAGAAAGCTCTAGTGCTATCAGATACCAATTATTATTTAAGCACAAAGGAGCAGCTCAATCTTTGGAGTGTTTATAAGGTACTTTATACTTAGGAACATACTAGATATAAAACACAGGAAATTTTTTTCTTAAAGACAAAAATTATTTTCTTTTCTTTCACATTGGATTTTTGAATCATATTCTAAATGTTATGTGCTCTGTCCTGTGAGTAATTTGGTGCCTTGTGACTAGTTAACTGTAAAAAGGAAGAGGAAAGAAATGTAGATGTGGGAATGGTAAATTTGTATCCAAGCTGTGTGAAGCTTCCATTTAAAAATAATAGTCATGTGCCTTTGGATCTTTTTTAATACTTATAAGGAAACTACAGATGAAAATAACTTCAGTAAAGTCACCACATTGTGTTACATTTAAACCAGTTACGTTGCTTTATGAAATTAAATTAAAAGAAGCGTTCATCCATAGCACAGAGATGTATGCAGAGTCCAACATGATGGCATTCAACAAGTCCAAGTGGCAGGTGCTGCACAACAACCCCACGCAGCGCTACAGGCTGGGGTCAGAGTGGCTGGAGAGCTGCCAAACAGAAAGGGACCTGGGGCTACTGACTGACAGATGGCTGAACATGAGCCAACAATGTACCCAGGTGGCTACCTCTGGCAGGGCATGCAGGACAGAGAGCTACACAGGAGCGAACAAAATGGGTGGGCTGTCCCAGACACCTCTGGGAGGGAGAGGGAGTGAGCAAATATACTTTTTACCAATATAGAAGAAATGATGAAGGTATTAAGACAAGGCTGTCAGAGATACCAAAATACCTAGGACAGAGAGAAACTGAAATTGAAAATAGGCCCATGTGTCTCATCCTGACCAAGGGTTCTTTGCTGGGTTTTATTGCAAGGGAAAAACCCAGTGGTGTAATCTGAGATCAAAACAGGCAGATGAGCCTTCAGCTATTTCATACAAGTTGCCTTTATTCCAATGGTTCATCTGAACATGAAACGCAACCAAAATTCAAAGTAATCAGAGTCTCACAAGCCTACAAGGCTAATCCCATGCTTTGACAAGGCTCAGGGCAAATCCCTCTCAGATGATTCAGATGTATTGCCTTGCAGTCTCTCAAGTGACATGGTGGGTTCAGCAGGATCTCTTCTGCTCCAAAATCAAATCGAAACAGTGTAAAGATCATTCCTTCATCCCCTATAACAATCAGAGGAACTGACTGATGTTTGAATCCCTTTGAAGCAGGAGTTAGATGCAGCTACACTGTGGACAGGTGAGAGCAACTTGCATTGATACAACAGTTGTACTAGCTGACTGTGGTTCTGTGAAACAAAATGCAGGCCATCTTCTGAAGCACCGTGATGAAGTCCAAGTACTCTCCACTACAGGGGTTTCAAATGTTAAAACACTCTCATGCTTCACTGATGTAGCACTGCCACGTAGATGTCTTTTGGAAAGATGCCACATCTGCAGTTTTCCTCTCCCCCATGAACACACCTAGCTGCCAGTGCACACTTCCTGTATTAACTTTCCCTTTCTACTTTTTGATTATAATGAGAACACAAAATAATACAGAGCATATTCTGTCACTGACAAGTACTTTTCAGCCTCCAACTGGCAAAAGCAAACCTGACATATATTTCCCATGAAAAGTACTCTCACATTTGTAGGAGATACTGGGAAACCATGGCATGCTTTCCACGGTTAGCATTTTTTCTTTCAAAATGCCATAATTTTTGTTGAGATTATCAGTGGAAAGGATTCTACTCTATTTCTGAAGCAGAGAACATGTGACGTGAGGTATGGTGTCTGGAACTTGTGCACAGCCCCACTCCCTTCATATGGATTAATTTCAGGTGATGTGTAGAGGTGGATGGCAGCCCGGAGCCTCACTTGCTCAGTGGGAGCAGTCATGGTCTCAAGATGCTGAGGGAACTTGTGGGTGTGAGGGGAGGCTCCCAGTGCCTTTTGGTACATGGTGACACTGAGAACTGTGATCCTGAAAGCAGTATCTAAGTTAGGATTGTAATTTTTGAGTTGATATCCAAGCTGTGTAGTCTAATATTTCTTAAGACTTGCTATCATTAGTTCCAGTTCTTCATGCATGGCACACACAATGTAAGGCAGTTTAACCGCTCAGCTACAGCGCCCTACCATGGCATCGCTGCTACTTCTAGATCTGAAATACTTTACAATTGTCTGTCTGTCATTTCCCTGTGTCCAGGGTTTGTGAAATAATAATCTGATTAAAGACCTGATTTAAGAATTTTTTATTCCAAATTTTGCACAATCTGGAATAAGAATATCCTGCAGAGAAGGATCAAACTAACATCTGAAAATACATTCAAGAACCTCACATACAAACTACACAGGGCTCTTACAATGCTTTGTGGAGAAAACGTACACATTTGTTTTTAAGCCCCTGGTTTTTAATACATGATAGCTCAGGGAGCCTAAGGACCTCACTTCGGGCTGCAGATAATGAAAGACCAGCAGTTGCATCCAAAAACTTCCTATCATTAATTTAATACTCTTTGATTTGCACATGTGCATTTTCAGTGTCCTGGTTTGTGGCTGGGTGCTTTTAAAAAAAACCTCTGAGTGGGAGACCTCCAGGAGATCCAGAAGGGTCCAGGGACGGACAGGAAAGGGCAAACTGTTTATTCTATCCCACCATTCTGCTAGCTATCTATAATCACACTGTACTGCTAGCTCTTTCTCTTTTCTCTCTCCTCTCGGGAAGGCATGAATTCTTATCAGGCATGGGGGAGGATTTTGGGTCTCACTGTGGCCTTGAGAGGACTGGGTTATTTTCACATGCAATTGTGACCTGTTTGGCCCTAATATAGAGGGCATATCAAGGGGGAGAAAAGAGCACTAAGACATGTGTATTAAGGCATGAATGAGGGGGGACACACTCTTCCTGGGATGCAGAAGGTAGTGTGGATTTCTATGTCTTGTATTACATATCATGGATTGAAGTATTCTGTATTCAGTTTTAGATATGCTTCTGTATTTCTCTCCAATCCTGTGAGAACATTTTATTTTTCCTCCTTAGGGAAGTAAAACTAAGATTCTGCCTTGCTTTTTAAACCAAGACAGTTCGTGATATCACAATGAGCAATATATACTAATGTCATATAGCAGCTCATGAAGACTAATTGTCTTCATTTACAACATTATCTTTTTACTTCTGAGTTAAAATTGAAACAACTCCTCTTGCCTTCTAAATTTCTTGACTGTTTACTTTCTGCAAGGTTTTACTGGGGGGAAAAAATTCCTTTCCTCTGAGAACAGCACTGAAGTGAAAGTTTGATAGAGTCTTAATGACCTAAATTGACCAAAAGTTGCTTCCTGATGAGACAGCTCTGCAAACCAGTTTATCTTCAGTTTGCAGGAGCTAATTAAACTAATTTGAAGACAGAGAAGACAGCTCCAAAATGCAAAGACAGACATGACTGTTCCCAGAGGAGAAAAGATAATATTCAAAATGTCTTCAGCCAAACTTTGTAATATTCAGAGTTAGACTTTCACAGAATCACAGAATTAACTAGGTTGGAAAGGACCTCTGAGATCATCGAGTCCAAACCCACCTAGAAATAACTAATTTCTTTCCAGAACACCTCTGCTTGAATACTAATGAAGATGCCACATTGTAAAAAGTACAGCATGTTTTGTTTGATTAACAATTGACTAGAATTGTAGAAACTGTACATATAATAACAATTGATTCACAGCAGGGTACTTTCTTCCATAGTGCTTTCTTCCTCCAGTCAAATGTTCCAATTGTGTGGACCATGTCAGGCTAACAACCTCTCTATTTTCTGAACTCACTACCTTTTGTTTACCATAAGTGATGTATGAGTAATTGATTTCTGCCAAGAACAGCTGTCACCTTCATAAATACTCCAGTTGTCATTGGTAGCCGCTACCTCAAAGCAGTTATTAGCTTGGCAATATCGATGCTTTCTATTCATGCCCATAAACTCTTCATCACACCCTTTTATGAGTGGTGAACACCATGGATACTAAATCAACATTCTTATGTAATGTTGCAGCTTTAACACTTCCATGTAACAATGAACAACTTCTCCTAAACACGTACTTTTGAGGAACTTACCCCATCACAGACCCTCTAGAGTGTTTCTGTTCAATGTATACATGATCCCACATGCAAAGGCAGCAAGAAATTCCTTTGCTTCTGCACTTGTTAAGGATACAAGAATCATTAAAACACTAACTTATTACCCATTTATTTTGTACTCACATGCACAGCTCACAGTGAACTTACAAGCTGAGTAGGTGGACAGGTGGCATTTTAAATTCACCCCAAGCAGTCTTCCATGAGTGACACAAAGTGTTGTGATCAGACTCTAATGGAGAAAACATACGTGTCACCCTCAGTACCGGTATGGTTACAAGCCAAGTAGCCACTGTTTATCCAGGGTCATTTGTTTTCCCCCTGGAGATTTCAGCAATGCATTTTAATGTATTTGCAGGGAAGCCTCTCTCAAGCTGTCACATGAGAGGGTTTGGACATTGAGACACTTGAACGTGTCCAGAGAAGGGCAACAAGGCTGGGGAGAGGCCCCAAGCACAAGTCCTATGAGGAGAGGCTGAGGGAGCTGGGATTTGTTTAGCCTGGAGAAGAGGAGGCTCAGCGGTGACCTCATTGCCCTCTACAACTACCTGAAAGGTGGTTGTAGCCGGGAAGGGGTTGGTCTCTTCTCCCAGGCAACCAGCACCAGAACAAGGGGACACAGTCTCAAGCTGTGCCAGGGGAAGTTTAGGCTGGAGGTGAGGAGAAAGTTCTTCCCAGATAGAGTCATTAGTCATTGGAATGTGCTGTGCAGGGAGGTGGTGGAGACACCATCCCTGGAGGTGTTCAAGAGGAGATTGAACGTGGCACTTGATGCCATGGTCTAGTCATGAGTTCTGTGTTGACAGGTTGGACTCGATCGTCCTCGAGGTCTCTTCCAACCTTGGCGATACTGTGATACTGTGAGTGAGGCACTGTCTTGAGAAGTATCAGGAACTGGAAAATGGGGAACCAGTGAAGAGCACAGTACAAGCATGGACTGCTTTCCTAACTTCTATGGTCAGGGTGATAGCAGAATTGCTTTTGTCAAGTTATCTGCTGCTTAGTCTGGCCCAAACAGCACTATAAATTTTATAGATAAATTCTTATTTTGTCAGAAACAAATGCAGAGCATAGATGTAATCTTCCTGCAAGACATTTGCTAATAAAATGAGATATCTTGTTTTGTGAAGGAAGAACTTCTGAATTCTCTATGAGCTCAACACACTGGAAAAGAAAAATAACCTGCTTGCTTCGTGACTGTCTCTACCATGGTTTCATCTGTCTGTCTCACGATGACCCAGGCCTATTTCCAAAATGTATAAACTTGCTCCAGACTTCTGAGGAAGCAGTTAAGGATTAAGAAAAGCCATAGAAAAGTCTGCAGCGAGAACCACTCAAAATAAGAAAGGTAAAACTGCAGATAGAGATAGGGGAGATGGGTTTTGTTGACAGCTGGCAGATTCAAAAGGAAAAACACCAACACAGGAGGGAACAAAACCCTGAAGGAAGAAAGGTGGCCAGCAGATGACAATTCATCAGCATGAAGGATCCATTCCAAGGGCAGAGACCAGCTCTTGTATAGAGCTTTAAAATTTGAACCCATCAATACTAGTCCAATCTATATTGTTTATAGAAAAATTACCTGCACACTACAAAAAAAAACCAACTTACAATAAGAGACATTTTCCTAGGGCAAATGAGCTGTAAATCAATAGACAAAATAATTGCATATAAAATATGTCACAGAAACAGCGTTTTCACCCTGGAAGAGTAATTCAAGAATAAACATTTTTTTTTTTCCACAAGACTCCCACTAACAGCAATGGTTCATTATAATCAGCAAGTCAAACATTTATTTAGCATCACTGATGCTGGCAATTAGTCTTTTGTCTTTTTCGCATCTGGTGCTTTTAGCAAGACTCATTTAATCAGGAAGTTTATCCAGATCCTAATTTATTTACCGATACCCCTGTGGTTTATTTTGCAACTTCCATTCATTATCAGAACTCTTTCCTTTTTGAGAGACTCTAATACTGACTGTATGGTTCTAAAGAGAAAGTGTACAGATATATTAAATACATATATAAACAAAAAGGAAAATTGTCTTCCCACTCACTTTAAAATAAGTGATACTAGGGATATATTCCAGGATGTGTTTTTTAGTCCTTTTTGTCACACATCAGAGCAAAACTCAATACAGATTTGCAGGAACAAAATAAGGATGACTTGACGAAGGACCAGATGTTGCTCTCCATTGATCTCTAAAATATGAGTGACAGACTTAGGGTCATGTCACGGTCCGGAGACATTAGATGTCTCGGTCCGGAGACACAGTTCTTTTAAATATTCCCGTGTTGTGAAATTAGAGGCACAAACGAGGCCAAAGTATCAACAGCTAGACTATTTATTACATAGAGAAAGTGGACATAAGAAAGGGAGAGGGAGAAAATAAAGAGGGAGAGAGAGACGAGAGATAGAAGAGAGAGAGAAGAGGAAAGGAATTATATTACCACACCCCTCATCCCCCCCAAGACAGTTAAAGTCTGCGGAGGAAAGGTGCTGCAGGAGATGTTGGGTCTGTAGAGAAACGGTGGTGAGGCTTTTGCTGGAGAACAGCTGTGGTCCTCTGGGGAGATGTTGGGTTGATACAGGAACAGTGCTGAGGCTCCTCTGGGCAGTCTGGGTCTGTAGAGAAAGGGGGCTGAGGCTTGGTCCTCCAGGCAGCTTCTTTTCTCCGGAGCAGCATTGTCCTGGCTTTCTCTTCTCAGTGGCCTGGCCCATCTCCTATGTTTTCCTTCATCTCTGTTTTTCTCCTCGTTTTTCTCCTCTGTTTCTCTCTTCTGTTTCTCTCTACAAACCAGTAGTTGCTCCAGTCTTTTATACAGTTTTTAGTCCTTAGGTATGTATTCAAATATTGCCCCTCAGGAATTCCAGTGGCAGGAAATAATCCTTAGGTTCTGTGTATTGCTGTGTGTTTGGGCAAGATCCTGGCTGGAGTTGGGGGGGGGGGGTGGGGGGGGTGGGGTGGAATCTCCATCTACCCCGTCTCCATCCAGACAAGGCTCAGGAAACAGGTGGTAAAACCCATTGTATCACCCTGCCCAGGGTACTTGATGGGTTGAAGTCTTGCCCTAAAGGTGTGATGGCTGGGTCCTTGGGTCCATTGTTGTAGTCCTGTGTTATCACGATGCAATCACAAGCTGATTTGCATCCAGGATTGGTGGACAGGATTCTTTCCACCTTCTTTCCAGTGGCTCTGCTATCACTTTATCTTTGTTGACTCACATAGAGAGAGACAAACTTACTAGACTCTCACAGGTCATTATCAGTATTAGTAGAGTGAACTTATTTATTTTTAATCAATGGCAAAATAGAAGAAAGAAAAATCTTTTAACATAAAGATATTTATTTCCCCCCCCCCACCCCCAATTTTTCTTATAAAAGCATCTTATCTCTTCTCTTTGTTCCCTGGAAAATAATGATCAGGTTGAAAACAAATTGTCCATGGTGGAATAATTGAAATAGCTTTTGAATTTTTTTCATAGTTGTATTTCATTAGATTCAATTAAACAGCTTTTGGGGTGTTGGGTTTTTTTGTTGTTGTTGTTGGGGTTTTGCTTGTTTTTAGTGCAGCATCAAAAGTAGTGAACAAAGCATTTTAATTGAAAAGAAAAGAATTGTTTTTTTTCCTATCCATTAATAAAATTCAACTTGAATCTAGGAAATTTTGGTGCACACTGCATTTTCCAAGTAAGCTGCTTTTCTGCTGCATATCGCCAGTTCATAATCTGCAACACTTACCAAAATAGCTAGTTACCACTTCTGTCATTCTCCTAACAGTGCCCCTTCAGAACACCATGCAGCTTTTCCTCCCCAGCAAGCATGTAGAAACATTTCTGCACTTACCCAGCTTTGAAAATGCTGTTCTTGATAACCTCCCTGGACACGTAGGAAAGTAGATAGAAGGTAGGTTTCTTTCCATTTGAGTGCTGCATGTTCCTAACGGGAGCTCTAAAGACAGAAGTCTTATTGAAAAGCCAGCTCACACAGCAGCTGCTGTTTGTAAGGGTCCAGAAAGTAAAAGCAAGAACTTGGTACAATAGTGTTAGTTTTGTACTCACTCCTGTCAACACAAGGGCAATTTTTCATTGATGATTAGCTTTAATTTACTGTTTTGAAACAGTAGTGCAGCCCTCTAATTCTGGGGTCTGTAAGTTTGTGAGCAGTATTTTGTAGCATTCATTTCTCAGGTATATCGCTCATGTCAAAGAGGAAACACCTAATATATTTTGTGACTGCTATATCTTAGGTTTTGACCAGACACTATTCTGAAGGGTCAAACCCTCAAACATGCCCTAGCCCAAAGTCCTAAGCACCTGTGAATATGCTAACCTGGACAGTTCCTGGGGTTCTGATGGCCAAGGCAAACACATAGCATGACATTAACATTGCTGAGAGAGCTGGTAGATGATCTGGCTGATGAGCTGGCAAAGCTGCTCTCAGTCATTTTTCAGCAGTCCTGGCTCACTGGCGAGGTCCCAAATGACTTGAAGCTGGCCAACGCGATGCCCATCCACAAGAAGGGCTGGAAGGATGAACCAGAGAATTACAGGCCTGTGAGCCTGACCTCAGTGCCAGGCAAGATTATGGAACAGATCATCTTGAGTGCAATCACACACACAGGATGGCCAAGGGATCAGGCCCAGTCAGCATGGATTTAGGAGGGGCAGGTCATCCCTGACTTGCTGGAACATGTCCAAAGAAGGGCAACAAAGCTGGGGAGGGGTTTGGAACACAAGCCCTATGAGGAGAGGCTGAGGGAGCTGGGGCTGCTTAGCCTGGAGAAGAGGAGGCTCAGGGGAGACCTTATTGCTCCCTACAACTACCTGAAAGGAGGTTGTAGCCACATGGGGCTTGGTCTCTACTCCCAGACAACCTGTGCAAGAACAAGAGGACTCAAGCTGTGCCAGGGGAGGTTTAGCCTGGATGTTACAAAGAAGTTCCTCACAGAAAGAGTGATTGGCCCTTGGAATGGACTGCCCAGGGAGGTGGTGGAGTGACCATCACTGGAAGTGTTTAAAAAGAAACTAGATGAGGCACTCAGTGCCATGGTTTAGTTGATTAGATGGTGTTGGGTGATAGGTTGGACTTGATGATATTGAAGGTCTTTTCCGACCTGGTTAATTCTGTATTCTTCAGCACTTAATTAGTGATCATAATAATGAGTGATCCTCTGCAAATGAGAACTGTTGTCTTGATGAACACACAAGTATTATAGAAAACATGTCTTGAAAATATAAAACATAGGTCAAGCTGATACGCAAATACTTAAGTTATTCACTAGGAAGTATCTTCACAAGGGAAGCTTAGCACAACAGGAGGCAGAAGTAGTCTGAAGAAGAAAAACAAAGCAAAACAAAAAAAATACCCCACCTAAAAGAAAATCCATGTGTACCTGGCATTTTGTAAAATTAAGCAATGAATAAAATAAATCTAATAAAGAGAGCTGGACCCCTGCTGTAGTGGTGGGCATCAAAAATTGTAGTGGTCTGAGCCTTAACTGGGAGTTAAAAGCCCAGATAGGGGAAAGGCTGAGAATCTCTCCCCTACTCCCCCCCTCCTCCTTCCAAACAGAGAGGGGAAAAAAAAAAGGGTAAAGAGCAAATCCACTAAACAATAATCTGGAGTCAGCTTGGAAGTAAAGAGGTGAAGAATTTTCATTAAATAATATATATATATAACAATAATAGGAAAGGTTCACAAGGGCAAGGAACAAGGATGGATGGGAGTGGGACAGAAAAGAATAATACAAAACCAATCTTTCTCTGAGGAGGCACGGAGGCAGCAGGGAGAAGGATCAGGTCCGGCCACATGGCTGAGGAGCTGAAGGGCAGCTGCGGTAGCTCTCATCCAGCAGAGGCAGGAGCCAGAAGGAGGTCCAACAGCTAAGATGTCCTGCTTTTTTATACCCTAGCTGGGCAGGGAGGGGAGAGTGGAACAGACTCAGCTTCCCAGGGGAAAACGCCCTACAGGGAGGGTAAAGTATCCACAAGCCCTCCACCCTGATTTGTTGGTTTTTTTTCAGCAAAGGGCGTTAACCCACCACACCTGCCCTGCATATTTTGGGACTTCTCAGTAGCACAAAACCAATTGTGAGAGTTGAAAAGTTTTCATAAATATTTGACTTAATGTATAAGGTGGAATCTTGGCCTTGTCAAAGGTTGTGGCAAAAGTCTTTTTGATTGCCAAGCAGCCAGGTTTCCAGTAACCATGATTATTTCTGCACTTGACAGGGCTGTACAGAGAGTGAGAGGGTTTTGGTGGTGATTTCATATCAAACTATTTTTTTCAAACAGTAGCTGTTGTGGAAATCAAAGCATGGAGATGAAAAATCTTTTCTGTTTGTTTTGTCTGATAAAAATCAGATAAAAGGATAAACATGTGTGCTCATCCTCTTTAAATTCTTCTCTTGTGTCATCAGTGATGGAACCGGCATAGAACGTGGGACTGAATGAATGCTGAGAAGCGATGAAACATTTTTTCAACATGCTTTTTTTGTTATTCATTTTCTGTTTGTAAACATTTCCCAAAATGTTTGCTTTCCTTCAGCCTTCATTTGAACAAAATAACTTAAACAATAAAAAAATTAAAAAGCTTATTAAAAAAAAAATACTCTTCCTCATCCAATGGAAGCCTCTGACCAAAACACAGATAAACAGCTCTGAATTTAGAACTGTTACTTAAAAGGACATGCATCTTTCCCTTTCTGTTTTCTCTTCAATGCTTTAGCTTCCTTTGTTGAAAGTGCTGTATTTTCACTTACACAGGAGCATTTGTCACAAAGCATAACCTTGTGAGGCAAGTCTGGAAAGAAACAGAATTATTAAATGTTTAAGGGAAAATATTAAGCATGCAGTTGGCCAGCCAGAAAGGATCACGGGATTTAGAATTTGGCACATACCTTTTATCCTCCTCAACTTAATCTAAAAGCAGTAGTGGTGAACAATTTGAAAAATAAATATAGTTGGTGCTTTTTGTATTACTCATTTTCTATAAGTTATTTTGTATATGGTTTAGGGGTGAACTTTGTAGAGTAGGGTTAATGGTTGGACTGGGTGATCCTGAGGGTCTTTTCCAACCTGAATGTTTCTATGATTCATCTTCCCAAAGCAGCTCCTGTTTCCTCTACATCATCCTCCGGCCTGCTTAAACAGCTTCTGCTCCACCACCACCATTTTTCCACCCACCTCAGAGCTGGAGGCCAGACCCTCAACCAGCCAAGATGCCACACCAAGAAGCTTAGCCCCAGTAAGGAAGCCCAGCCAGCACCCATGGATGATATTGGAGTTGCAATCAATCTTATCCCTAACAACCGGGGGGCCACCAGGCCCCCCGGCCTTTTTGTCACCACCACCATCACCCAGTGTGCACCATGGGCACTCACCATGGGGTGATGAGAGGAGGATCCCTTAGCCCAAATGGGCTCAGCTTAGGGCTTCTGCCTTTCCTGGGGGGATTAAATAGGGGAGTGGATGGGTAGGGCAAAGTGGCCACACCTGGGGTGGGAGGAGACTCCCAACAGAACCCAGGTGCTCTGGGGAAAATGAGGTGGGTGGGGTAGAAAAGGGGCAGATATAGTAGGAGAAGGGAGGCGACGGTGGTAGTATCAGGTCATAGAAAAGAGAAGATGGTCTTAAGTTGAACTTGGTGGGGTTTTGGTTGGAGATTAGGAAAAAGATCTTTGCTGCAGGAGTGATGAGGCATTGAAGGAGGCTACCCGGAGAGGTAGTAGAGTCCTCATTTCTGGAAGTGTTCAGTAAAGGTGGGGCCATGGCACCTGAGGACATGGTTTAATGGCCATGGAGTTGTTGGGTTGATGGTTGGACTGGATGATCTTGGAGATCTTTTCCAACTGAAATGATTCTATGCTTGCTGCTGCTTTCTGCTGTGCTTTGTCTGCAAATAGGTTACAGTAATTGTGCATATTATTGTTATCTCATTTAATCAGTAAACTCTTATCTCACCTCTTTATCTCAACCCAGAGGGTTGTTTTGTGTGTGTGTGTGTTCCTTTCTCCTCACTTCACTGTTGTATGGAAAAGGCTGTGATAAACTAGCACTGGGTGTTACAATGAGATGTTCCCACCAGGGTGGTTCTCTTAAGAAGCTAACAGATGTTACATGAGACAGAAGAGAGTGTATGAAATGACTCACTTTGGGTTTACAGGTGGTGGTTTGTTTTTGTTAAGAAAACCCAAAACTTACTTGGATATCCACATGCATCCTGAATAAAGACAAATAACTTGCAAATTAGAAGAGTTCAAGAGAAGTGGCTCTGGTAATGTGAAGATTTCAGTGTAGTGTATAATGAATTGGCTTTCTTCACAGTAAATAGAATTTGTAAGTTGTAACCTGAGAATTGTCTTATAAAAGCTAGAGGAAGATTTTAAAATCACATAGCAAACTAATGTCTATATTGTAGTATCTTAAATTGTATGAAAGCAATAGCACATTTACAGTTATTTAAGTAATGATAGCTTGTTAGGGGAAAACTGCCATTCTCTTTATCACATCTTCACTTGCTTCAGAAGTGTTAAGCAGCTTGTTTAATATTGACACAAAGCAGTAAAAATAAATCACAGCAGAAGAGATGAACATATCTGTGGCTGAACAAGGCTGGAATTTTGAATGAAGACACATCTTGCAGAGTGGATACTTGTAGTGGGAGTACAAGAATGAATAATCCATTTTTTTAGGCAAAATATCTTTCATTATATTCATCTCTCTATTAAACAATGACTCTCCATTGATTACTTTTTTCCTGTGCATTTGTGTCATGACATACCAGAATAGATTCAATTCAGCCCATAGGCTTTATTGAGCCCATAGGCTTTATTGAGCCCATGGCTCTATTGCCATCATGGTGCTAGGTATATCCTACCAGATAGGCACTAACTAAGGATCTCGCTCTGCAAGTGCAAATTGTCTTCTTTTTTGCATCACTCTGTGGCTGTGAGTGGTGATTTGCACACACACAAGCAGATTAAAATGAGATGGCTGCATACTGTGCCTGTTTATCTGCCACCCCCTCTCATGGTCATGCCACCTTCTCTGTGGCAGCAAGTGAACCATGTGTGTAGCTCCTGAGTGTCAGCCCACACACCTGAATCAAAGCTGCTTCTGGGCTGTATGAGCATGCCATGCTGTAGGCTGAAGAGGCTCAGGAATACATTTCATTGTGTATGATGAATTGCTTCTGCTGCAAGACAACTTAGTCTTAGCTTCTGGACAGATTCAAGACTCCCATCATTATCTGAAGGCTGTTGGAAAGAAATCCTTTATTCTATAATTTTCAATAGTAAAAAATGTGTGCATTCTTTTAAACCAAGAATTCAGTAGTCTAACAAGCCTGGTGATCTGAATGGAAGAAGTTTGGTGTCACATATAAAGTTTCCTGGTCTCATTTCTCACATTTCACAGGAGCAATATCCAAATATATTTTGTGTTGGCATAGCTATACATTACTTGAGAGTGAACCAATTCCCCTGAGACCATTACAAATTCTGAAGTGTGGGGAATAGCTCAGAAATGACATTTACTCCTTCAGCAATGTGGTTAGAGAAACTGCAGTAAGAAGTATAAAAATAACTTTTACAAAGTCAAAGAAATGGCTATGGCAGTGCTCAGTGGGCTTTGGCCAGTGCTGCAGATTCCCTGCCCAGAAAACATGCTGGGGTTTCTAAAAAACCTTGCAGAGAGCTTAAGAAATTATATAACAAGGCTTCAGTTTTCACTTCCAGGATAATTTCTGTAAGGTTGCCTTTGCATCATATTTTTGCAAGAATTAATTTTGCCATGAGAATATTATACAGAGGAGGTGTCTCTCTGATACGTTTTGTGAGCTGTTTATTCCACTCTGCAATGTGAAAATTGCTCATGAAGTGATCTTGATATCATCGTGTATAACAGCACTGCAAAACCACTTAAAATGGGTAAACTACGTGACATTGATGAAGGGAGAGAGGTAAGAATCAGATTTGGTGACAAGTAAGAGCCTGCTTTCTTGTTTTGTGATCTGCTTTATTTTTATGCCAGTTATTTCTTCATCTACGTCTGCTTTTCCAAATGATGTTATTTTAATTAAGTAGAGCTGTTCTGTCAGAAAGGAGAGGGTTTTCAGCCTTTCTCACAAACATCAGACCTAAAACAGTTGAGGATAGCATGAGGATGGTTTTTGAAAATGCTCTTATGAATTATTTCACTTCAGTGAGACAGACTTGATGGAGTGCTTGGTACCATGGTTTAGTTGTTTAGGTGGGTTGGATTGGTTGATGGGTTGGATGCGATGATCTTGAAGGTCTCTTCCAACCTGGTTTATTCTTCTCTCTTCTCTTCTCTTCTCTTTTCTCTTCTCTTTCTCTTCTCTTCTCTTCTCTTCTCTTCTCTTCTCTTCTCTTCTCTTCTCTTCTCTTCTCTTCTCTTCTCTTCTCTTCTCTTCTCTTCTCTTCTCTTCTCTTCTCTTCTCTTCTCTTCTCTTCTCTTCTCTTCTCTTCTCTTCTCTTCTTCTCCTATTATTATAGTAATAACCATATGGTGAGGTCTTAGTAAGAAATTTGCTGTTTTGAGTGAGATTTAGGCAAATGTACTCAGTGTTCACTTCTGCTCAGGGTGTAGTGAAACATCTGACTGGAGGAATTCTCCAACAAGGTTGGGAACCATGTAAAACCACATTTTATCTTTTCTTTATTCAATACCTCTATAATGAGAGGAGTCACCTAGCACATGAAATCTTAAGACTTTTCTCTGAGGAAATTCAGTCTCCACATCTTACCTGACTGCCCTGACCAACCTAGTAGAGAAAGGGACCCTTATTTTCTTTTGTTAACCACATCCCATTTCAAATAGACTAAATGAAGATTTGTTAAATAAGGAAGACAGAATAGTTACACAGCAACTAGGGAAGTATGGGAAGTATGAGATAAGACTTTCAATCCCTGTCTCCCAGGCCAAAGAAAAGATTTGAACTTCTCTAGTCCTTGTCATGCTGCTCCAGCCATTAAAATATTGTGTGTTTGCCTTTGGTATGATTTATGGGAACACTGCCACAGGTATGTGGGTCTGAAAGAGGTCATGAACCAAAACCTTCAATTGGAAAGGAGGAGTTCAGAAGGGAAAACTTCACTTGGCCTTTCCTATGGTTTGTAAAGCTCCCTACCAACCCTGTCTGTTCCATCCATCATTTTCCAGGCACTGCATAATAAGCCCTGATTAGAAACAGACTAAGTTTTTCTGATGCTAGCACAGATGCCAGTAAAGTGCTATCTTCTTCTGGGTTGCTTCATGGTATCCAAATGTTGTTTAATTGATAAAGAATGTTTGTGCCTTTCCAGAACTACTTTCAAAAATAGAGGCTGAATGCAAAACTTCTACTTGCTATACTGCTTGTTTTATGGATGCACAAAACTGAGGTTACTGGACATGTGCTTGCAGTGTGCAGTTTTTGTGCCTCACTGAGTTTCCAAAAGGATAAAGAGATTGCCAAGGAGGAACAGGCCTATGTAAACACAACTTGCAGTGCTCTCAAGGAAGATACAGAAAGAAGCCAACCAAGACAAAGAAGACAACCAATTATACTTACATATGTCAAGAGCACTCCAAACTGAGCTCTTGACTGGGCACAGCTGCTCTTTCTTGGACCATCTCCTAAACCCACAAACACCCTAGCAGCACAAGTCTAGGCTCAACACGTTCACATCCATGTGGCATTCTGCAGTCAGATAGATTTCAGCTGGAAAGCTTCTGTTCCTTCTGTCCATTCTTGCCAGTGATGATGATGGTTTGGGATGCAGACCTAGTGCTACATAGTTTTGGTGTTTGCTCAGTCTTGGCTAACAGAAGGCTTGCTGTCCTGCTCTGCAACTTAGTCAGAGGGGAGTACTGGGAGTTAACCCCACCTGAAGAAACACAGTGATGGTTCTTGTTGCAGGGGATAAGCTCAACAAGCAACTTAATGAAAGTCACACTGACCTGTGTTCTCTGTCAGCCCAAGTAATACACTAATATGCATGTTGTCTGGACAGAGAGAGACATTTAAAATATAAGACTTGCACTAATCCTGAGGCTTTTGAGACTGAATGTAATCAAAGGTGCTTTAAACTTTACACCTTACTTTGATTCTCATCTTCTGTTCTCATCCATTATTCAAGTTCGGATTTGATGATCTTAAAGGTTGTTTCCAATCTAAATCATTCTATAATTCTATGTTCTTGATAATTAAATCTATATGTTAAATATCAGAGGGTTGTGGTGGAGATTTTGCACCAGAAAACACCATGTAAGTCTGTCAAGACCATCAGGCCTGCTAAGACAGTTTAAATATTATCAATGAGCATTTGGGGGAGGAAAAAATGAGAGGTACTGAAGAGATCATTATGCCACCAGAACAAAATCTTATGCCTGGGAGTTAAGTTCAAATCCATCTAGAGCTTAAGTGCCATCCATTTCAGTGATGAACTGGAATTTAGAAACCAGGACCGAAGACCAGACTTCTCCTGCCACCTCCAGATTACATCCAGATGCCTTCCTGTGATCTGCTCTGTCTAAATACAATTACTGGTCTTGATACAGGGACAGGAAAGAGAAAGCTGGTTTGTGGTATCTGGGATATCTCACAGAGTGATGGAAAAAACCCAGTAGTCCTTAGCCACATGGCTGCAGCCTCTGGCTTCAGGTGTTTGGAGCAAGATGCAGCCTTGGGACAGAACTGTGACGAGCCACCTCCAGTCAGGTATGATGATGGGCATGACTATGTAATGATGTGAAGTTATTAGGGCCAACACTCAGCTGTCCTGAGAGGAAGATGACACCTGTCTCTGGCTGCCTGGGTTGTAGTGCCATACTCACATTGCTTCAGGGGTCAAGGTGGTGCATGTGAACTGTGCTGCACTCCTGTACCTCGTGACTGGCTTCTTTATATACTTAAAACAAACAAACAAAGGTAAAACTAAGCTTGTTTTTATATTCTGTACAGCATGTAAATAAAGGCTGGAAAAATTATGCAGCAATAATAAATAAAAATCTTCAGATTATTTTTTTTTCCATTCACTTGATGGACTGGATTTCACCCACAGTTGTGTATATATTTTTAGAGGTGGGACAAATAACTATGGACAAGAGCGGGAAAGAGGCTGCAAGCCTTCTGTTGCAGCTCAGAACCATTCTCCTCTCATAGCAATATGATACAGGCAATGGATGATAATTTAGATGGAATGGAATTGAATGGAATGGAATGATGGAATGGAATGGAATGGAATGGAATGGAATGGAATGGAATAGAATAGAATAGAATAGAATAGAATAGAATAGAATAGAATAGAATAGAATAGAATAGAATAGAATAGAATAGAATAGAATAGAATAGAATAGACCAGACCAGACCAGGTTGGAAAAGACCTTTGAGATCAAGTCCAACCTATCGCCCAATACCATCTAATCAACTAAACCACGGCACCAAGCACCCCATCCAGTCTCTTCCAGAATAGAATAGAATAGAATAGAATAGAATAGAATAGAATAGAATAGAATAGAATAGAATAGAATAGAATAGAATAGAATAGAATAGAATAGGTTGGAAGAGACCTTCAAGATCGTCGTGTCCAACCTATCATCCAACAACATCTAATCAACTAAACCATGGCACCAAGGACCCCTTCAAGTCTCCTCCTAAACACCTCCAATGATGGCGACTCCACCACCTCCCCAGGCAGCCCATTCCAATGGGCAACCACTCTCTCTATGAAGAATTTCTTCCTGACATCATGCACACAAAGCATGCATTTCAGCTAGCAGAGGGCTGTCTTCTTGGCTTGGCAAATTCATATCTGATTTTCTTTTTAATACAAACTGCAGAGTGTGCCTAAGAGATTAATAAAAAAAGATTAAGTAGTTTTGGTTTTAGTATCCATTCAGGAAATGCTACATTAACATTCAATATTCATTTACATTACAAAAAGAAATTATCTGAGAGGCCTGACTTCAGGCACTTAGTTAGAATTCTTTGTATTTGTTGCTAACAGTCTAATGAAAAGATAAAAAATGCTTCTTTCATTTTGCTGCTGTCCCACCCCAGTCTATTTCTTCAAGGTGCTAGCTGGTTGAAATACTTAGCACCTTATGTTTAAGGCAGTATTTTCACTGCTCCTTACCATTTGAAATCAAATATTCAGAGAGTTGACCTGTTCTTCTGGACAAAATGACTGCTGCAGATGGGCAGAATCCAACGGCATGAGATTTAACACATCCAAGTGCCAGGTTCTGCACATTGGCCACAACAACCCCATGCAGTGCTACAAGCTGGGGTCAGAGTGGCTGGAGAGGGGCCAGGTAGAGAGGGACCTGGGGGTACTGGTCAATGGTAGGCTGAACATGAGCCTGCAGTGTGCCCAGGCAGCCAAGAGGGCCAATGGCATCCTGGCCTGCATCAGGAACAGTGTGGCCAGCAGAAGCAGGGAGGTCATTCTGCCCCTGTACACTGCACTGGTTAGGCCACACCTCGAGTCCTGTGTCCAGTTCTGGGCCCCTCAGTTTAGGAAGGATGTTGACTTGCTGGAACGAGTCCAGAGAAGGGCAACAAAGTTGGTGAGGGGTTTGGAACACAAGCCCTATGAGGAGAGACTGAGGGAGCTGGAGTTGCTTAGCCTGCAGAAGACGAGGCTCAGGGCAGACCTTAGTGGTCTCTACAACTACCTGAAGGAGGGTTGTAGACAGGCAGATGTTGATCTCTTCTCCTAGGAAGCCAGTACCAGAACAAGAGGACACAGTCTCAGGCTGTGCCAGGGGAGGTTTAGGTTGGATGTTAGGAAGAAGTTCTATACAGAGAGAGTGATTGGCCATTGGAATGGGCTGCCTGGGGAGGTGGTGGAGTCACCATCATTGGAGGTGTTCAGGAGGAGATTTGATGGGGTGCTTGGTGCCATGGGTTAGTTGTTTAGGTGTGTTGGATTGGTTGATGGGTTGGACGCGATGATCTTGAAGGTCTCTTCCAACTTGGTTTATTATTATTATTATTATTACTAATGCAAATTTGAGATTTGATTATGACTATGACTTTAGTGTGCATTTATTATTCTAATTAAAATAAAAAGAAGCTAATCTGTCAGAAAAATCTAATTTTATACCTTCAGAATTATCATTAAAAGGAACATTTCATAACTCAGTATTGTTTTCCAGTAATTCAGCTTTAAAATAGGAAGGGAAGTTTGTGGGGGTTTTAATGGCAAGGATTTATGATAGTGTTCTGTTCTTCAGAGTTCATTGATAATAGCTTCTGATATTAAATCATCAATAGGTTTTATTAGAAAACTTCCATTAAGGCTGTCTATCCTGTATTCCACTGAATTGAGGCAATGTGAAGCAACAACAACAACAAAACCCAGGTAAAAAAAAGCCCCACCCCACCTGTGTCCACAGTCGCCATATCCACATCGCCATATTTGGTAGCGCATAAGACCCTTAGTGGGAAGGTCGTGAGTTCAAGCCTGCAGTGTGCAGTAGTGTCCTCCCTACTCTAGTCATGAGGTCTGTGGTGACAGGTTGGACTCGGTGATCTTTGACGTCACTGGGCAGTAGTGTCCTCCCTACTCTAGTCATGAGGTCTGTGGTGACAGGTTGGACTCGATGATCTTTGAGGTCTCTTCCAACCTTAGTGATACTGAATACTCAGTGAGGTTTTATATAAAATCTTCTCCAGAACTTGATGCCAACCATTAAACAGCTTCTCCTACAATGTCTATGAGAGGAAGGGTGATAGGAGAGATTAAACATGATAGCTACTTCTGCTGCCTTGTTTTGTATTCAATTGTTGTTGCTATGTATTTATTAATTCCTTTACCCCCAGATTTTCTGTGACTCTGGAGAGCTGTTACAAAGCCAGAGGGGTAGGTGTGGAGCAATACTATCCAGAAATTTGATGTAGTGTTTGTGGTAAATAGCTTAGAGAAGCAAACATTGTGAAATGGGCTGTGAAAACCTCTCCAATGTAAAAGGATGAAACATTTCAACATAGCCTTATATATCTGACAAAATGGGGATAACTGTGCATCACCTTCACACATACCCAAAGATTTTCCTAATAGCTATTCCCAGAAACAAACGCCACAGTTGTGAGACTTTTATGGGCAGATTTTAATTCAGAGGCTGACAACAGGAATTATCTCTGAATATACAGAGATAATACTAAATTCATGAGGTTCACACACAGGCCCTCCTTCCATCAAGTGTGGACACCAAGGCTCCCTGTCTCCCAGACACTGCCTCTTTCAGTGAAAGCTTTGAGCATTAAATTAAGAGTTCAGGTTTTCTGTCGCCTACTTTCTCTTCTATGAATCACAAAACCATAGAAAAATATCATGTTTTAAGGGAGCTCTGAAGGTTTCAAAGCTGGGCCAGCTTTTAAGCTAGGTCAGATTGCTTAAAGATGCATCTGGTCAACTTTTGAGTATCTCTTAAGATGGAGCTTTCACAGCTTTCCTTGGTTTACTTTGCTCATGTGTGTGGCTCTTGCTTTATCTATTAAACTCTGCTTATCTCAGCCCATAGGTTTTGTCCCTTTCACTCCTCTGATTCCCCTTCCCATCCCCCAACTCCACCACTGCAGGAGGGAACAAGGGGCTGGATATCAGTTTCATAGTTTCATTCAGTGTTGGAAGGGACCACAAGGATCATATAGTTCCAACCCCCTTGCCATGGGCAGGGACACCCCACACTACATCAGCCTGGCCAGAGCCTCATCCAGCCTGCTCTTAAACACCCCCAGGGACGGGGCCTCGACCACCTCCCTGGACAACCCATTCCAGGGTTTCACCACTCTCATGGGGAAGAACTTCCTCCTCACATCCAGCCTGAATCTCCCCACCTCCAGCTTCATTCCATTAAATATTGCTTGATTGCTGGCTGGGGTTAAACTACAATAATATCTTGTGAAGCTGGCATTCATCCCAAGGCTACATTGCTGACTCAAGATTCACAGGTCCATTGCTGCAAAGTGCTTTCTAGCCAGACAGTGCACAGTTTGTGCTGTTGCATAGACTTATTCCATTCCAGAGGCTTTACATTTGTCATTGCTGAACTTCATGAGGTTCCTGACAGTCCATTATTCTTTCAGCCTGTCCAGGTCTTGTCAAATAGTAGCTTTGCCCTTTGGTATATTAATGGCTATTCCCATTTTGAGCCATTCATTATCTTGTTGATCGTTCATTCCACTGCATTGCCCAGGTGAAGACAAGGAATAGTATTGGGCTCTAGTATCAGCCACAGGGGAACAGCAGTCATTACTAGCCACTCAGTAGACTTCAAGTGATTTATCACTAATTTTGAAAACAAAAGCCCACGCAGTTATTCACCCATCTTGTAGCCTCCTCGTTCAGTCTACACCTCCTGAGCTTGGATACAATAAATTTTCCATCCTTCCACATAAGGAAGCCTGGTTTCAGAAGGAAGAATGGAAATTGCTTTCTTCCGCCCCTAATTTCTCCCGTTCATTTCTGTCTTTACTGCAGATCTCTCACTGTGAGTAGCCTGCTGCGCTTATATAAAAGGTGAGTGGAAATATAGATTTTTGCTATAATTTTTGAATGAAAGAGACTGTAATTTTATCATGTTGCTGTAAATCCATGGAGGTCTCAGTATGCCTACTGTAGTAAAGACATCTGCTCACTGTGCTATATTTGAGCTGGCATTGAGGTTCTCCCACGCACTGAGCATGGCTTTGATGCTGAGGCATTTTCTCTCTGATAGTTTATATCTGCACTTGGATTCCTACTGTGTCTAAAAACACATTGGGCAACACATACTCTTGTCCCCAGCACACTGCCAGTTTTCCCAACAACTCTCTTCCTTGTCTGTTGTCAGAGATAAATGTGGGAATCTACCCTGGGAATATAGACTCTGTAGTGCAACGTAAGCAGAGACCTTGGAGATTTCCTTAAGAAAATTATTTATTCTAACAGGCTCTCCAGCAGAGGACCACCACAGGCTGGTAGTTTGGGATTTGACCATCCAGGTTGGATATCTGCCTGGAAGCTGCTCTATGTTCTTTTCCCCCCCAAACCTGGATTTTATTTCCACCAGGGTGAGATGGGAGAGAAAGGTACAACCCAGCCAGAAAGCCAGCATGCACATTGAGACCAGCTGATGCAGGTACAGCTAATATTGGGCAAGTTGATGTTCTGCAGATAATACCATGCTCTGTTTTCCATCAGCAGCCTCAGTTTTAGCACAAGAGTTTAGACATGATACATGGGCCACATGCTGGAGACTGCTGCTGTAGCATTCAATGCAGTATTTATGCAATTATGAACTAGTTATGAAACTTGTTCTCAGCAGCTGGAGAGAGATCAGGTGTTTTATCTCTGTATCCTACTATGTTCTCCCACATCTTTTCAAAATAGGCAATAATGATCTACATCCTATAAGTGCCTGAAGTGACTGAAAGACCCTTCCTGTAAATCTTCCTTGTAATGCACATTTTCCCAAGTAGACAGTATTTTCTGTGTTGTCTGCTAAATGAGTACCAGGTTTTCTCCTGTCTGGCCAGCAAGATAAGAGAAACTGCTCAAATAGTTATTAAAAAGTGTAGAAAGGTGCACATCTGAAGCTCCACTTCCTTGGAGACAGTACCACCTAACACTTCTCTTGACTGAGATTATGGTTTCTGCCTGGGATTTACAATCATTAATTTCCTGCTAAACCTCAGTGCTTTTAAAATACATTCATAGGGGTCCTTTTGATATTTCCCATTTAACATAGTAAATAAGACAACAGTTAAGGCAGATATACCTAGGATGGTATAAAGCTGATTCAGGTTTTCCCCTGCCCAAGTTTACACTTTCTGCTGTACCCCACCAGGTTTCACAGTAATCTTCAGGTGGCAGGAGGAGAAAGATGGCTCCAACAGTATTGCCTGATGAAGGTTCTGCCCTTTGCATGCAAAAATGGGAACAAGAGAAAATCCTTTCACCAAATGACAAAGATATTTGGGGCATTTAAAGTCCTATTTTGATACAAACCAGGAATTTTATTGTACAAGATGACCTCTAATTAGGTTGTGCAAAGTGGGATTTTTTGCAGGGGGATTAAAGAGCCACTGTCACAGGATGTTGAAGGCTACAAGGATGAGGAAAGGAACTTGAACTAGGATTTCCCATTTTGATGCTCATTCACTGTGATCTTTGGGATTGTGTAGCAGCATCAAGTTTTACCTTGAGGTATGGTTAAACTAAAGGATCAGGTTCTATTGGCAGGAGAGATAAAGAAATATCCCAAACTGGCTTCAGCTTTGGGTAAGTCCTGTGCAGCTCCATCCTGTCCAGGTTTTGGTGGCCTTCATGTACCCACTATGATCAACTGAGGATGACTGAAAATTCATTAGCAGAAATTGATGTGCCTTGCAGAGGGGAAGATAAAAGAATCTGATACAGTAATTTGGGTCCCAAATCCTCTTTTTGATTGTTAGACCTCCAAAAAATATCTCTCCATTGTTGTTTTATGTAGAAAAGCCAACATGACTAATTGTTTATGTTTCTTCTACCACTGAGAACACACATATATTACACCCTTTAAATCCCCAACATGCAGCTGCACTTTCTGAATGTAGATAGCAATCATTTCAATAATTAAACTACAGAATTATTAAATTACTTTAGAGACTCTAGCAGGAATACTGGAATTTTAATGCCTTATGATCAAAAGCCAACTTAAGTAAGAATGTAAAATAGCAGTAGTTGTGGTTCACAAGTGCAAGACGTGGAGGTAAAGAGAGATGAGTATAGAACAGCTTGAAAAGGAAAAGGCCAGACTTTGTTTTTATCCTAATTTGATCTGCTAGAGGGTAGAGAGGCTTTGCAGAGAGACCTCAACAGTCGGGACAGAGTCCAACGGCATGACATTTAACACATCCAAGTGCTGGGTTCTGCACATTGGCCACAACAACCCCATGCAGTGCTACAGGCTGGGGTCAGAGTGGCTAGAGAGCAGCCAGGCAGAGAGGGACCTGGGGGTGCTGGTCGATGGTAGGCTGAACATGAGCCTGCAGTGTGCCCAGGCGGCCAGGAGGGCCAATGGCATCCTGGCCTGCATTAAGAACAGTGTGGCCAGCAGGAGCAGGGAGGTCATTCTCCCTCTGTATGCTGCACTGGTTAGGCCACACCTCGAGTACTGTGTCCAGTTCTGGGCCCCTCAGTTTTGGAAGGATGTTGACTTGCTGGAACGAGTCCAGAGAAGGGCAATGAAGTTAGTGAGGGGCTTGGAACACAAGCCCTATGAGGAGAGACTGAGGGAGCTGGGGCTGCTTAGCCTGGAGAAAAGGAGACTCAGGGGTGACCTTATTGCTCTCTACAACTACCTGAAGGGGGGTTGTAAACAGGCAGAGGTTGGTCTCTTCTCCCAGGCAGCCAGCACCAGAACAAGAGGACACAGTCTCAGGCTGCGCCAGGGGAAGTTCAGGCTGGAGGTCAGGAGGAAGTTTTACACAGAGAGAGTGATTACCCATTGGAATGGACTGCCCGGGGAGGTGGTGGAGTCACCGTCACTGGAGGTGTTCAGGAGGAGACTTGACAGGGTGCTTGGTTACATGGGTTAGTTGATTAGGTGGTGTTGGATGATAGGTTGGATGCGATGATCTTGAAGGTCTCTTCCAACCTGGTTTATTCTATTCTATTCTATTCTACCTTCAAAGCCTGGGCTTTTGGGCACAATGCACTGTGCTCAGCCTGATTGAGTTTTATCTTTGTGGTGCTGGTTTTAGTACATCAGTTTTTCTGTGTGTATATATATATATGTGTGTGTGTGTATATATATACATATATATATAATATTTCATGTTGTTAAAGATTATTTGGAAAAGAAAAAAAAAACAGAGTGAAAATGTAATCATAAGTCATGATTAATGTAATCATGAGTCAGGTTATTCTGGCTAGATATTCACCACTGTGTGTTTCTTTGCTAAATCAGGTTAAACCCTGGCTTTTTCAGCAGAGTCTACCAATCAAAGAGAAAGTCACGGTGTCCTGTTTGCCGTGACCACAAATTCTTAACCTCACTGCTCTTTTTCACTTATGTCATAAAGACCCCTTTGGTGGAAGTTCTGCTATGAGGCTGTTTATTGCTTTGCTTTTCTTCCATTTATGTTCACAGATAAAAGAGCATTATGACAAAAAATCCAGTGTCGCTCTAACCTTGTTTTGCTTCATGTTGTGAACAGGACAACAGCCTGAAGTCCAAAGAAGCACTGAAGAGTCAGGAAAGATTCATATTGGTCACATTTTTCACAAGGTAGATTTAAATGAGGAAAAGGGGGTTTGAAACCGCAGAAAGGAAATATGTGCACTGCATATGCTACTGCATGCTCTCAGCTGGGGGGGTGAATGTGTAACAAACAGCTCTGTGCCGGGAAGCAGCGCTTTTCATTCTTTGTGTTCAGCAAACTCGCCTTCGCACAGGAAGAATAGCTGTGATTGCGACAAATGTGTGGGTACAAGAAGCCAGACTGTTCTGAGAACCAAAGAGGTGGTTCTGGTGTTCCTTTATACCCCACCAGCTCTCCTCTTCCCTCCTTGCTGCTGTATGGCATACCTGCTGCTCTCCATACAGAAGTGAGCTCAGCCTGAGAGATGCCATTTCAGGGTTGCTTCCAGGTCCTTTTCTGTGGGCAAAGTGGAAGAAATGGAGATGTTTAGGAAAGGCATTTTTCAGCCCCATGCAGCTTCATTCTTGCAGCCTTCTCTCAACCTATGCTTATTTTATGTAACATTCATACTCTCTGTATGTCTCAGTTACCCTCTGGGCTAAATGCAGTGCACAGCACTTCAAACCAGTTAGAGACCGTTCCTTCATGCAATAAAACTGCATTTGCATCATTTGCCATGAAAGATAAGCAGGAGCTTCTGCTAATCAAATATCCTTCCCCCCCCCCCCCTTTGTTACAGAATGATTCATAACAGCAATTTAATTTGTTATTATATTAAAAGATTTTAATTTATCCAAATGGAAGTCCATTTCTGTTCTATCTTCCTCGTTCCTTGTACTTATGCTACCACTGTAAAGACAGTCCAACATGGGGCCTTTCATCAAAAATGCATAAAAAATAAGGAAACAGCATGAATTAGATGATTTCTTCCCAGTGCCAAATTTTGGCTAGTATGTTGCAGAATGTAAAAGCTCTGAAGATATGTTTTTTTGTTGTTGTTTTGACTCTGCCTGTAAAACAAGGGAGGGAAATACAGAGTTGCCTTATTTGGGTTTTTTTTACATGGAGGCAGTAACCAACTCATTTCACTCATTTTGCTTTTTTTTTTTCCCCAGAAAGGATTAATTTTTCCTTTCCATTTAAAGTCACCTTCACCTGAAGGCAATCCCATGCACCTCTACTTACACTAACTCCACATATTCTCGCTGGGCTAGCTCCTCCCTGCAACATTTTCTTTTCACTCTGTTATCTGGTGTATTTTCATGCAAGATTGGAGGATGATGTCCTATGTTATAGCTGGTGCCTCTTCATCAAGCTCCTGGGAAGCATCTCTCCTCCTGGCACAACCTGTGGAGCTCACAGGAAGGTGCTCGTCCCCTCACTGCTGCCACGGCTGAGCATTGATGCTCTTGTTGCTTGCAGGCTTTCTTTTAATTGCACAGTATCAGCGGCCCTTGAGAAGGCTATTAAATGGAGCTGCTCTCTCCCCATCTGGCTGCCACAAGGAGATGTGCTGGATTTGGCTCAGCTGGAAGTGGTTCTTTCCATGTCTTTTGAGGTACTCGCACAAAGCCCATGGCTTGTTCATTAGGAAAGCGTTACAGCTTGTAGGCACAGTTAATTAGCACTTATGAATAAAAGAAAAGTAGGAACAAAAATTAGAAGAGCAAGACAACAAAATGAACTGGAAGACAAAGAACACAGGTCTGTAAGAGCAGAAATTTAATTAAAATAACTAACTAACTAACTAAATAAATAAATACATTGATGCTGTAGCATTTGCAGTGATTTTTGTCAATCCCAGTCTGCCTAACAAAAAGCAAATACTGTGTGGTGTGTAGTCCAGCTGAACCAGTACCACACACAGGTATGGTCTACCTGTCAGAGAGGTGCCTCTCTGATGCCAAACAGCCATGAAACAGAACACTTCAATGGGGAGTATAAAGTAATGATCATGAAACTTTTAACAACCAGCTGAATACAGGTCACTAGTATCACTTTACCTTCCTGCCTGTGACTGCAACTCATTGTTAATTTTTTTTCACAGCTGTATTATGAAAAGCTTAAAAAACCATGAACTGCACTGCAGAAGTGACAAGCTGCCCTCTTGATGGCTAAATACAGGCACAAAAAATCTTCCTGGGAAAAAGTATAGCAAAGGAGGATAAACACATTTTGAGCCTTGCTTCTAGAAGATAAAAAATTCAGTGTAACATGTAATCAAAGATTATAGTACGGTATAGAAAATACACTAATGGGCATAGAAAATACACTAATGGGCTAAATAAAGGCTAAGTCTCATGGCATAACTTACATTTGAGCTTTTGAGTTTGCAGCTCCGCTTGCACAGTGTTAAGAGTGAGCATTACCTTCATGACTGTATACAAAGACAGTCCAGTAGGCTCAATACAGCAAATGCATTCCATTTATCCATTAATCAATGCACACACTTTACATTTTCTAAAAGAGCAAATCAGAAATTAGAAGAAATTTCTACATCAGCTATCATGGCTTCTCAGTGACTCTGGAATAAATAGGGCAGAAACACGAAGGAGTTGAGGTAAACTTTGCTCTTTGTATCAGAGCTGGAGGCTGTGGCACTCTTCTGCTCTGAATAGTGCCAGTGAGTCATTTTAGGGAAGAAAAGCTGCCCACGTGCCATGGGCTGGCCACTGCTGTCCCTTTCTATCAATCTGTTTATGCTAGGTGTTCACACCCTTCCTGTGTGTCATCTTGTTCTACTTTTTCATAACAACAGCAATGTCCCAAGACACGTTAGCTTGGTAGACATATTTCCAGTTTATGCCCTAGCTGTCAAGGATGATTAACATCTCATGGATAAGAAACTCAACATGAGCCATCAGTGTGCACTTGCAGCCCAGAAGGCCAATTGTATTCTGGGCTGCATCAAGAGATGTGTGGCCAGCAGGTCAAGAGAAATGATTTTCCCCCTCTACACTACTCTTATGAGATTCCACTTTGAGTGCTGTGTCTAGTTCTGGAGCCCTTGGTACAGGAAAGATATGGACTTGCTGGAATGTGTTCAGAGAAGGGCCACAAGGATGATTAGAGGGATGGAGCTCCTCTCCTATGGAGACAGACTGAGAGAGTTGGGGCTGTTTAGTCTGGAGAATAGAAGGCTTTGAGGAGACCTTATTGTGTCTTTCCAGTATCTCAAGGGGGCCTACAGGAAAGCTGGGGAGAGACTTTTTAGGATCTCAGGTAGTGATAGGACTAGGGGGAATGAAGCAAAACTGGAAGTGGGTAGATCCAGATTGGATGTTAGGAAGAAGTTCTACACCATGAGGGTGGTGAGACACTGGAACAGGGAAATGGTGGAATCCCCATCCCTGGAAGTTATTAAGGCCAGGCTGGATGTGGCTCTGGGCAACCTGATGTAGTGTGAGGTGTCCCTGCCCATGGCAGGGGGGTTGGAATTGGGTGAGCTTTGAGGTCCCTTCCAACCCTGACAAATTTATGAGTCTATGATTTTCTCCTGATATTGGATTTTATGGCAATTCTGTGGAGTTCCCAAGTGTCCTGTCAAAACACACATTGTTGGTAGGCTGTTTGGTACGAAGGTGAATTGGGTTTCTAATTTTTTAACATTAGTTTGAAGAGGAAAACTCAACACTGATCTTGTATGACAAGATGATCCAGGTCTGTGTGATAGGAAGCAAATATCAGGCTGAGACTGAAATAATTGAAGTCAAAGGTTTTCTTTGCTGGCAGAAATAATTCAGTGAAGATAAAGGCCTTGTGTTCTATTTTCCTGCTACCATTTCTTTGCCCCCAAGCTGGGTCATGATCAAAGCTTGTCAAATAAATTAAATACATCAAATATAGTTCATAGCTATCCCTTCCCAAAACCCACTTCATAAATAGTCTGCAGATATTCTTGAATTGTCATGCCAGCTAATTAGGAAATGAAATGGGTATTTCATGCAAATTTCATCAAATATGATCTTCAATGAGTAGCACTTCTACCTGTGACATGAGCCCAAATGTTACCTAGAGGTTTTCCCCTCCTAATTTGCAGTTTTCCTCTGGCTCCTATGAGAATCTTCTGCCCTACCATGAAGTTCAGTGCACCTCTGCCCATCCCATCTCTCCCACAGACTAGAGCTGCCTTCCCCAGCACCAGAAAACATTTTTGCCTTCTCCTGCCAATGAAGAGAAGCTCATCTTCATTCCTAGGCAACATTCTTCTAATTACCTCTGAAAACCTCAGAAGCTCCTCCTCCTGTGTACAGCAGACTCCAGTTGCACCACTGCATCGCAACTTCACATGCTGATGATTTGTTTCTTAGGCAGAAGTGAAAGCATGTGAGTGAGTGATACAGGTATGGTGAGATGACAGAGGCTTCAATGCCAACTTAGTAGTACCATAGTATCATAGTATCAGTCAGGGTTGGAAAGGACCACAAGGATCACCTAGTTCCAACCCCCCTGCCATGGGCAGGGACACCCCACACTAGATCAGCCTGGCCACAGCCTCATCCAGCCTGGGCTTAAACACCTGCAGGGATGGGGCCTCAACCACCTCCCTGGACAACCCATTCCAGGGTTTCACCACTCTCATGGTGAAGAACCTCCTCCTCACATCCAGCCTGAATCTCCCCACCTCCAGCTTCATTCCATTCCCCCTAGGCTGTGCTCAGGTCCAAAGCCTTCGACACTGTCCCACACCACATCCTGGTCTCCAAACTTGATGCCCCTTTCAAAGCCTTCACTTTGGGAAAGTTTTACCATATCTATTTTTCAAATTTCCAGCAGCTTTAGCAAAGAACTTAACCTGGAGGAAGACTTCAATACAGGTTTGCAGCCTGATGTCAGATTTGACATACTTAAGAAAGGTAAAGTTGAAAGGCGTTGAGAACAAGAGACATCAGGAAAGCAGGCATCATTTATCTAACATGCAAGAGCACGTAAGTGAACAGCCTGGGAGACAATCTGAAGAGACTAGCATCCCAGTGGGGTCACACGGCTGTGGCATTGTTGTAGGACTGGAGAGCTGCTAGAACTGCCTGCTTGGATGGGCACCAGCTCTGCAGGTAGGACAGGCAGTGAAAAGAGAGGAGACACCTTCTGTGTGAAGATGCAGTTCAGAGGTGTAGAGCATTTCCATGGGACAGATGGTGGGCTGGGTGTGGAGTCACGAATCATAATTGGAGGAGAGATTGGTAAGGGTAGTATTACAGTGGGGGTATGTCGTCTCACATGATCAGGGTGAGGGCAAACACAAAGGCTTCTTTAAACAGTTCAAGCCTCTGTATCACAGACACTTGTTCATTAAGGCAATTTAACCTCCTTTAATCTGCTGGAAGGGCAACGCAGAAAGACACCAGTGCTGAAGGGGAGTTGTGGAGGTGACAGGGCAAACTTCTTGATACAGGTACTGGGTGTGCCAAGCAAGGCAATGCTCTCCAGCATCTGGAGGCAGAGCTGGATGGCAATGTGATACCCAATGGCAGCCATGGCTCTAGTGACCACACAATAGAGGAGGGTCAACATTCTGTGAGAAGTGAGAAAAGAGTGCAGAGCAACACAGATACTGAACTCCAGCTGAGTAGACGGCTGCTTGTTCAGGGGATGGCATCTCTGAAAGGATCTCAGGACAGCTGGCAAGCCCTTGAGGACAGGATGGTGTTAACAGGAGACTTTCAGCAGACCTCCAGTACAGAAAGGCAACGTACAAGAAAACAGCAGGTATGGGAAAGAGAATATTTACTGGAAATAGTCTATTTTTGACATGGAACAGAGTATTTATAAGAACCTAGGGGGAAAAAAAAAAACACCACACAACACAGGAAGAAATACCAGTCTGTCCTCAGGCAGAATTATCTAAAAAATATTTCCTGAGGGAAATCTCTGTAAATGTCTCACGTCATAGATGACAAACAGAAGCTCCTGTGGCCTGCAATACTGGTGTGGCAAATCCAGAATGGTTCCAATAATAAGAACAAAAACCTCCCAACTACCAACACTTGCAAATTAGCTCTTTGAAAAAGGTTTTGTAGTTAGCAGGGTGACACAGTCAATTTCTGTTCAAAGAGAGACCTTCCATGACGGTGTCTTTTCAATTTTCCACATGACTTTCAAACTAATCAAACCTGCTTTCTCCTTCACGAGCCTAACAGTTCCAGGAGCAAAAGCCTAAGCAGAAGGATAAAGCAGCACAGCCATGTCTCACCAAGAAAGTGGAAAACAATAACAATTTCCAAATCTTGAACTAGTACTTGTCTGAGGCACGGGACTGTGCACAGAAGTGGGGCAGTTCTCAACACTGCACAATTCATTATAAACATGGAAGATAAGGACGGATCTTGTCACTCACTAAGTCACCTGGTTTCCCTTCTTCACTCCAGGCATAAAACTGCACCTAGTACTGCTTCTGTAGGCTGTATAATGCAGTTGTTTATGGTTTCTTCAGACATTCAGAACAGCAGCTAGCTGTTATTTTTTGCCTTCACTGACCGCCCAACAGCCGCTCATCAGTTTGGAAATAGTCATCTTGTTAAGTTTTGAAATGTGTGGGTGTGCATTACTTGTACCCGGGGGAGTCCTGCACACAGAGAGTTTGAATGCACTGAAGCATCTGAAGCTGCTGCTTTGGTCTGTCATTCTGATTTAATTTGACCCATTCAAAATGCTGCCATCTTACTCTGATAAACACAAGGGCTCTATTCAGCCCTGAACTGGCAATGAGAGATTACAGGCAGGCTGAAAGATAGCAAGTGTCAGCCTAGAGAGTCAGCAGGGGAAGAAGGGAATGAAGATTAGAGCAAGATCTGGCTTACACATTAGGCAACTGAGAATGATAAAACAAAGTTAAACTTGCTATATCAAGCTCCAAGGTTTGAGAGTCTTAAGATGAAGATCCCTATATTGTTAGCTGAGGTATCTGAACAGGAACAAAAACCCCTAGAGTCAGTCTGGACATAGCAGCTGATCCCTATGATGTTATTTTGCATTGTCATTACTGTAGTTGAAGCCTTATGAAATGAGTGTGGAACTCTGCTTGTGCAGCACAGTAGATTCCTGTTTCTGTCAACATAAAGCAGGTAGCCTCTCCAGATGTTTTTATGCAGTAAATGGGGATCCTGATCAACCCAAATACATCCTCTTCTGCATCATAGATGATGTGATGCACCAGCTGATGGCCCTGCCTCCATCACAGCTCAGAGAGGTGTATCATCTCTTGCCTCTGACAGCAGGGTAGCCGAGTCCTTCCCACTTCAGGGAAAATCAAGTCAGTTCACCCACAGAAAGAGTTTTAGTACAAAAGGAAGTTCCTCCTCAACCTGTCTAGGCATTCAGTCCTGCTTCTCTGACAGTGGGGAAGCGTATGCTCAGTGTTGTCTGGATTGCAAACCCCTAGAGGAAGGACTTACCCTATGCAATCATATGCCAGGGACCACAAGCTGCTGGTATAAATCTTTTTGCAAGCCCAACAGGCCTCCACCTCATCCAGGGCTCTGTGAATACATGGGAGACAACCAGAAAGCAGAGCCACACAGACTACCCAGGGTCTGTATTTCCAGTGTGCAACACGGTTACAGTTTGACCAAAGCAAAGTGTTTGCTTTGTCCAGATATTACCTCTGAAATGTAAGAAATTAGGTAGAGGCAGCTCCTCAAAAAGGCTTCAAGCTTGTAAGATCCCACTTGCTGTGGTCCCTACCCATTTTAAGGCAGCCCTGTGTCGCTTGCAGCACAGTCGGGGGTGGGACACAGGACAAGGGCTCTCTCAAGGTCAGTGCAAGCCAAAGCTTGGCAATTGCAAACCAGTGCAGAGAGTGAATCTACTTCTCTCTCTTAGAGTCTAGTGATGAAAAAAAAACTTTAAACAAAGATGATGTTCTCAAGCTCAATTAATGCTTGCAAATTTTGAGGTGAGAGATGCCATTTTACCAATCAATCAGACAAGCTTGTCCACAGAGAGAGTGAAACATGAAGAATCTCCAAGATCTGGCACATCCTTAGGCAGTTATTTTGTGCCTTTTCTTTGTTACAGATTGTATGGAAAATATTCCCCCAAATGTGTTTACCCATCTGTTGAAAACACACACACACATTTCCACTTAACTACTGCATTTAATAAGATGTAACCCTGTAACTGCCTTGCTAATTTTCACAACCACCAGAATCCAATCACAAAATGTACAGAAATCTAAAACCAAGGACAGAAGTGGAATCGGCAAGGCTCGTGTGCTGCATGGTATTAAGCACAGGCTCCAGCACACAGCAGTAGCTCATTATTTCTTATTTCAGTCTGAACTTCAGACTACAGTTAAAAAAAGCTGGCAGCATTTCCACTCTCCAGTGAGGATGCTGGAGTGCACTTATCTGAAGTCAGCAGAGTGTTCCTGATTTTTCCAAAAGCAGTAGCAATTTATTACGAACCAAGCTCAAGATCCACTTGTTACCCTGAGTACTCAAACCAGGGAGAGCCTGGCGCCAGATTTTCACTTAAAGAGTCAGATATTATTATCCCATCACTGTCACAGCTGTGTAAATGAACCACTTAATTCTTCTCTCCTTTTTGGTGATATTCTTATAGATGACTTTCAGGAGGAAGGTGCCTCTGAGGGCATGCCTTTGCAACCTAAAGTATGAAGAGTCAGACTGACGGAGTTGGGGCTGTTCAGTCTGCAGAAGAGAAGGCTCCGAGGTGACCTCATTGTGGCCTTCCAGTATCTGAAGGGGGCCTACAGGAAGGCTGGGGAAGGACTTCTCAGGATCTCAGGTAGTGATAGGACTAGGGGGAATGGAATGAACCTGGAGGTGGGGAGATTCAGGCTGGATGTGAGGAGGAGGTTCTTCACCATGAGAGTGGTGAAACCCTGGAATGGGTTGTCCAGGGAGGTGGTTGAGGCCTCATCCCTGGAGGTGTTTAAGCCCAGGCTGGATGAGGCTGTGGCCAGCCTGATCTAGTGTGGGGTGTCCCTGCTCATGGCAGGGGGGTTGGAACTAGATGATCCTTGTGGTCCCTTCCAACCCTGAATGATACTATGATACTATGATAAGAGTCATGTCTGCAATACACAGAAGACATGCATGATTTTGGTTTGGTTTGGGGGGTGGTGTTTCCTTAGGTTTTGTTTTGTTGGGGTTTTTTTTTGGTTGGTTGATTTGACATTTTTTGTAGGTTCCCTCAGTTAGACTAATCTGCTGCTCAGCTCACCGTGGCAGACCTGTCCAAGTACATAGCCACAAACCACAGCTTTAATAGTTTATATAAAACACTAATCCCTTCCATCTCTCCTCAGGCATCAGGGCAAGAAAGACTCTGCATACTCCTTTGTTGGTTAATGTAATCAGTATTTCCCACCCCTGGAAGATTTTAAGGCCAGGCTGGATGGGCCTCTGAGCAACCTGACCTGGTGTGAAGTGTCCCTGCTCATAGCAGGAGGGTTGGAACTGGATGATGTTTGAGGTCCCTTCCGACCCTGACAATTCTGTGTTTCTACCCCACATTACATTCCTTGCTTTAAAATCCACATAGACTTGGCTTGTATGAAGAAGAAAGGAATCAAATTTGTATTTTATGCCACCATCTGTCCAAAGAGACAGTGGAAGAGCTTGTTTGATGATCAAGTCTGGAAAACAAACAGTAATTCCTGCTACTATTAACAAAGAAAAAGATTCCACTGTATCCAACCACAATTTAAATGCAGCAACCACTTGAAGGGGGAGAAAGGAAAAAAAGGTAATAAAAAAAGTATAGAGATAAGGAATTCCCTTAGTTTCTATGCTATTTTTGCTTCAGTTTATATAGCCAGACATTAAAGTGGAATGTGGGTAGCATGGAGCCAGAAGAAGTAGCACTTTTGGAAGGAACATTCAGAAAAAGTAAGCCTTGAGCAGAATTTTTTAGAAAACTAAAAGGATCCTTCCAATAACACTTCCAGAAGCAGAGCTGCTTACAATGACAGGAGAAGGAAGGCAATGGAGAATGATGTTTTGAACAGAAAGGGGACAGTGAAAATGAAGGCAAACTCAGAATCAGCCCAATGATGACAGATGCAATATGACCTGATACAAACTGTTCATGTGAAACACTACAAAGGAACAGACAGATGCATCTGGATGAGGGCATTGAGTCCATCATCAGTAAATTTGCGGACGACACCAAGCTGGGGGCAGGAGTTGGTCTGCTGGAGGGTAGAGAGGCTTTGCAGAGAGACCTCAACAGGCTGGACAGATGGGCAGAGTCCAACGGCATGAGATTTAACACATCCAAGAGCTGGGTTCTGCACATTGGCCACAACAATCCCATGCAGTGCTACAGGCTGGGGTCAGAGTGGCTGGAGAGCAGCCAGGCAGAGAGGGACCTGGGGGTGCTGGTCGATGGTAGGCTGAACATGAGCCTGCAGTATGCCCAGGCAGCCAAGAGGGCCAATGGCATCCTGGCCTGCATCAAGAACAGTGTGGCCAGCAGGACCAGGGAGGTCATTCTGCCCCTGTATGCTGCACTGGTTAGGCCACACCTTGAGTCCTGTGTCCAGTTCTGGGCTCCTCAGTTTAGGAAGGATGTTGACTTGCTGGAATGAGTCCAGAGAAGGGCAACGAAGTTGGTGAGGGGCTTGGAACACAAGCCTATGAGGAGAGACTGAGGAAGCTGGGGTTGCTTAGCCTGCAGAACAGGAGACTCAGGGATGACCTTATCACTCTCTACAACTACCTGAAGGGAGGCTGTAGACAGGCAGATGATGGTCTCTTCTCCCAGGCAGCCAGTACCAGAACAAGAGGACACAGTCTCAGGCTGCACCAGGGGAAGTTTAGGTTGGATGTTAGGAAAAAGTTCTACACAGAGAGAGTGATTGCCCATTGGAATGGGCTGCCTGGGGAGGTGGTGGAGTCGCCGTCATTGGAGGTGTTCAGGAAGAGACTTGATGGGGTGCTTGGTGCCATGGGTTAGTTGTTTAGGTGGGTTGGATTGGTTGATGGGTTGGACGCGATGATCTTGAAGGTCTCTTCCAACCTGGTTTATTATTATTATTATAAACCCCAAACAACTTCATGGCTGCTATCAGGCTCACTTCAGAGATGTGACAACAGTGAAAACCCCACAATTTTACCTTTTTTGTTTTCCACCCCAAAAAATGTTGTACTTTCACTAAGCCAAACAAGCAAAGCAGATAAGGTCAAATTAATCACTAATGCAATTAGACTGGACAATATGGAAAGTTTTTTAAGGGAAAGAGTGGTCAGGCATTGGAAGAGGCTGCCCAGAGAGATGGTTGAGTCACCAACCCTGGATGTGTTTAAGGCATTTGGATGTGGTGCTGGGGGATATGGTTTAGGGACGAACTTTCTAGAGTAGCATTATAGGTTGGACTTGGTGATCCCGAGGGCCTTTTCCAACCTGAATGTTTCTCTGATTCTGTGAATTACATGTCACTTGACAGACATGCACCTGCCAATATTAAGCAAAGTCTTGACTCAAACTTGGAATACGTTTCTGAGAGGTCAGGCTAGTGTCCTGCTCTCTCAAGGGTAACCTGCAACAAAAGGATTTAGCAGGATAGTTCTATCATCTGAGTACCACAATCCTGAGAAGTACACCTTAAGGAAGTTACTAAAGCATCTTGCAAAGTCAGCACTGATAGAATGCAGTTCAGAACAACTTTGGCTCTTTAAGATATGAGCAAAACTATTGTGTGATTGACAGCTACCACAACAGAAAAGTTACAAGGGAAACCCCACCTGAGAAGCAAGAGTCAACAAATGCACTGCCCTATGCTTTTATTAAGCCCTTCTTGGTATTCCTAGGAAAGTACTAAGTAGCTGAAAGAAAAAAACCTATACAACACAAAAAAAAATCCCCAAAACCCAAACCAAACCAAAAACCAGAAGGGAGTAAGAGAAGCAGCAAAAACTTCTAGACCAGAGTCAAGATCATTATTTATTATTCCAAAAGATTCTGGAATAAGTACTCAAATTAGACACATTTATACCTTCCACAGAGACTGACACAACTCAGCCAAGAACGAGCTATGTTAAAATCCTTTCTTCCTCAGTAATGAAAAAAGCAGCAGATGAAGCAACTGATGCTGACTACCTGGACCTGAGCAAAGCCTTCGACACTGTCCCACACCACATCCTGGTCTCCAAACTGGTGACACATGGGTTTGATGGGTGGACCACTGGATGGATAAGGAACTGGCTTGATGGCCGCACCCAAAGAGTGGCTGTCAATGGCTCCATGTCCCAGTGGAGGCCAGGGACAAGCGGAGTCCCTCAGGGATCAGTCCTGGGACCTGTCTTGTTCAACATCTTTGTGGGAGACATGGACAGGGGCATTGAGTGCACCCTCAGCAAGTTTGATGATGACACCAAGCTGTGTGGTGCAGCAGGCACGCTGGAGGGAAGGGAGGCCATCCAGAGGGACCTTGACAGGCTGGAGAGGTGGGCACAAGCCAACCTCACAAGGTTCAATAAGAGCAAGTGCAGGATCCTGCATCTGGGTTGAGGCAATCCCAGGCACAAATCCAGGCTGGGCAGTGACTGGCTGGAAAGTAGCCCTGAGGAGAGAGACTTGGGGGTGCTGGTGGACAAAAAGCTCAACATTAGCTCTCAATGTGCACTTGCAGCCTGCAAAGCCAATCAGATCCTGGGCTGCATCAGGAGAAGTGTGGCTAGCAGGTCGAGGGAGGTGATCCTCCCCCTCTACTCAGCTCTGGTGAGACCCCACCTGGAGTACTGTGTCCAGTTCTGGAGCCCCTATTACAAGAGGGATGTGGAGGTGCTGGAACGTGTCCAGAGAAGGGCCATGAGGATGATCAGAGAGCTGGAGCACCTCTCCTGTGAGGACAGACTGAAGCAGATAGGGCTGTTCAGTCTGGAGAAGAGAAGGCTCCCAGGTGACCTAATTGTGGCCTTCCAGTATCTGAAGGGGGCCTACAGGAAGGCTGGGGAGGGACTTCTTAGGATCTCAGGTAGTGATAGGACTAGGGGGAATGGAATGAAGCTGGAGGTGGGGAGATTCAGGCTAGATGTGAGGAGGAGGTTCTTCACCATGAGAGTGGTGAAGCCCTGGAATGGGTTGTCCAGGGAGGTGGTCGAGGCACCGTCCCTAGAAGTGTTTAAGCCCAGGCTGGATGAGGCTCTGGCCAGCCTGATCTAGTGTGGGGTGTCCCTGCCCATGGCAGGGGGGTTGGAACTAGATGATCCTTGTGGTCCCTTCCAACCCTGAATGATACTATGATACTATGAACTACCTGACACCTGACTGTGACAGGACATTCTTAAAAAGCAAGAGAAACAGCTCAGATGAAATCTATTAGAGTACAAATGCAGAGCTAATGTTATCAGAGAGGAAAAAATACAAACAAAGTCACAGAACAGAAAGCTGGTAAAGATATTCTGCAGAAGTATGTCCTAGAATCAGTTCCATCAATATTTTGACAAGCTGGATGATGAAATGAATGGACAGTATGTCATCTGAATGTCTCCCAAACCTACTAGAGGACAACATTCAAATTTAAAAGTTATCTTGATGGGTTGTCTAGAAAAATATTACCCTTCAGTACTGAAAAATGAAGGAATGATTCAAAACTCAAGTCTGAATTGGTCATGGCAGCAAACACGAGCTCAGATTTTTGACACTCTGAATGGTTGTAACTTCACAAAGGTTTATTCAGCACTGTTTGATTGCCTCACACTATTTACCTCAGACTTTTTTCTCCCAGTACCAACATAACCACTGAGAGGGTGTTGGATTTGAAAAAAAAGAAAGTTCCTTCTTCCCTCAGAAAATGTTTGACTTCAGATCTATGAATCTTCTCCATGTTCTATTCAATGTTTAAAGATGTCACCCTTTCATCATTTAAAAGGGAAAAACACTGCCATCTGCTGGAGCTAGTGAAGCTTAGCAGCTCTCTGAATGCCTCTGCTCAGCTCTTGATCTTGCATTGCTTTCTATGCACCCAAAAGAAACCTCAGGGACTCGGCAAGTCACTGTCAGATGTTTTATTTAGAAATGTCAGCAAAAGGCTACAGTAGCATACCATTCCCAAGATAAATCTTGGTGGCCTTTGTTCAGTAGCAACATGAATCAGGTCCACCCATCAACTCCACCAAATTCTTTATGCTTGAGCAGCTTCCTATCAATCAGCAAAAGCAGGAATGGGATCAGAAACCAAGTATTTCAGCTTACTCTCATTAAAAGCATAGCAGAATGGGTGGAATTGTAGGTGACTTCTGGCCTACAATTTTCAAGCCTTTCTGCTATCATTTTGCTTTTACTGTCAAGGATCCACATCACAATCCTAGCTTTCATCCAGCAGCCTTTGAGTGAGAAGCAGCTTCTGAGAATGTATCAGGTACTCTGTAACACAGTTACCCGTACACCTCTGCCCTACATTGCACAACTCATACCAGTCCACAAGAAGGTATGCTGTACCTACAAAGACACAGAAAATTACTTTGGTAACTACTCCTGCCCCACTTCTATTCAGCAGCATATCAGACAAGAAATAGTGAACAGTTAACCACATAACTTGGGACACACCCATTAATAACAAATCATATTGTGGGTATATAAAGGCCCTCCCATTTCCCCAGTAACTATTCTGCTAGGGCTCAGTTCCAGGCTAATTAGAAGTTAACCTTGGGGATTTGGGTGCTCTATTCATGTCAGCTGCTACCTAGCCCACGGTTGTAGCTCAGTTGCTTTTTGTTTTTAACCTGGATTATATCTGAACTAGGATATCACACACCTGCAAATGCTTGTGAATTAGTTGTCTAATAGTGACTACATAGGAAAAGGTATGAAAGTTATCTTCCATTAACCCATCTTGGAAATATGAAATCTTTTCAAGCTCTACAGCTGTTTAGTCATTCCTCTGAAGAAAAGCTCAACTACCAAAACAAAAGCATTCATGTCAGAAGGCTTCCCAAGTCAGTACGGGGTGAGCAAGAGAGAGAGAAGCATCAGTAAAGCACAAAGACTAACAAGGATGAAAGCAATGTGACAGAATATTAGGCAGGATGAAAAGAGGTAGTGGTCAACCCTGGAGACACAGCCAACTATTTTAGACACCAGTGCTTGGATAACAGTTAAATCTTACAGTATACTTGACAAGAACTGTTCTTTCTTCTGGCCATGTGAACAGTATGAACAGGTGATTATGACTAATGCTATTTCTCACCTAAGAATTTCAGGTGATTCTACACCTTTTTCTTCCTCCTGGGGGACAGATACCTCACTTAGCTTCCTGAGGTTTCATAAACCCTTTACCTGGTTAGGAACAACTGAGCCAAAAGGTAGATGTCATCATCAACCCACAAAAAAGTGTGGGTTTTCTCCCTAGACTAAGTTGACAGTATTTGGCTTCCTTCTATTCTGCAATTACAGCTGAAGTTTCACAGCAACATCTCAGCTGTCAATGCTAAAAATTCATCCTTAGGGTAAAAACCAAGCAAAAGAAACCTGGAAATTTTTGTCCACTGTACCTTAGGCTTGGTATATGACATGGGCTGGTGTGGTGTACCCTTAGAGAAGAATGATTCAGGCAGCTTAAAAATAAATGTAGTATCTTCAATTCAACATTCAGTTTATTTCCTAAAATAAAAACTGTGCACATTTGTAGTATATACCATTTGATTCTTAGCAAAGACATGTTTATAAATAATTATTTTTTCCCCTTTTATTAAAGACCTCTATCTACAATCCAAATTCTATACTCTAACCTGCCCAGTTGTTTTCTTAGGCAAGCAGATTCCACTGAAGACAATGTAGACCTCTACTGTTTCAGGTGCTGGAAAGCAATGTACCTGCAGAACTAGACAATTTTCTCTTCAGGCACTTGCCATTTGGCTAAGCCAAGTTTAACAGTTTCATTACTTATACAAAAGGAGCAAAATTCCAGTCTTTAGAGGCTTCTTCAGATGATTTCCACATTAAAGAGGTGTGGAAACAGAAATTTGTCAGTTATCTCACTACGAGGAAACGCCATACTTCCTCTCCAATTCTTCAGCAGCAGCATCTTTCAATCCCATATGGTTCACATGGTTGAACAACGCTTGTGTAACTGTAAAAGAACATCACAACAAACTGTTAGCTTTGTTATTCACACTCTTCAGGTAAGTTATTAGAATAAACCTTTATTAGAATAAACCAAACCAGGTTGGAAGAGACCTTCAAGATCATCGTGTCCAACCCTTCAACCAATCCAACCCACCTAAACAACTAAACCATGGCACCAAGCACCCCATCCAGTCTCTTCCTGAACACCTCCAATGACAGCGACTCCACCACCTCCCTGGGCAGCCCATTCCAATGGGCAATCACTCTTTCTGTATAGAACTTCTTCCTAACATCCAACCTGAACCTCCCCTGGCGCAGCCTGAAACTGTGTCCTCTTGTTCTGGTACTGGGTGCCTGGGAGAAGAGACCATCATCTGCCTGTCTACAACCTCCCTTCAGGTAGTTGTAGAGAGTGATAAGGTCATCCCTGAGTCTCCTCTTCTCCAGGCTGAGCAACCCCAGCTCCCTCAGTCCAGTTCTTTCTTCAGTGAGAGCAAGAGCTGGATTATATAGCTGAAATATGAGGAGGTTTTTAGAACTACTGAGAGAATGAAAAAACAGTAGCAAAGGGAAGCTCTCATTTTGTTTTGATGCCCACAAGCTGCCCAACACCATTTCTTTAAACAAGTGTATAATCCTGACAATGTAAACAGGCAGCTTTTTACTTTATTACCTTGGCACTATGACATTAAATGCAGAAAATAAAAACTAATGCCAGATGGCAGATACAGCTGACATCATGTTAATGGCGTGAATACAACTCAGGAGAGGAATTTCAGAAGGAGACTTGATGGGGTGCTTGGTGCCATGGGTTAGCTGTTTGGGTGGGTTGGATTGGTTGATGGGTTGGACACGATGATCTTGAAGGTCTCTTCCAACCTGGTTTGGTTTATTCTAATAAAGGTTTATTTACTTGCACTTCAGTAAGTCACAGTATCACAATATAACTAAGGTTGGAAGAGACCTCGAGGATCATCAAGTCCAACCTATCAACACAGACCTCATGACTAGACCATGGCACCAAGTGCCACGTCCAATCTCCTCTTGAACTCATACCTGCCTAGTTGTCTTTTTCATGTGCAAACCAGCTGGCAGTTTCTATGAGACTGCTGAATGCTGAAGGATGGAGCTTGCACTTGAATCACCTGGCTCTAAGCTGTGTGTCACAGAGCCACTCAGCAGCAGGTGCCCCTGTTTCTCTGTGTTAAGTCACAAGACCTCGTGTGAAAAAAGGCTGTATAGAGCAGTGCAGGGAATGAGCAAAGACTGAAGGGAAAGCCTTGGAATGGTCATCACATTTTCTATAAACTGCACTTTGCATCCTCCTTTACCCTTTGTCTCTTGCTTCGGTTCCTGTGTGACCCGCACTAGATTCTATGGTCCTGCTGTGGCAGGGGGGTTGGACTATATGGTCTTTGAAGGTCCCCTCCAACCCCTAACATCCTGTGATCGTACGTGATCCTGAATTTAGCGTCATTTCAGCAGCGTCCTGTTTTCTACAGTCTAAACTGCCAGTTCTCCTTGGCACTCGGGCAGTCAAACAAATCGTTTATTTTAGGGAGAGGCAGGTATCAAGATTTTGGAAGTATAGTGGTTATTAGTGCACCTCAGCTGTAGACAGTAGATTTGACATGATTTGGACCCTAACAAATGTTTTGCTTGCGTCTCACTGCTACATATTCTGTAGATCATAGGCTCAAACTAATGTCAACCTGAGCTGCAAACTCATCTAGGCGATGCTGCAAGAGCAGGACAGATGACAGGCTGAGTTCTGTTGGCAACACCTCTCAACCAAAGTCAAGATTGCCAAGAAATGGTTGCAAATTGTGGAAACTCTGTGATTTGGGCATCTTGCATCTCATATCAAAGCTTTCATACATATTTCATAAACCCCTAACAATGCCAGCTACAAACTGAAATACCAGAGGAGCTTCCTTCGGACTAAAATGCAGCGTTATTACTGATAACAACAAGAGGATTTACCTGCAGTTTTCAAGTCTTAACAATTAATAAAGAAGCAAAAGATTCAGAAAAATCATATGACATCCCTATTAACCTTTAAAGCAATCAAAAGCTAGACATCACAAATGAGGTTTCAAAAGACACTATTGAATTACTTACTTTTTTTCTCCGAGCCCGACATAAACATTACTGCCATATCAAATCTTTTTAATTCAGATAGCCTCTGGAGGATTTCAAGAATGAGTGATGGCTCCTCTTTCCTGGGGATTATTAGAAATACAAAAAGAACCATGGTTGATTAGATAGATTCAGTAGCTCCAAGAATATCAAAGACAGCAGGAACAATTAATTTAAAGGACCGGTGGAATTCCCTTCTAAGCCTCTCTCCTATTTTCTGCCTGTCTCATCGTTCCTGTTCATTCTTCCACACACAAAGTAAAAAGTCAACATCCAGAAATCTTTATATGCAAGTACCATTCTGATATAGGGCAAGAAGGGAGAAATAGAAAAACCTAGACTGATGCCAACTGACTATTTTTATCCATTCCAAGATGATATTCATTTCACATTCATGTGGTCAAGAGTAAACAAGAGTCTCCTTTGTTAAAAATGCCACTTGCTGTGAGTATTTGCATTTCATAACTTATCCTGTCTCCCTCTGAAGGAAATATCTTGTACCTTGCTGCAAACAATTTAAATATCTTAGCCTTTATATGTCACACCACCAAAACATAGAATTGTATCCCTTGAGAAGTCATGTTTCACCCCCAGGAAGGATATTTACTTATGAAGAAATGAAGGGAAAGGTTAACCTTGTTTTAAGTTTGCTTTTCTCCATAAAGCACCACCCTACAAACATTCCAAGTGTGTGCTCTCAGAATAACACAGAGAAGCTGCACAGTGTCTCTGAAGGCTCAAGTGGTAGCATGGATAGGAATTTCAAAGATAGCTGTCAGGTTCTTTTGCTCAAACACAGATTTACTACAGGCTACTGTAAAATGCTAGGAAGTAACTAAAAATAGAAGTCAGAATGTATCACAATAAGCAGCACACAAAAATGAAACTGTGTCTCAGCTTCAGGAAGTCAATGTAGAAAGCTAATGTTGTGCACTTATATAGGACAACAGAATATACACAGTAATACAAACAACCATTACTTTATAGGGTCTATTATTCCATTTCCAATGCTATTTATCAAAACTGATTTCAACAAGAGAAAGTAAAAGCTATTTATTTGTTTACCTCTTTAAGGACAAAAGGAAATGGGATTAAGTTGTGCCAGAGGAGGTTTAAATTGAGTATTAGGGGGAAAAAAATTTACTGAAAGAGTGGTGAGGCATTGGAACAGGCTGCCCAGGGAGGTGGTGGAGTTGCCATCCCTGGAGGTGTTCCAAGCAGCCTGTAGATGTGGCACTTCAGGATGCAGTTTAGTGGTCATGGCAGTTGGGTTACATTTGGACTCAATATTAAAGGTCTTTTCCAACCTTAATGATTCTATGATCCTAAGATTTTAAGATATGCTTCATTTCTTAAGAAGGAGCAAATGAATCATTCCAATTACTGCATCATGCTGCATGCTGGAAATAAGTTTATAAACCCAAGGTTGTTGCTGGGGAGGGGAAGGAAGCAATAGCAAAAAAAAAAAACAAAAGGAAGAGTTAAACTTACTCAATGTAGAAGTCATGCAGAATTTTCAGTATCTGGTTAAACAAGTCTGGATCTAAGGATTTCTGGAACAGTTTCTGATAGAGTGAAGGCTCTATTTGCTGTGGAAACATTAAAAGAAAAATTATTTTTAGAGACATCCAGTTGAGTCATGAGAATTACAAATGAGTTTTTAGATGTCTTGGACAATACATTGGTTGCATTGGTTAGGCTGCACCTTGAGTAGTGTCCAGTTCTGGGCCCCTCAGTTTAAAAAGGACATCAAAACACTTGAACGTGTCCAGAGAAGGGCAACAAGGCTGGGGAGAGGCCTTGAGCACAAGCCCTATGAGGAGAGGCTGAGGGAGCTGGGGTTGTTTAGCCTGGAGAAGAGGAGGCTCAGGGGTGACCTCATTGCCTTCTACAACTACCTGAAAGGTGGCTGTAGCCAGGAAGGGATTGGTCTCTTATCTTTAGCAACCAGCACCAGAACAAGGGGACACAGTCTCAAGCTGCACCAGGGGAAGTTTAGGCTCAAGGTTCTTCACCAAGAGAGTCATTAGTCATTGGAATGGGCTGCCCAGGGAGGTAGTGGAGTCACCATCCCTGGAGGTGTTCAAGAGGGGATTGGACGTGGCACTTGGTGCCATGGCTTAGTCATGAGGTCTGTGGTGACAGGATGGACTCGATCCTCGAGGTCTCTTCCAACCTTGGCGATACTGTGATACTGAAGTGCATGAAAACAAAACCAAATCACTTGCCCTGTTTGATTTGGGGGTTTTTTGGTGATGATAACTGCTAACTTCTTTTAAAAGGATGTTCAGCAGTATTTTTTGTAAAATACATAGAAGCCAAACTACAGAGTATGTAGATCTATGTTCCAAGCATTTTTTTCCAGTTTGAAGAGATAGGAATGTTGTCATATCTGACTACCCTAAACCCACTAGTTTGAGAAATTAGTTACTAATAAAGTCTTTACAGCATCAGGGCCTACATTTGGAAGACTAGACAGATTATGCAGAGGCTGCACTCAAAGGGAGGTAAGGCACAAGAGAAGAAACACTGAAGTGTGCTCTGGCCAGCCTGATCTAGTGTGGGGTGTCCCTGGCCATGGCAGGGGGGTTGGAACTAGATGATCCTTGTGGTCCCTTCCAACCCTGAATGATACTATGATACTAAACTACTTAGTGTTATGTAAAGGCAATTAAAGAAAGGCACCACTGTGCACTGTTAAGACACTTGAAATATTCTTTCCACCTAAATTTGTGCAGTTTCTTCAATGCCAGTTGAAGAAGCCGTCCAAACACCATCAATCAATAATGTATTATTTCATACCTTCAGGTACAAGTACATGTTTTCTGGACAATCTTTCAACTTCCTGAAGTCAGATTCAAGCTGGAAAGAATTTGCAGGAACGGGAGGGATTGGAGAAACAGAGCTAAATGACCTTTTGATTTCTTTTTCTCTCTGTTTGTTCACAGGGAAAGATGGATGCACCACCGAAGAAATTCCTTTCACGCTAGCAGGAAGCCTGCAGAGAGATTTTGAAACACATTTAAGGAAACCCAATACTTTGAGCTAACTAGAGATCCTTCAATCCATTAAAATGATAAAATATTATATACATAAAAAAAATATTTTAGTTTAAGTAGACATTTAAAAATTCCTTTCAAATTAAGGAAGCTTTAAACTTGATCCAACTTGATCTCTATCTACATTGAAATTTAACACATCCAAGTGCTGGGTTCTGCACATTGGCCACAACTACCCCATGCAGTGCTACAGGCTGGGGTCAGAGTGGCTGGAGAGCAGCCAGGCAGAGGGACCTGGGGGTGCTGGGTGATGGTAGGCTGAACATGAGCCTGCAGCGTGCCCAGGCGGCCAGGAGGGCCAATGGCATCCTGGCCTGCATCAAGAACAGTGTGGCCAGCAGGAGCAGGGAGGTCATTCTGCCCCTGTACACTGCACTGGTTAGGCCACACCTCGAGTACTGTGTCCAGTTCTGCCCCCCTCGGTTTAGGAAGGATGTTGACTTGCTGGAGTGTGTCCAGAGAAGGGCAATAAAGTTGGTGAGGGGCTTGGAACACAAGCCCTATGAGGAGAGGCTGAGGGAGCTGGGGTTGCTTAGCCTGGAGAAGAGGAGACTCAGGGGTGACCTTATTGCTGTCTACAACTACCTGAAGGGAGGCTGTAGCCAGGAGGGGGTTGGTCTCTTCTCCAGCACCAGAACAAGAGGACACAGTCTCAGACTGGAGGTTAGGAGGAAGTTTTACACAGAGAGAGTGATTGCCCATTGGAATGGGCTGCCCGAGGAGGTGGTGGAGTCACCATCGCTGGAGGTGTTCAGGAGGAGACTTGACAGGGTGCTTGGTTGCATGGTTTAGTTGGTTGGATGGTGTTGGATGATAGGCTGGACACGATGATCTTGAAGGTCTCTTCCAACCTGGTTTATTCTATTCTATTCTATTTAGCAACATGCTTGGCCTTTCTCTGCTTTGTTCCCAGAAATAACTGTGTTTTAAGGTATAGATTTTTACCATGCACAGCTGCAAAATAAATGTTGCATTTTCTGCAGTTTCACAATGCAAACCAGTGAGAAGGTAATGAGCAAACCATTTTTAACATTGATTACAGTAGAACCATTTTTGGTCCTTTAATTTGCCAGTTAGGTCAATTTGTTCTTCAGAAGTTAAGACAATTGTTTCGTCGACACTTGACAGAGAAAAATTGATGAGTTGGAAAAGGTGGGTGCAGAGGGTGTTTCTCATATAAATTATTCAATCAGAATTTTGTAAGAAGTCTTTATTATCAACAGAATGAGATGATGCCAGTGTATAGAGCACTTCCTTAAGCAGACTCCTAGCCCCTGCTAAAGCTAGGACAGTGGCTTCTGTGCTTCACTCTGGTTTCAGCCAATCTTACTTGAGTATGCCCAGCTAACAGGGTAGAACTTGGAAACTTGGAACAAATCTCAAGTTATCAGCTGCTTGCTCAGCAGAGGAGAGTGGTGACACTCACCTTCTGTTCTCTCACAAAACTGGTGCACAGAGAATAGAATAGAATTAACCAGGTTGGAAAAGACCTTTGAGATCATCGAGTCCAACCCGTCATCCAACACCATCTAATCAACTAAACCATGGCAAAAAGCATCCCTTCCAGTCTCTTCCTAAACACCTCCAGTGATGGTGACTCCACCACCTCCCTTGGCAGTCTATTCCAATGGCTTATCACACTTTCTATGAAGAACTTCCTCCTAACATCCAACCTAAACCTCCCCTGGCACAGCTTGAGACTGAATGTTTGAACTTTTCTCAGAACTGACTGTAAAATGTTACAAACAAAAATCAAAGCTGGGGAGAATGAGGTGCACAAGGAAGAAAGTCTATCATGCATTCCAAATGGAAGGCAATTCATAGTGTTTTCCTGTATGAACAGGACTTACTTTTCCACCTGGCACTGAACAGATCATACTTGTGCCAACTACCACATGATCAGAGACAGACATGCAACAAAACCATTTCTTTTGATGCTTTGGTTTTATTTTAAATTCCCCAAACCATGTTCAGTAACTGATCACATGTAGAAATCTGAAAATGAAGACTACATTTCCACTACACTTACCTTTTAAAACAAGGATCACAATTTTTTATACTTACTGCAATGGTGAAGCATCACTGATTTCTTCTATTTTCAAGTGCTTTGCTTTTGGAATGTCTGCGGTAGTCAAATGGTCATCCTGATTCTCTGTCGTTTCTATACTCACTGAATTCTTCCAGTTGTTGACTACAGAAGTAGTGCTGGGCACTGCTGGTGACACTGATGATGTGTCATCATCAATATCTTCAATGGGTATTCTTTGCAAAGGTTTCTAAACAGAACACATACCTCATGTCACACACATAGCCTCAACAGCAGCGTACATACCGGCCCCAGCAAAACAGGTGGGATTAGTTTCATACTAATAATAGTATCTTATGATAATCAATGTCATCTGTAGTGGTGCACATGGAATATACTGATACATGGCTAAAAAAAAAGAAGCTTCATGCCAAGTCTGTGGGAAGCCTTGTATGATCACTTTATTACTTTACCCTTGCAAATCAGTGAATTCTTACTCTGGATGATTTCTGACCATGCAGTCTCTTTTCCCAGTAATAGGAAAAAACACAAAACAAACAGTGTGTTTTTTTTCCACCCAGTAAGGTTGAATGGGCAAGGACCAGCATGTATTTTGAAACCTATGAAGCAACACAGGCCTTGACCCTCAAATTAAAATGTTAAGATAATATATATTTGTAACTGAGCCCTGCTGGCTGATCAAGTTACATACATCACAAGGCAATTAATTCCATCACTCAAGGACACGATAACTGAAATGCTTCATCTTGTTTCATCTCTTCATGATCACCACTAGTTTTTATCATCACCTAGCACCACCTTCAGAGGTCTTATTGGGAAGCAACATTTGGAGGGGGACAAGAACTGAATATGAACATAGGGTATACTGCCTAGAAATACAGAGGAAAACACACACAAACATACTCAATTTAAGACTTCTAAATGGTAGATTTTTCTGTTTGACTCTAACACAATCCTTAAGTCTCCACAGCAGTTTGGAAACCATTTAAAATCACAACAAAACCCCCTAATCTTCTTGGTGTATTAACAGAAAATACATCATGTCATCACTGCACCAAAACTGGGAGGCTGCCTGCTAGACATGAAGCATATTACACATCTTTGCAACCCCTGGACAGTACTAAAAGCACACGTGCTTCATCTGTACTTGTTCTACCTTAATAGAATTACAAGGAAAAAAACACAATTAACCTACTACCTCCACTTAATTTAGCAGCCAAACTGAAAACCTAATATAATTGTCTATAATCTGCCAGTTCAGAAATTCATTTAGGTTTCTAGAAATGCTCTATCTGCTTATAGAGAATACATAATTCCTTCCTCTCCATTAAGAGGATCAAAATAATCACACATTTTCTACTGAAACCATCCCTCTAAATAATTTGTTTAGTGGAAGTAAACATTTTCAAATCATCAAAAGCAGAACACTACAGTACTCCATACAAAGTGTGAGCAAGTCTTGTATTTAAACAACTCACTGCTGAATGTATAAAGATTAAATGTTCTAAGAGGAGAACTCATGCATAAAGAAAGCTGCTATTACTCTCCATATTGCATTTTGTCCTATGCTAATGCAGAGTTAGCTTGGATGCTAGCAAGAAGTTCTTTACTATGAGGGTGGTAGAACACCAGAATAGGTTGCCCAAGGAAGTGGTAGAGACCCTATCCTTGGAGACATTCAAGATGAGGCTTGATGGGGCTCTGAGCAGCCAGATCTAGCTGGGGATGTCCCTCCTTACTGCAGAGGGGGTTGGACTACATGATCTCTACAGATCCCTTCCAACTCAGTGCATTCTATGATTCTATTATCTGATTACAAGCACTAATAATTCACAGACTAAAATATCAGGGTATTGGTTCTCAAAATTCAGACTATGTGGATAAAATGCAGCCCAAGGCTCTTACCCTCAGTGACACCAGCATATGACATGGGTAGGCAACATGTCTTGCTACCACTGCAGCTGCTATAGAAATTTTAAAGAGCAGATGGAAAGAAGAAAGTTTACCCAAAGCTTCCTCAAGTAGGGCATCAAAACTAAACTGCATCCCCTTTATTTTCAACCACAATACTAGCTATGGACCCAGGGCAGAGTTGAGGGTTTGTCTTCCCATTTCATATTAAAGTCACACACTGTGTTTCCAGAGTGTGGCACTGTAGGCAGAATGCTTACACCAATGCTACTGACATACTGCATGGAAATACTCAAGTTATGTTCTTGGAAAACATCAAGAGAGAATGTGTAAATTTTGGACTTTCCAGCAGCAAGATGTATCTAACAGGCATTAGCCTCCATAAATAAGCAAGAACTGGATTTCAACTTGTATTGGGTTTAGTTGAGCTGGAATTTATTCTCCTCAGAGCATCCTTCCACTGCTGTGTTTTGCAGCGCTGTATCTGGGTGTTGGTAACACACCAATCTTTTAGCTACTGCTGAACAAGTACCCAGGCTGTGCTTTTCCAACAATTCCCTAACCCAGGAGTACACTGAGAGGTGGGCAAGACCTTTGGAGGGAACACAGGAGAGCCAGCTGACCCGAATGGGCCAAAGGGGTATTCCATGCCACATGACATCAGCTCAGATATAAGAACTAAGTGGAAGAGGGAAATGGGGGATATTTGCTCATAGCATCTGTCCTCCAAGGAAACCACTATGTGTGCTAGAGCCCTGCTTCCTGGGATGGAAAACTGTCTGCTGAAGGGAAGTAGAATAGAGAACAGAATAGAATTAACCAGGTTGGAAAAGACCTTTGAGATCATCGAGTCCAACCCATCATCCAACACCATCTAATCAACTAAACCATGGCACCAAGCACCCCTTCCAGTCTCTTCCTAAACACCTCCAGTGATGGTGACTCCACCACCACCCTTGGCAGTCCATTCCAATGGCTAATCACTCTATGAAGAGCTTCTTCCTAACATCCAACCTAAACCTTCCCTGGCACAGCTTGAGACTGTTTCTTCTTGCTCTGGAGAACAGCATCTCTTTTTGCTTTTGCTTCCACCTGCAGTCTTTTGCCTGTGCTTGGGATTATTAAATTGATTCTACCTTATTACCAGCCTTTTGTTATATTTTCCCCTCTCCACTGTTCATCCAAGAAGGGGAGTGATAGAGTAGCTTTGGTGGGCATTTGGCCCTCAGCCAGGGCCAAACCACCACACAGCTTTAAGCTCTACTTTTCCCATCATTATTGAAAGCAACTCATAAAACAACTTACTGTTGATTTCAGGTACAATGGATTATCAATCAGTTTCACTATATTTTTTTTTTCATCTTCTTTTATCAATACTGCAGGGTAATCTTGACAAGTCCACTTTTCTTTCTCAGCTAATTCCTGAAAAATTAGTAAGTTGTGCAAAAGATCAAAGTTTGAGGAATAAGATGAAGTTAAACATTATGCAATAAAGAATGAAAACATTTGATTACTAGAAGCTTAGCCAAAAAAAATATAGACACAAGCATACATACATTCCTTATTTTAGTCAGTTCATTTATTGCTTGTTTATTTCCAGGTTCCAACTTCAGAACAGCTTCAAAATCTGAATGAAGAAACGAGATAGACAAACTGTAGACATAAGAAGTTGCAAAGTGCTCCTGGCAAACTTTTAAACCTTTTCTTTTCCTTTCACAGTTCTCAAATAAAGGCAGGTAAATCACCCCATTACTTACATCATGACCTAGTTTCTAAAAACATTTGACAAGCTTTCTTAGTACTCACTGTTAAGTGACAATGGTAATTTCACACAAAACTATCATCTGATGATGCAGATACCAACACCAAAGTTTTCATAAAGGTGTCCCTGCCCATGGCAGGGGGGTTGGAACTAGATGATCCTTGTGGTCCCTTCCAACCCTGAATGATACTATGATACTATGAAATCCTTCAATTTTACCTTGATAATTTCTATTAGTCAGGAATTGAGTTGTTACTAGAAGATTAAAACAACAGGATACCCTTACACTCATCTCTTACCTATCACAGGCTAATTCAAAATCATACCTTGCACAGCTTCTTCTAGCTTTCCAAGAGCAACTCTGGCAGCTCCTCTTCTGGCAAAGGCTTTAGAATAGGATGCATCTAGGAGCAGAGCTTGTGTACAGTCATTTTCTGCCTCTTCATATCTCAGCAAAAGATTAGTACAAAATTAATAATCACTTTCACAAGGCAATTTCAAATGGAAAGCAGAGCTACCCAAAACAAAGTATGAAAATAGATCTTAAATACCTACATACACATCATTGGGCTAAAAAGTAAAATTTCTCAGCACCCTGAAATTTCAGCCAACTCTGACGTTTAGGCTGGATGTTAGGAAGAAGTTCTATACAGAGAGAGTGATTGCCCATTGGAATGGGCTGCCTGGGGAGGTGGTGGAGTCGCCGTCATTGGAGGTGTTCAGGAGGAGACTTGATGGGGTGCTTGGTGCCATGGGTTAGTTGTTTGGGTGGGTTGGATTGGTTGATGGGTTGGACGCGACGATCTTGAAGGTCTCTTCCAACCTGGTTTATTCTATTCTACCTCACAACACACTACTGACTCATCATCACAAATAAATGCAAGCATGTAAGCAAAAGTTTCTCTACATCTGAATTTCTGTGCCTTGTCCTTAGCTACTTCAGAATGAGAAATCAATATATCCCTACATTAAAGCAATTTGTTTCATTTTAAGATCAAATTTACCCACCCCAGTTATTTTTAATCATGATTCCACTATGTGTATATTAAAGTATTTTCATTCATTTCTCTTCCCCTTCTTCAAACTACCATTACATTTATGGAAACAGTTGTTTTCTTGGTTTGTTTTCTTCTTTTGCAGTTCTTACCACTTCTAGGGGTCTGTAAGAATACCAATTAATTTCTGTTGCACGTTATGTTTGGGTTCTCTAAGAAATTTATAGATGCATACACTGATCTATCCTACAGAATTGATTTTCTTGCAAGGTCATTGAATTAAAGTATCATTTCCTCAGACTCTGAGAACATTATTTGCATTGTAATGTCCTCTTTGGCTTCAGTACTAAATTACAAATGTTGTATCAGAAACACAGTGCCAGTTAGTTTATAATCTCATAATTTAAGATTAGTACTTTGTTTCTTCACATACCCAGCCACCCTGTGTGAAAACAGATGACCAACATAATGCTCAGCTCCCTGCTTTTCATATTGATAAACTACTTTAGAATAGAATAGAATTAGCCAGGTTGGAAAAGACCTTTGAGATCGAGTCCAACCTATCACCCAACACCATCTAATCAACTAAACTATGGCACCAACACCCCATCCAGTCCATCCAAACACCTCCAGTGCTGGTGACTCCACCATCTCCCCAGGCAGCCCATTCCAATGGCCACTCTATGACACACATTTCAGACTTGAAAAATGGTCATATGTAATCTCCCATACTCTCCCATAGACTGATTGCCCATTGGAATGGACTGCCAAGGGAGGTGGTGGAGTCACCATCGCTGGAGGTGTTTAGGAAGAGACTGGAAGGGGTGCTTGGTGCCATGGTTTAGTTGATTAGATGGTGTTGGGTGATAGGTTGGACTCGATCTCAAAGGTCTTTTCCAAACTGGCTAATTCTATTCTGTTCTATACTTGTTAGAAAGGATTTGTTTCCTATTGTTTCTGGATTACTTGAATAAAGCTGAATTAAAAATAAAGTACATGTGCATGTCTCCACTGGCAGAATTACAGAAAAATACTTTAAAAGATGACAGTGTGTGGAAAAAGCTCCTACCCATTCCCTTAGAAGTCAGAAGTTATAATCCACATTTTTACAGTGCAGTATTTATCTGACTAGGTTTTACAGGCAAAAAAGACAAAGCTTTGGGCAAGTCCTTTGAGAGAGGTGAATACGTAGAATTTTGTGCACATCAAGAACAAAAATCAAACATTAGAAATTGGGATTTAATACTGAAGCTGTTTTATTCTCTCAGAACTTCCTTCTACGGAATGCATTTTGAGATCACACACACTGATTCCCTTACTGAGTGAAAATCTAGTGGATCACCATTCCATCTAGTTCAAAACAATGAAAGAAACGATACAGGATATGTAATCTTACTTACTTTTCAATCTTTAGGTAAGCCATTGCTCTGTTAGCTGGCAGAAGAGCATTGGTGCCATCTGCTGCTATACCACGGGTGTAACATTCTATTGCAGCCTCGTACTTCCCTTCTTTGAAATAGCCATTACCCTGTAATATTTAGGTTAGGGAAAAAAAAGTAGTGTTCAGAAAGATCTAGTGAAATGGTCTTTTCTTATCCTTTTTAGCAGACAGGGTCACAGTATCAAGAACAGGAATCACATCAGGAACAGTGTGGCCAGCAGGACCAGGGAGGTCATTCTGCCCCTGTATACTGCACTGGTTAGGCCACACCTCGAGTACTGTGTCCAGTTCTGGGCCCCTCAGTTTAGGAGGGAGGTTGACTTGCTGGAGCATGTCCAGAGAAGAGCAACAAAGTTGGTGAGGGGTTTGGAACACAAGCCCTATGAGGAGAGGCTGAGGGAGCTGGGGTTTCTCAGCCTGGAGAAGAGGAGACTCAGGGGTGACCTTATCACTCTCTACAACTACCTGAAGGGAGGTTGTAGACAGGCGGATGATGGTCTCTTCTCCCAGGCAGCCAGTACCAGAACAAGAGGACACAGTCTCAGGCTGCGCCAGGGGAGGTTCAGGTTGGATGTTAGGAAGAAGTTCTATACAGAAAGAGTGATTGCCCATTGGAATGGGCTGCCTGGGGAGGTGGTGGAGTCGCCGTCATTGAAGGTGTTCAGGAGGAGACTTGATGGGGTGCTTGGTGCCATGGGTTAGCTGTTTGGGTGGGTTGGATTGGTTGATGGGTTGGACACGATCTTGAAGGTCTCTTCCAACCTGGTTTGGTTTATTCTAATAAAGGTTTATTCTAATAAAGAATGCTCATAGCATGGCAGCTATTCACAGCATATTTCTAAATATCTAAGCTTGGAGGAAGAGCAACAAAAAAAGGTTATTTTTTTCTAGTACTTTGGGGGGAAAAAAAAAATAAAAGTCTTGCTACATGCATAGTTTAAGTGCAGACTTGTAAGGCTGTAACTTCTGATTGCTTTTGATGTTCAGGATAAAGCATCCTGAATCGCCTGAATTTCAATGCAAGCTCCACAAGGCTGAACCTTTGCAGTTCTCCTTTCAAAATAGCTGCACAAATCTGTTTCTGTCCTGCTACATCCGTGACACTTCCCCTCAAATATTATTTGGGCACAAATGTGGCTGTTATTTCCTAATTAATGCTTCCTAAAATAAAATTACAGCACTTTTTGTTTCTTTCCAGAAGACTAAAATTACCTTTTGCTCCTCAGTACTAAAAATGAAGCCATGTACTTAAACTTCTTGACTACTCAATGGCAAGAAAGTGCCACAGTTCAGACTTAACAGGATCCACATTGCCAGGAACAGGACCACAGTGAATGAACTGCTACTAATGAAGTATTGCATTAGACTTAAATTTCTTTTCTGTGGCCTCTTCAAAATTATAAGAAACATGACTATCAATATATTAATAAATCAACCAAGTTACATAGCTAGAGAGAACAGCAAGAAAACTGTTTTAGCTGATACTATTATTTCTTAATTGAACCAGTAGAGCGACTGAGAAATCCATAAGCCAGCTACAAGTCAGGATCATGTATTTAAAAATACATTTTTAATGTCACTATTGCCTGTACTCCCTCAGCTCTTCTTTATAGCTACCTTTCATTATGTAATCAGAGGTTTGAAAGAGAAGAAACAGTCCAAAACTGTCCTTGGAGGAGGTCAAGATGCACATACTACTGCAGAAATGGGATTTTTGTAAAATACAGTTCCAGTTCTACTTATTAAATAGTTGAAATTTATCATATAATTTGGGCTGTGTAATTATTCCTCCAGAAAAGTCCAAACAGAACTCATTAACAACCTCCTTACAGAGCTCAAAATGGGAAACAATTAAGGTTAAAGATCAAGAACGTTGTCTTTGAGATTCAAGACAGTATTCAGGTTTAATTTACACATCTGCACTGCTAATAGCAGAACACAATGCTTTTTCTAGTTCTCTTCTATTCCACCAGAACCAGTGACTTACCAGATCTTTTTCTGTAATGGCCTTCTGCTTGAGCTGCTGCTCTTCAATGCGCTGCTTCTCGGCATCTGTTAATTCTGGTCTGACAGCATCTTCAACCTCTTTCTGTTCTGGATGTTCTTCTGATGACAGAGCCTGCAAAGATGTATTTTTTTTTTTTCCCCCTCTCAAGAAGCATTTCCCCCAACAGCACACTTGCACAAAACAGATTGCAATATATTCTAAACTTTAAAGACACAGAAATCTGCCAAGTATTTTAATGGAAGAGGTTGTAAGCTGAAGAGAAATTGAAGAGATCATTCTAGCTATTGAAAATGAACTAGTAAATAAAAGGTGCTGTAGCACAATGTAAAATACACCAGGAAACCTGATCTCCATATATTCCCATTCACAAATCATTCAGTTTTTCAATTACTAGAGACTTTTGGATCTTCATCTTGAAAATTAACTTTTCAAGCAGTTTCCAAATTACATGTGAAGAGGTATAGGTGTATTCACACAGTAATGACAGGTAAACTTGTCTACTAAGGTTGTCAGAAGCAAAGTCCCTGTCATGACATAGATGAGCCTTACAGCAGAGTATTATGTTCTGCCCTATGAGGAGAGGCTGAGGGAACTGGGGTTGCTTAGCCTGGGGAAGAGGAGGCTCAGGAGAGATCTTATTGCTGTCTACAACTACCTCAAGGAAGGTTGTAGCCAGGTGGGGGTTGGTCTTTCCTCCCAGGTGGCCAGCACCAGAACAAGAGGACAAAGCCTCAAGCTGCACCAGGGGAGGTTTAGGTTGGATGTCAGGAAGAAGTTCTTCACAGAAAGAGTGATTGGCCATTGGAATGGACTGCCAAGGGAGGTGGTAGAGTCATCATCACTGGAAGTGTTTAGGAAGAGACTGGATGGGGCACTTGATACCATGTTTTAGTTAGAGTTGGATGACAGGTTGGACTTGATGATCTCAAAGGTCTTTTCCAACCTGGTTAATTCTATTCTATTGTAAACCACTTTCTGATTTCCCAGGCCACAGCAATCAGTGGCACTACATGCAGGCTAGAAGTACAGCTTTATGGCCAAGGGAACGACAACAACCAAGCCGCAGACAGTGGTGCAGACCTTCAGGCTTAGTCTACCAATCCGTTATTACACTGACATTCACACTTTAGTTAATCCAGAAGAAATTCAATTTTGACATCAGTGAACTCCAAAAGCCAAGAAAACCATGAGATTTTGCTGACTTCTTGCTATAAATTCATACAGAAACAAACTGTCCAGGATAAATTAATTTATGGTAGGGCCTATTAATGTTGTTACCTGATAAATTTTCTTCAGTTCATTTTTTGCTTCGAAGTTATTTGCATCCAGCTCTAAAACTTTCTCATAATCTATCAAAGGTGAGAAGACAATGTTTCAGGTAGAAAATACAGGCTACCAACCAGCATATAAAGTAAGAGCCTTCTTTTGAGATAACCCAGCTACCCAGGAAATCTGAGTTATTACAAGCAACACATATTCTAAGATATTTAAAGCTCAATTATTCTAGAACTAATAACTACAGAAGTAATTTGGACTTGCTGCTTGAATTTCACCTTACCAGAAGAATATGCAGTACTTTTTTGTTTAGAGGAAATGAAATCTGAGTTCCTACACCAAATAAGCAAAGCACACCAACTTTAATCAAACAGACAGACAAATAGTTAAGACATCTAAAAAGACACACCTTCTTTAGCACCTTGAAGATTTTTCAAAGCAAAGCGAGCAGCTCCTCTTCTGGCATAAGCCTTTGTGTAATTTTTATCTAAAGCAAGTGCTAAGTTACAGTCAGATTCTGCAACAGAAAATCTATAAAAAATAAGGAGAGGTTATTTTAGACATTTCATAGTTTCATTCAGGGTTGGAAGGGACCACAAGGATCATCTAGTTCCAACCCCCCCGCCATGGGCAGAGACACCCCACACTAGATCAGCCTGGCCAGAGCCTCATCCAGCCTGGGCTTAAACACCTCCACGGACGGGGCCTCGACCACCTCCCTGGACAACCCATTCCAGGGTTTCACCACTCTCATGGTGAAGAACCTCCTCCTCACATCTAGCCTGAATCTCCCCACCTCCAGCTTCATTCCATTCCCCCTAGTCCTATCACTACCTGAGATCCTGAGAAGTCCTTCCCCAGCCTTCCTCTAGGCCCCCTTCAGATACTGGAAGGCCACAATTAGGTCACCTGGGAGCCTTCTCTTCTGCAGACTGAACAGCCCCAACTCCTTCAGTCTGTCCTCATAGGAGAGGTGCTCCAGCCCTCTGATCATCCTTGTGGCCCTTGGCCCTTCTCTGGACACCTTCCAGCACCTCCACATCCCTCTTGTAATAGGGGCTCCAGAACTGGACACAGTACTCCAGGTGGGGTCTCACCAGGGCTGAGTAGAGGGGGAGGATCACCTCCCTCGACCTGCTGGCCACACTTCTCCTGATGCAGCCCAGGATCTGATTGGCTTTGCGGGCTGCAAGTGCACATTGCGAGCTCATGTTGAGCTTCTTGTCCACCAGCAGCCCCAAGTCTCTCTCCTCAGGGCTACTTTCCAGCCAGTCACTGCACAGCCTAGATTTGTGCCTGGGATTGCCTCGACCCAGATGCAGGACCCTGCACTTGCTCTTACTGAACCTCATGAGGTTGGCTTGTGCCCACCTCTCCAGCCTGTCCAGGTCCCTCTGGATGGCCTCCCTTCCCTGCATCGTGTCTGCTGCACCACACAGCTTGGTGTCATCAGCAAACTTGCTGAGGGTGCACTCAATGCCACTGTCCATGTGACCCACAAAGATGTTGAACAAGACAGGTCCCAGGACTGATCCCTGAGGGACTCCGCTTGTCACTGGCCTCCACTGGGACATGGAGCCATTGACAGCCACTCTTTGGGTGCGGCCATCAAGCCAGTTCCTTATCCATCTAGTGGTCCACCCATCCATGTGTCACCAGTTTGGAGACCAGGATGTGGTGCGGGAAGTGTCGAAGGCTAAATTTCAGTGATTTAGCCTAATTAGAAGCTCTGTAAGTTCTCTTTCAAGTGGCAATCTTGAGGTATAGAACAAGTATTTAAACAACTCAGAATACATTAAAATATGAAAAGAAAACAGAGATTAAGGACCTCTACTGCAACAGAAAGAGTAAGTCTCCCTACCCTTTCTTATGCCAAAAGAAATCAAAGCTTTAGAAATAGAGCTTACTGAATCTGAAAGGCAAATTAGACAGTGAACTTTTTTTCCCTGTTTTTGAACTCGTTATGGTGTAATACAGAAGACTGTGAACTTCTAGCATGAAAGCTGAGATAAAAAAAGATGAGAAAGTCTCCCAGATTCCTTTTCCTGGCCACTTCTATTTCACTTTGAAAATGCAAAAGCGGGCTGCAAAACCAATCTCAGACTGTATCAGAGCATGATAAATAACATACATTTAAAACCAGATGAAAAATATGAAGGCAGAATTTCAAAGAAAAGGAAAAAAAAAAGGGGGGGAGGGGGGTGGTTAACAATACAAGTCTTACTTTTTCATCCTATAAAAAGCTGATGCTCTGTTTGTGGGCAATACTGGATTGTATGGATCAGAATGCATCCCTCTAGTATAGCACTGTATAGCTTCATCAAAGTTCCCTTGTTTAAAGTAGTTATTACCCTGTGAAGAGAAAAAAGCCTTTTTAGAAAGTTACTACACATAGACCCATTGCTAACTTTTGGTGAAAAAACATCAAAGCTTTTACTTTAGAATGCTCACACATTTGTGTTCAGTATTTCTCATACAGCACTGCTTTACTGAGAATGTTTGTTTACAAAGAAGTATTTCCAAGTACCCCATATGAAATGTATCACAGTATAACTATGGTTGGAAAGGACCTCGAGGATCATTGAGTCCAACCTATCAACACAGACCTCATGACTAGACCATGGCACCAAGTGCCACGTCCAATCCCCTCTTGAACGCCTCCAGGGATGGTGACTCCACCACCTCCCTGGGCAGCCCATTCCAGTGACGAACGATTCGCTTGGTGAAGAACTTTCTCCTCACCTTGAGTCTAAACCTCCCCTGGCGCAGCTTGAGACTGTGTCCCCTTGTTCTGGTGCTGGTTGCCTGGGAGAAGAGACCAACCCCTTCCTGGCTACAACCACCTTTCAGGTAGTTGTAGAGGGCAATGAGGTCACCCCTGAGCCTCCTCTTCTCCAGGCTAAACAATCCCAGCTCCCTCAGCCTCTCCTCATAGGGCTTGTGCTCAAGGCCTCTCCCCAGCCTTGTTGCCCTTCTCTGGACACGTTCAAGTGTCTCAATGTCCTTCTTAAAATGAGGGGCCCAGAACTGGACACAGTACTCAAGGTGCGGCCTAACCAAAGCAGAGTACAGGGGCACAATGACTTCCCTATGTTGTTCATTATTTATGCAATCACAATTTTTTTTACACATATAAACGTATACACTCATTTTCAATATCTGTAGTTCATTTTAAAGAAGCCTACAACAAGCACATGTATAATTGCTTAGATTGCCAACTTTGACCTTTTAGTAACTAAATTGCACATCTTTGTTTTCCAACATAAATATTCTAATTTCTGCCTGCTTCAGAACAGAATTATCTTGTGTGCCCTCAACTGCCTCCCTGCAGCCAACATGGTAAGGGTCGAAGACTTCAATTTCTCAAAGCAGACTGCAGGTTATAAATCAAGGAATTTCCACGGGAGCAGATCAAGAGCACAGATGTCATCCACACAGAAAAGAAAGAAAAATAAAGTAATAAACTCCACAAATCTACAGACTGACAAATGGTGCCAGGTGATTGCTTGTGAACAAAAGAGCTTCTTGGGACCACACAAGCTGCTACAAAACTTAGCTTATCTCTCTCATATGACAATGAAGTATGAGGTAGGTGTTGCTGCATTCTACTTGCAAAATCAGGCAAAAACTGTACTGGCATGAACCTGCCACTACCAAGGCAAGGAACACATGCAAGCTCATCCACCACTCACAGGTGTACTGGCCTCACAGAGGGACTAATCTTATAGCCTTGGGGAGTTTGGGGTACTCAGACTGTGTTCAGACAAATGCAGTTTGATCCATACAGTAACTCTATATAGAAACCCAATTTCTCAAAGCAAAATACATCACCCACCCCCTGATCATCATAAGACTCTATTAAGCAGAGCCTGACAGGCTTTGCGGCAATCAGTGATGAGAAGAAAAATAAACACAGTGAAAATCTCCTTTCAAATGGGCACCACAGCAGAAATGGGATACAAGTGGACAATCTTCTAAAAGACACTGTGAATGCCCCTACATCTAAATTGCTGCTTTGCAAATAAAGACTTATCATGACACAACCTTTTCCTTCTCTGCAAGAGCCTTTTCGGCATCTATACGAATTCCATCTTCTTCAGAGTCTGATTCTGGAGACACCGAATCATGAGTGCTATCATCTTTGTCAAGTTCTTCAAGTATTTTATCCTGAAATCAGATAAAATAAACCATTACTTCATTCTAATTTAACAACACAGAATAAAATGACTTTAAGAGTCAGCAGCATGCTTTTTAAAATCTCTCCTAGTAAGTCTTCTTTAGTAAAAGATGACTTTAAAAGTGAAAGAACTATCCTCTAATATTGCCAGAGGTGGTTAGCCTTATATTCTAGTAGAATTATGACCTTTTAAGAGACTTATTAAACATTTTTATTTTGTTTTTAATGTTAATATTACAGTCAAATTCAATCTGCTGGAAGAAAGCACTGCCAATAGAAAACTCGAATATTACTCATTATTCCAAATTTTAAACACACCACCTTTTTGGGGAGAAAGCTACTTTCCATAATACAGTAGCCAAGATACTCACTTGTGGACTGACCTCTCAGCACCATAACAAAATCTTACATGAAACACAATCAACTGGGGACAAGACTCGGTTAACAAGCAAATATTCTGACTCACCACATCAAGTTTTCCCCAAGCTTCATAATCATAAGACTTGATCTTATTTTTCTTGTTTTCCTCAGTGGTTATCTTTGAAGGGACTTTACTTTTGCTTTTCTTTTTTTTCTTAAAAGCCTTGCTTCGAATTGGTGGCAAATTCTAAATTGAAAGAAGTAATTTGTTACAAAAGCAATGTGTGAAAGTCCCTCTCATTACAGAAATTACAGTACCTATACCTAGATACAGTATTTATCTACTGGCTACTTTTATTTAGAAACCCATCTGGCAAGCTGTTCTCAGGACCTCCACAAAACCCACTTAGAGCAGCAACTATAACTCTTGCAATTCGTAACAGCAGCAAGGATTACAGGTACAATACAAAGCCAAGTTTCAGAAGAGACTGCACAATATCACTGAAGTACCCCATCAATATATTAAAAGCCAGCAGCTAATACTGATGCGGCAAACTGAAATATTCTCCTAGATCTAACTGGAACTGACTAAAATGTTACTGTCTCAACCACCTACAGAGGCTACTGCCCCACAGCTCTGCTGGTGACGCAGTTTACAGAGGAAATTTTTGGTATGCTTCAGTCCAAGGAGGAACTTCTATTCAGGTATCTTAAATCAACATCAGCATCTTGCTAAAGCAACAATAGTAACTATGATAAACACCATCACATTATGACTAGCTAAGTTAACAATGACACTGGACTTGTGCTTTTTACCTCTTCTGGGACACCACTCTGTTTCCTTAGTTCGGAATCCACTTCTCTAATGTCTTTTTCCCAGCTCTCCAGTTCTCTCATAAAATCTTGCAGCTCTTCAGCGTTTTGCTTCATTTGCAGCTGTAGTTCTAGCGCTTTATTTGGTGCACTCATTGTAATCTGCCAGACTTCAAGGCAAAAGCTTTCTAGGGAGGCCTTGAAAGTATGGAGGGAGACAAACTAGTTATTTCCAAACTATGAAGTCTGACTTACATGCCACACAGGCTTCCCAACAGCACAGAAGCAATATTAAATACCAAGAGCCTAAGAAGAAACACAACTGAAAAGTCTTTGAAATAAAAGGAAGAGAACCCACACTATTAGATGAGACAAAGTATGTAATAATGAAAAACCTAACTAGGTGTATGGTAAAGTATCCAATAAGCCAGTGAAAATCCTGAAAGACATAACATGGTGATCTTACTTTGAAGAAATTTCTGCAGGTTTTTTTCTAGCTAGAATGTAGCAAGCTGACATGTTAACAGTTAAGTTTTAACATGGGGGGAGGGGGGAAGTATCAATACATACATTCTGCTCTGTATCTGAACACAAACAAGGCACCAAACAAGACAAACCAACCACCCAAATCACTTTCAACCCCTACAAGTAAGTATACTTAAATATGCCCCAACATTTAGCATAGGCGTGAGTAAACACATGAGGTGTTTTATTAAGGAGTCTAGGAAATTACGAGCCCAGAATATTCTTTGGATGTGCTTTTTATACACATTTGTGTATCAGTCACAATCCACACCCAAGTGCTCACTCCTGTTACCAGCCTAACGCAGCGTGCGGCACAAAGCGTAGCAACGACATTAATCCACCCTTGTTCTGAGAGCTGGCTTCTTTCCCTTCTCCCTTTAAGGCGGTTTTACGTGAGTCTCATCGGCAGATCCTTCCTTTGCTTTGCCCAGCAGCCGAGGACTACCTCGTCCCAGCGACTCCATGGGCGAGCATCCGCATTACCCCCGAGGCCTGGCTGGCAGCCACGCAGCGGGCGCGCCCCAGGAGGCAGCCCCACGCCAACCCCGCGGCCCGGGCTAACACCAAAGAAGCCCCTGAGGCCAAGCCTACGCGCCCGAGTTTCCACGCCCGCCTCTCCGCCGCTTCACCGTTAGAAACGAGGCCTTGCAGGACGGATTCCGCCTCGCCTCACCGGGTCACGGAGAAGCGGCACTGAGCCACGGACCGCCACTCCCCCGGAGCCTCACCTGCAGCAGGTCCCACTTCTTTCTGACGCCGCCCCGCCAGACGCCCTCCCCGCGCAGCCGAGCCTTCCTCCAGAGTGCACCGCGGGCGCACAGCGGGACGGCCCCCACGCACCGGCGACAGGAGCAGGAGCGGAAGCAGCAGCAGGAGCAGCACTGCCAAGCGGCGCACGCGCGTACAGTCACACCGCGCCGCTCTTGGTCCTCGGCTCTCAGCCCGCTGCGCTGCCTGGCCACGCCTCCTGCGCGTAGCGGGGAGCTGGCCCGCTGATTGGCTCTGCCTCGCCTCTTGCCCTTTGCCCCGCCGCTACTGGGGACGGTGGCCGGCAGGCGGAGGGGGTTCTCCATGGAGCAAGGGGAGGCTGGCTCGCCGCCGGTAGCCGAGGAGAAAGCCGGAGAGGAGGATGACTTGGGTTACCGACTCTTCCCCGACCGGAATAAGAAGCCGCAGAGCTTCTTGGTCCGCAGCTTATTCACTTTTCACAACAAATGCCAGCTGATGCTGAGGATGACCCTAGACACGAGTAAGCGTCCCCGTACCCTGGAGGGCCTGGCCAGGCCCTGGCGCAGCGGAGGGCACCCCGGGTTGAACCTTGCTTGTCCGTGAACCCTGCTTGCTGCGGCTCGCCGTGGTGATCTTGGACTGCAGGGTCTGGGCTCCTCTTCTCCCGCTGTCACCGTCCCCTCGGGGCAGGTGCACGGGGCCCAAGTAGTTGTCAGCACGAACAGGGCTGCTGCGCCTTGGTTTTGGTTAAGACAAAGGAAGTAACTTGAAAAGTAGATGTGATTTTTATTTTTTTTTCCCTTCCTTCAGTCTGATCATTCTGCTTTTGAATATTTGAGGGGATTTGTTGATTTCTGGTTTGTTTCTGCCTTTCTCACTACAATAATGTTGACTGAATGTTATGGAAACAGTGGTCACTAAAGGCCAGTCTCTTGATGTCTGCTACTAATGGCATAATGTAGGCAGTGACTTGATTCCTAAGTAGCTCTGCATATGTAATTCTATTATCACTTTATGTAGCCTGAGCTGTAAGAGGTGCTGCCAGTTGCATTGCATTAAGGTTTAATACTGCAAAGCATAAATTGACATTGTCTAGTGCTTTCTCTTTTTTCCTTCACTGTGTTTATATTTTGATTATAGATGACTTTCAAAACTTTTGTCTAGAGAAATTGATTGCAGCAATGTTTTTCTAGATCCATACGCTCAGCTTCTTCTTGAGGCTATGAAGCAGTCTGGCTGGTATGTAAACTGATTCGTCTTGTTCTGTTGTAGCAACATCACTGTTATGTGGAGCTGCAAGCCTTTTTCAGATTTTTCTCTATAACTTCATTTGTTGGGCCCTTTCAGCACTGTCTTCAATGACCGGCACTTTTCTTGTGAAAACTGTGATGGCTGTGTCAGTGGAGGTTTTGATGCTGCCACATCTCAGGTAGGTGCTAGACACTGCCCTCTTTCAAAGGACTACTTTTCATTGATTTTTTTCTACCTTTTTGTTACCAGGATTAAATCCACCACTAATGCCAATATCTGAATTAGTCATGAAAACAATACAAATGAAAGGTGTGCCATAGTATTAAAGCTAGCACACTGCAGAATGATGAGGCTGTTAATGTTGTAAAGCACTGATCTGAGGTGAGGAAAAAGTTCTTCATAGTTTCATAGTTTCATTCAGGGTTGGAAGGGACCACACGGATCATCTAGTTCCAACCCCGCTGCCATGGGCAGGGACACCCCACACTAGATCAGGCTGGCCAGAGCCTCATCCAGCCTGCTCTTAAACACCCCCAGGGACGGGGCCTCGATCACCTCCCTGGACAACCCATTCCAGGGTCTCACCACTCTCATGGCTGCATCAGGAGAAGTGTGGCTAGCAAGTCAAGGGAGGTGATCCTCCCCCTCTACTCAGCCCTGGTGAGACCCCACCTGGAGTACTGTGTCCAGTTCTGGAGCCCCTATTACAAGAGGGATGTGGAGGTGCTGGAAGGTGTCCAGAGAAGGGCCACAAGGATGATCAGAGGGCTGGAGCACCTCTCCTATGAGGACAGACTGAAGGAGTTGGGGTTGTTCAGTCTGGAGAAGAGAAGGCTCCGAGGTGACCTAATTGTGGCCTTCCAGTATCTGAAGGGGGCCTACAGGAAGGCTGGGGAAGGACTTCTCAGGATGTCAGGTAGTGATAGGACTAGGGGAATGGAATGAAGCTGGAGGTGGGGAGATTCAGGCTAGATGTGAGGAGGAGGTTCTTCACAGAGAGAGAATGTGCTGCCCAGGGAGGTGGTGGAGTCACCGTCCCTGGAGGTGTTCAAGAAGGAATTGGACGTGGCACTTGGTGCCATGGTTTAACAGTCATGAGGTCTTGGGTGACAGGTTGGACTCGATGATCTCTGAGGTCTTTTCCAACCTTACTGATTCTGTGAAGAGCCTTTAAATGCTGTAGGTGATAATAAGTTAGGAAGATGTTGAAAGTTGGTGAAAAGACTATCTGTGTCTTTTTGTCTACAGATTGTTCTGTGTCAGAACAACATTCGCCAGCAATCCCACATGAACCGGGTGGTGACACATGAATTAATTCATGCTTTTGATCACTGTCGTGCACATGTGGACTGGTTTAAAAATGTCAAACACTTAGCGTGTTCAGAGGTAAGTTAAAGTGCTTCTGATGTTGTTGTTACAGTAATTGCTGGTGTTTATTAGCGATGCTTCATGTTTAAACAGGAGTGCTGTCACACACACTTCATTTGGTTTAATCCTGTTAGTCCATTTTGCCCTTTCTGTCAGATCAGCCTAAATTTGTACTTAGTAAGTAGAAGTGTCCCGGGGAATATTCTCTACCAGCAGTCACCAGAAAAAAATTGTGAGAAAAAAATTTGTTACAGCTTTTTTGAGTTTGCTTTTTCTTGTGTTTCTCTGATTGTGTGGCTTTTTTTCTCAACAGATTCGAGCTGCTAATCTCAGTGGAGACTGTACACTGATGAATGAAATGGCCAGGTTTAAATTTGGATTGAAAGGACATCATCAGGTAAAGACTGTAGATGTTGAAGTCTATTGATTTCTTATGAGCTCTCTTTACCTACTTGATCTCAGCCTTCTACACTTTCATAGTTGAAAACATCAGAGAAAGAAATAGATGCCATGCACTTGCTGCTCTCTCTTAATTAACCTTTAATAACTTATAATTATTAATAGAATGGTTTGGGTTGTAAAGGACCTCCAAAGGTCACAGAATTGTCAGGGTTGGAAGGGACCTCAAGGACCATCTAGTTCCAACCCTCCTGACATGGGCAGGGTTGGATCAGGTTGTCCAAAGCTATATCCAGCCTGGCCTTAAAAACATTCCGGGTTGGGGCTTCCACCATCTCCCTGGGCAACCTGTGCCAGTGTCTCACCACCCTTAAGGTGAAGAACTTCTTCCTAACGTCTAATCTAAATCTCTCCTCCTCTAGCTTGGATACAATCCCCCTAGTCCTAATGCTCACTGACACCGTAAAAAATCCCTCACCAGCTTTCTTATAGGCCCCTTTCAGATACTGGAAGGCAACAATAAAGTCTTCTCAGAGTCTTCTCTTCCCCAAACTGAACAACCCCAACTCTCTCATAGGAGAGGTGCTCCAGCCCTCTGATCATCCTCATAGCCCTTCTCTGGACACATTCCATCACATCCAGGTCTTTCTTGTAATATGGGTTCCAGAGCTGGACACAGGTGGGCTCTCATGAGAGCAGCATAGATGGGGAGAATCACCTCTCTCCAACCCCCCTGCTGTGAGCAGGGACATCCTCCATTAGATCCATCATGATAAATTTTTCCGCCTTGTTATTCTTGTTAAATTCCTGAGTACTTAGTCATGTTGTAAAGCGTTACCACTAACAATGGATGGTTATTAAGAACAAAAAACCCCAGGGTTTGCAGGAATGCTTTACCCACTACAATTGGATAAAACTTAAGAAAGTTTTTGGAAACTGGAGGAAGGAAAATGAGAAGGTTTCTAAGTAGCCATATGTGCTAATTCATATAGAAATGTATTGATTTGTTTCGTTGTTTTTAAATAGTAATGACGATGTAAGATTGAATCCAAAGTATTTGCTAATGTTTAAGTGACAGCTTGTAGCTGGGGATATTTCACAGTATCACAGTATAATTAAGGTTGGAAGAGACCTCGAGGATCATCGAGTCCAACCTATTAACACAGACCCCATGACTAGACCATGGCACCAAGTGCCACGTCCAATCCCCTCTTGATTGCCTCCAGGGTCGATGACTCCACCACCTCCCTGGGCAGCACATTCCAATGACGAATGACTCGCTCGGTGAAGAACTTCCTCCTCACCTTGAGTCTAAACCTCCCCTGGCGCAGCTTGAGACTGTGTCCCCTTGTTCTGGTGCTGGTTGCCTGGCAGAAGAGACCAACCCCTTCCCGGCTACAACCACCTTTCAGGTAGTTCTAGAGGGCAATGAGGTCACCCCTGAGCCTCCTCTTCTCCAGGCTAAACAATCCCAGCTCCCTCAGCCTCTCCTCATAGGGCTTGTGCTCAAGGCCTCTCCCCAGCCTTGTTGCCCTTCTCTGGACACGCTCAAGTGTTTCGATGTCCTTCTTAAACTGAGGGGCCCAGAACTGGACACAGGACTCAAGGTGTGGCCTAACCAAAGCAGAGTACAGGGGCACAATGACTTCCCTGCTCCTGCTGGCCACACTATTCCTAATGCAGGCCAGGATGCCATTGGCCCTCTTGGCCACCTGGGCACACTGCTGGCTCATATTCAGGTGGCTGTTGATCAGCACCCCCAGGTCCCTCTCTGTTTGGGAGCTCTCCAGCCACTCTGACCCCAGCCTGTAGCTCTGCATGGGATTGCCGTAGCCAAAGTGCAGCACTCGGCACTTGGACTTGTTAAATGCCATCCCATTGGACTCTGCCCATCTGTCCAGTCAGTCGAGGTCCCTCTGCAGAGCCTTTCTACCCTCTAACTGACTACCCTCTAACTGACAACATGTTTACATGTTTCTTTGTCTTTTAGTAGACAGACTGTGTAAGCAAAAAAAAAAAAGCCAGTGGAGCAGTAATGATTTATAGCATTTAAACTGGAACAATACTAGCTTGTATTCTGACATACTTGTGTGCAAGTCAAAGTGTAGAAATACTTGATACCTACAACTAATTCCAAACTGTATTTTAACTCTTTTGTTTAACAAATGTATTTCACTAACCTGAGAGTTTATTTGTGTGTGGAAAACTAAACCACACATTGGGGGCTGGGGGGGGGGAAGTAATTTAGTGCTTATTACAGGCATTGTTTGACTCTTCTGTGATACAGAATTGTTGCACATGTAGGGATTAATACTTGGCAAAATGTAGGAGACAGAATAAATGAATAATGACAGACTTTTTTTTTCTTCAATTCCCACTGCAGACATGTGTACGGGACAGAGCAATCCGTTCCATTTTGGCTGTCAGAAAAGTCAGCAAAGAGACGGCAGAAAAAGCTGTGGATGAAGTTTTTGATGCCTGCTTCAATGATCTGGAACCTTTTGGAAGAATTCCACACAGCAAAACAGATGCAAAACGTGCTTACAGAGACTTTCAGAACAGAGATCGCTACAATGCCAATTTGTAAAGGATAAAAATGGAAAACGATCTTAGCATCTAATTGTTCTGTAACATCTGGGTTAATTCTGTGCTATTCTATCTGGAGTTGCAGCCTATGCACACAGTGCTGGTGGAAGGGGCAGTTCTATCAAATGTATCAATACATTTTGTAAACTTGCAGGAGTCAGCTTCTATGGAAGTAAACAAAGTAAATGAACAAGACTAAAAACCCTGTTTCCTCACCTGTTGTTTCTTCAGTATAATTCAGCTCACCAACACCATTGGCAATGGTCTGCACATTTCAATGCACATTTCATTCTTCTCAGGCTGACTAGCACTTGATTTCTAGAAGGATTGTTGTTACTGACTAAATCTCTTCACATTTCCACCAACTTTGATATGGAGGAATAAATGTGATGATCTTCATCACTCCATTTTAAAAGATGGCCAATGGAGCTACAGCTCTTGCATCTAAATTCAGTAACTAAGGCTAAATGCAAAACTTATTAACTGCCAGATTTATTTTTAAGCACCTCTTGAAATTCTGTCTCATCTAATGTTAATTGTACAGGTACATAAAACCCTTTGGATTTTTAGGAATTTGGCTGACAATTCTGCTTGCAACATCAATCCTACAAGCTAGAGAAGTATTGCTGAGTCTCTCCACCAGACTGAACACTGCTCGAAGTGTTGGAGTAACTGATGGTCTTCCTATACTTCTTAGATGAACAGGTCCATCTGAGAGCAGCAAGAAACTCCTAGCTTCATCCCAAGTCAGCTTGCTGGGTCCAGAGAAGGGTAACAAATTTGGTGAGGGGTTTGGAGCACAAGCAGTATGAGGAGAGGCTGAAGGAGCTGGGGTGGTTTAGCCTGGAGAAGAGGAGGCTCATAGGAGACCTTATTGCTACCTGAAGGGAAGTTGTAGCCAGGTGGGGGTTGATCTCTTCTCCCAGGCAACCAGCACCAGAGCAAGAGGGGACAGTCTGAAGCTGCACCAGGGGAGGTTTAGGCTGGATGTTAGGAAGAAGTTCTTCATAGAGTGATTAGCCATTAGAATGGGCTGCCCAGTGAGGTGGTGGAGTCACCATCACTGGAGGTGTTTAAGAAGAGACTGGATGGGGTGCTTGGTGCCATGGTTTAGTTGACTAGATAGTGTTGGATGATAGGGTGGACTTGATGATCTCAACAGTCTTTTCCAACCTGGTTAATTCTACTCTATTCTACTCTAAGTCTGAGAGAAGCTGTCTCATTCCTCCATTATTTTCAAACACCAGATATAATTATTGTCATGGATGCACGAGAATCCTATTTTATTCTGCTTCTTGCAATTAAGGGTGCTATTCAAACACAGGTACAGTTCACTGACATAAATGAGATTTGGGTCCCAGTCAAAGTTTTGTAGGCATAGCTGTTCAACCAGTTACTGGATCCAGACTCAAGGGCAAAATTTATTTCCACATAAGGTGAAATGATAACCTGATTCTTACTGCTTCATATGAAGTGCAGAAAACTTCAGACAGGCTTTCAGCTCCGTGGGATGTCACAGTCTGAGTGGTGGAGGTGTCAGTTTTCCTGTGCAAGTTTCTTCACAGCTGTGGAAGCATAGAATTGCTGAGTTTGGAAGGAACCCCGGAGACAATGTCATTTCAACCAAACTGCACAGGGCAGTGTCAACTAAAGCATGTTACTGAGCAGCATGTCTAGTTAGGTTTTCGATATCTCCAAGGATGGAGCTTACAGCCTCTCAGGATTACTTGTTCCAGGGTTTGGTTGCTCTTGAAGGGTTATTTGGATTTTTAGCTTGAGTGTAAATGGAGTTTCCTGTATTTTACTTTGTGCCAGTTTCCTCTTGTCCTTTCTTTGGGCACCACTGAGAAGACTCTCTATGTCTTTTCTGTTTCCACTCTTGCCTTATCAGGTATTTATGCATATTAATAAGATGTCCATGAACTTTCTCTTCTCCAAGCTAAAGAGTCCCAGCTATCAGTCTCTTTTTATAGGTCAAATGTTCTGATCCTTTTAATCATCTTCACAGCAGTTTGCTAGACTCACTCTATGTCTTTCTCTTGCATTGGGAGGCCCAGAAATAGACCCAACACTCCAGGTGTATCGCCAGTGGGCAGTGTGGAGAATTACCTCACTCTTCCTTACGCAGCTAAGGAAGCTGTTGGCCTTGTTTGCTGCAAGGCTGCATCACTTGCATATCAGTTAGTCTTTGCCAGCATTGCCAGGGCCTTTTCTGCCATGTCTAGTTCTCTCTAGCAACACAAACCTCTGGTGTACCAGTTACAAACCTTAGTGTTCTTATGTCTGTCAACTTAGAGAAATTGAGCTCCTGTCTTCCAGGTTATTAATGAAGAGGTCAAACAGCACTGGTCTTGGTGCCAACACTTGGGGCACACCACTGATGTATGACCTTATGCTTAGGTGCATGCCAGATGTGGTTAAAGAATCAACATGAACTCAAGGACCTCTCAGCAAGAGAGGGTGCATACATTTTTCTAGAGATTTGAAAAGGTTGAAAATACCAATGTGAATTGTTCTGTTCACTTACCCCAAGTGTCAGAAAGCCATTCCAGTTGTTAATTTACTGCTGTAAGATGTAAGGACAGGTCGAGTACCCAGAACTTGGGTCCTAAGCACAAGAATCTGCCAATCCTGTTTTGTTCACATTGAATTCAGTCATGCAAAAACCCCTATTTGCTCTGCTCTAGCTTGACATTTCTCATCCCAGGATCAACCTTTCCCCTAAGCTTTTCATCCTCAGTATAAATAATGCATATTCCTAGTTCTCCATTGTATTTAGAATACCTCTACACTTCAAAGGTTCATATGCCATCTTCTAGATGAGTTTAAACTACCTAGAAATAGCAGTAGAAGGCCACCTGCTACCTTGACCAGCTTGGAAAGCATGTAGGGTTACCATGTAGGCTTAATCACTTGGAAGAATTGCTGTGTATGTACAGGCATTTTATTTGTCCTTTGTCTGTCCATTGTAAAATGCAGAGAGTCCTGGGAGACCTGGACGCCCAGGTCCTGCAGCCCAGGTTCTCACTCATCCACTTCTAAAAGAATGTTCCTGTCACAGGACCATAATTTTATCATTCTGCTCTTGCTTTCCTTGGTGCTGTGCATTTTGATTTCTTTAGTTCTCTTTCTGAACAAGGTTTGGAAAGAAAGTAAGAAAAACTGGAGGAGAATAGAAGTGATCCCTCTTAAAAATCCAGCTGCAAATACAATTACAGCACAAGGCCGAACAGGTCTAAAATGGTCATGATTAATTTAAATAGGAAATTGGAAGATGGCACATGGACCTTTGAAGTGTAGAGGTATTCTAAATACAATGGAGAACTAGGAATATGCATTGTTTATGCTGAGGGTGAAAAGCTTAGGGAAAAGGTTGATCCTGGGATGAGAAATGTCAAGTACTTCAGTATGCCAAAAACAATGAAATGAAACTAGATTGTTGCATGATCACATTTACTTGTGTTTTACTTCTATTGTAGCAACTTTGTATGTCATGATTTTTCCTGGTTATTGACAAGGTTTGTAAGGGAAAGGCTATTCTGCTGCTTCTGTCCTGTCCAAGCTCTGAAGATGTATCACTTTGGTTTCTAGTCCTTCCCTTCCCTCCCCTGCAGCACTAGGAAGGCCACAGTGGTAGTCTGAATAATCTTGCTTAGGACAAGCTGATGGTTTTGAGATCTTAAAACCTTATAGTACCACCTTGTTGTACTTTACTGACATGCTCAAGGTTAAACTAATCACCAAATCTGGGACTGGAAAGGAAATTTTCCTTGATGAATTTGATAGGGATGATGGGTATTTCTATTGAGTAGCTAGACACTATTTTGTGCTGTTCAGGCACTAGTGCACAGCTTTACATTTGCAGCCTCCAGACAAAGCGTACTGTGACAAGTCCAGTGCTGAGCTGATCTGTGATAGTGACAAGGCTGGGTGAATCTGGTCCTCAGAAATATATAAAACAGGCAATTATGCCTATACAGTATGATCTGCCAGACTGTAGTAACCACTGGGATAGTGGCCAGTGAGAAAGGCAGACCTGGAAGAAAGCTGTCTGAATCATCTGAGAATTTCTTGTTGAGTGATGGTCCTTCATGTTGCAGGAATGAAGCTCACTGCCTTTACCTTGAGTGCCTTTTCTTACCCAGCTGTGGCACATCCCAATAGGATTATTGGCCTTTTTACTTTATTATTTGACAGTAATGGGAAAGCTCTTATGACTTGAGTCCTTTATGCCCTGAATTGTTGCTCATGCTCTGCTTTTATCTGTAATCAGTGTTGCTTTCTCATGTTCTGTGTCACTATATATTTTGTGACAACAGGACTGTTAGTGTGTGAATTTCTTTCAGTAAGTATGTAATGGCAAGATTTGGCTGCAGTGGGGCAAAAAATTCTTTGGTGAAACTTAAGCAGGCCAAACTGAATTGCTCAAATAAGGGAAGGTCAGGACTTGCACAAATTTCACAGTATCACAGTATCACAGTATCACAGTATCACTTAGGTTGGAAAGGACCTCGAGGATCATCGAGTCCAACCTATCAACGCAGACCCCATGACTAGACCATGTCACCAAGTGCCACATCCAGTCTCCCCTTAAACGCCTCCAGGGTCGATGACTCAACCACCTCCCTGGGCAACCTGTTCCAATGACGAATTACTCGCTCAGTGAAGAACTTCCTCCTCACCTCGAGTCTAAACCTCCCCTGGCGCAGCTTGAGACTGTGTCCCCTTGTTCTGGTGCTGGTTGCCTGGGAGAAGAGGCCAACCCCTTCCTGGCTACAACCACCCTTCGGGTAGTTGTAGAGGGCAATGAGGTCACCCCTGAGCCTCCTCTTCTCCAGGCTAAACAACCCCAGCTCCCTCAGCCTCTCCTCATAGGGCTTGTGTTCAAGGCCTCTCCCCAGCCTTGTTGCCCTTCTCTGGACACGCTCAAGTGTTTCAATGTCCTTCTTAAACTGAGGGGCCCAGAACTGGACACAGTACTCAAGGTGCCTGATAGGTGCTAAACTTGGAAAGGAAAGGTCCTTCCAAGTACCTTCAGAATTAGGCAGCCTCTGAGGGGGTTCTTGGTTGACTGCAGCTTTGGGCTTCTGCAATCCATGTCTTTATTTTACATGCCTACAGTCTTTTGCATCTGACTGTCATTCTCTAATTTCCTCCTGAGACAAATTCAGTCATGTAATTAGTCTCCAGCCCAGTCAGCCTGCTACTAAGGTGTCATTCAGAAACGAGCCACATGAAGAAGGCAATATGAAGGACAGATGCTTCCCCTGCCCATTCAGCAGAGCCAGCAGTGTGTCACCATTTCCTGAACAGCAGCACTTTTTACAAGATTCAAGCATAAACATTGTCCTCACAAAGGACAAAACAATGCTTCCAAGCAGTGCCTGAGAGATCTGATCAAGCTTGACTTACCTTAGTTGTTCATGTTGGACTACCAGCGGATTGCATTTATTCCCAGTTACAGCATAATTCATACCCACAGGTACCATTGCTTCTGGGACTAAGCTTTGATGCAGATCCCTCAGAGAGTAATCCTAACTGTCTTGGAGGAAGCAATGTCTTGGCCAAGATTCCCTAAACCTGTGCTTTCAGTTGTTTTGCAGAATTTCAAATAGAAATTTCATAATCTTATTTTCTTGGGGTAATTCCATCAGTGACTGACGTGATCACATGGCTGAATAACTGAACAGAAAAAAATGGATATGCCCTACATATCCTACATATGGAGAAAATTACACAATGAATTCTAAGCTTCCCATCTTTGATGTAATCTAGGTAGACCTTTGGGGGTTTCTGAAATCCCCTGAGGGTCAGAGAGGCCTTAGAACACCATAATCTTGTGGGTTAATATTCCCTTAATCTTTACCACTTATCAAAGCTCCACTTTTGCCAGTACAAAATATGATACTGAGGTGGTTTTATTAATACTTCTCACACATATTTTGGCAGACAATTCCTTCCCTTCATTATAGCTTATTAACCAAAGTTCTGCATTAATGAGCATGTGTGTTTGTGTGGTTTGAAATGGCATCCTGGCCTATATGAGGAACAGTGTGGCCAGCAGGAGCAGGGAGGTCATTCTGCCCCTGTGCACTGCACTGGTTAGGCCACACCTTGAGCACTGTGTCTAGTTCTGGGCCCCTCAGTTTAGGAAGGAGGTTGACTTGCTGGAACGAGTCCAGAGAAGGGCAACAAAGCTGGTGAGGGGTTTGGAGCACAAGCCCTATGAGGAGAGACTGAGGGAGCTGGGGTTGCTTACCCTGGAGAAGAGGAGGCTCAGGGGTGACCTTATTGCTGTCTACAACTACCTGAAGGGAGGCTGTAGACAGGTGGGGGCTGGTCTCTCCTCCCACCAACCAGCACCAGAACAGCAGGACACAGTCTCAAGCTGCACCAGGGGAGGTTTAGGCTGGATGTTATGAAGAAGTTCTTCACAGAAAGAGTGATTGGCCATTGGCATGTGCTGCCCGGGGAGGTGGTGGAGTCACCATCATTGGAGGTGTTGAGGAGGAGACTTGATGGGGTGCTTGGTTGCATGGTTTAGTTGCTTAGATGGTGTTGGATGATGGGTTGGACGTGATGATCTCGAAGGTCTCTTCCAACCTGGTCTATTCTATTCTATTCTATTCTATTCTATTCTATTCTATTCTATTCTATTCTATTCTATTCTATTCTATTCTATTCTATTCTATTCTGTTCCATAATGCATTTTGACCAAAACATGGTTTGAATATACAAGGTTTTCTGCTCTCATGGATAAGGTTTGTGAAGTCTACTTAGAAGTGGAAAATAGACCAATAAAGACTAGAATATAGAAGCTACTGCATCTCTTTTTAAAAAGCATTTATAATAGATGAACATCTATCAAAAAGTATGGGAATTATTCTTCTCATTTGGAAAGAAAGTATTCCAGAGACATATGCGAAAGACATTCATAATTAAGAGTATATTGAGCTATGTAAATAAAGATTTATAGGAAATAAAATTACATGAACATGCACTGTCATCTTAAGCAAGAGATACATTTTGGCTACACCAAGTCAAAATGGAAGAATATATGCACTACAACTCACCAGAATTAAGAACTTGCTGGAACGAGTCCAGAGAAGGGCAACGAAGTTGATGAGGGGCTTGGAACACAAGCCCTGTGAGGAAAGACTGAGGGAGCTGGGGCTGCTTAGCCTGGAGAGGAGGAGACTCAGGGGTGACCTTATTGCTCTCTACAACTACCTGAAGGGGGATTGTAAACAGGCAGAGGTTGGTCTCTTCTCCCAGACAGCCAGTACCAGAACAAGAGGACACAGTCTCAAGCTGCACCAGGGGAGATTTAGGCTGGATGTTAGGAAGAAGTTCTTCATAGAAAGAGTGATTGCCCATTGGAATGGGCTGCCTGGGGAGGTGGTGGAGTCACCATCATTGGAGGTGTTTAGGAGGAGACTTGATGGGGTGCTTGGTTGCATGGTTTAGTTGATTAGATGGTGTTGAATGATAGGTTGGACGCGATGATCTTGAAGGTCTCTTCCAACCTGGTCTATTCTATTCTATTCTATTCTATTCTATTCTATTCTATTCTATTCTATTCTATTCTATTCTATTCTATTCTATTCTATTCTATTCTATTCTGCAATCAAAAGAGCCTCATGGGCTTTTTGTCATTCCCTGAGAAAAAGAGGGACATAACTGCATGAAGCTTTGCACACACTGTTTATCAATTCATGCAATCATTTCATTGCTTTAGGTGCAATTTTAATCTGGATCGTTCTTTCTTGTCAAAACAAAGGTTAAAAAAAACGAACTGAGTAGAGGCTCACTGCAAATATGAAAACTGTGGGAATCTCTTAAGCAGCAGAGGGTGCTGAAGGACCATGGAAATGCTCGTTGCTGTGCAAAGCCACCTGCAGACCACGCACAGCTGCTGCTCATTGTGCAGTTGAGTTTTGGTTTAAATCTCTGATTTAATCAAATTTGCATCACTCCAATGTTAAAATAGGTTAAAAATTAGGCATATTTAAATCGTGTTATTCTGCTTCTGCAGAATCTTTGCTTCCTGTAGAAGACCATCTCAAAGCATATATGAAAATCATTTTCCCATCTATGCTGTTTTGGAGTGTGATTGTGTTTGCAGATAAACACCGGGGTGCATGTGGCAGACGAAACCATTAAGCTATAATGATTCATCATCAGTAATCAGAATAATGCCGATTACTTTTGCTTAATTCCTTGTTCCTCATGCCTGAGTTTCCACTACAACAGCATCCTGGCCTGCATCAAGAATAGTGTGGCCAGCAGGAGCAGGGAAGTCATTGTGCCCCTGCACTCAGCACTGTTTAGGCCACACCTTGAGTACTGTGTCCAGTTCTGGGCCCCTAAATTTAAGAGGGACATTGAGACACTTGAACGTGTCCAGAGAAGGGCAACGAGGCTGATGAGAGGCCTCGAGCACAAGCCCTACGAGGAGAGGTTGAGGGAGCTGGGATTGTTTAGCCTGGAGAAGAGGAGGCTCAGGGGAGACCTCATGGCTGTTTCCAACTACCTGAAGGGAGGTTGTAGCCAAGAGGTGGTTGGTCTCTTCTCACCAGAATGAGAAGACAGTCTCAAGCTGCACCAGGGGAAGTTTAGGCTCAAGGTGAGGAGAAAGTTCTTCACTGAGAGAGTCGTTAGCTATTGGAATGGGCTGCCCAGGGAGGTGGTGGAGTCACCATCCCTGGAGGTGTTCAAGAGGGGATTGGACATGGCACTTGGTGCTATGGTTTAGTGGTCATGAGGTGTTGGGTGACAGGTTGGACTTGATGATCTTTGAGGTCTTTTCCAGCCTTGTTGATTCTATGATTCTATGACTTTTTTTTTGTCTCTTATAACAGAAAGATCTGAAAGCCAAAATGAAGGGGAAAAAGAAAAAAAGTATCATTGTCCAAATGCTAGAGAGATATAATTGTAAAAGGGAGAGCAATTTAATTGTATTTAGGTGTTTTCTTTTTCCTAAGGAAGAAGCATTAGCCATGACATATCTCGCTGAACAGTTACTTGGCATAATATTTTTTTAAGTCTATATTACCTAGATCTCACTTGCATGGAGGCCTGGCAGTTACCACAGGAGTCTTCATGTGCTCATTGTAGCTTTTCAGAACTGTTAAGGAACAGTAGCAATTAGAAGTGAAAATAACAGAAATCATCAGAAAGCAGAAAAAGTCAACTCTGATATAACAAAAATTTCAGAAGTTTTCAGGGCATATGCAGGGGTCTGGCTATTACTTCAACACTTTCTAGTTCTCATACACTTTTACATACTACAGGCAAAACAAAGATCTCAAGGATCATCTAGTTCCAACCCACCTGCCATGGACAGGGACACCTCACACTGGATCGGGTTGCTCAGAGCCACATCCAGCCTGGCCTTGGGAACCTCCAGGGATGAGGCTTCTACCACCCACCTGGGCAGCCTGCTCCAGTCTCTCACCACCCTCATGGGGAGGAAATTCTTCCTGACATCCAATCTGAAACTGCCCATTTCTATTTTTGTTCCATTCCCTCCAGTCCTATCATTGCCTGACACCCTAAAAAGGCCCTCACCAGCTTTCTTGTAGCCCCACTTCAGATATTGGAAGGCCACTTTTTGGCTATATTTGCTATATTTTTGTGCTGATGGGATTGAAGCTGTAGAAAACATACTGGAAAAACCAATTCTAGAATCTAGTGCATAAAATCAGCATTGTTTGCAGAGTGCTTTCATTCTTCTCTGACTGTATTCATCAGAAAGAGACTTGAGGGGGTGCTTGGTGCCATGGTTTAGTTGTTTAGGTGGGTTGGATTGGTTGATGGGTTGGATGCAATGATCTTGAAGGTCTCTTCCAACCTGGTCTGGTCTATTCTATTCTATTCTATTCTATTCTATTCTATTCTATTCTATTCTATTCTATTCTATTCTATTCTATTCTATCTCTTCAAAATATCAAGTCTGAATGGACATCCCCTGAGAGATGGAAAATTTGTGTTCAAACCCCCTTAGACATTTGCTTACAAAGGAAGAAATGCTCTGTATTTCAGACATGCAGAAGGCTAAGGAAACCTTCCTGGGCTCAGTTAGTGAATCCTGGGTACCTGAGTCCTTGATGAGGGTAGTTGTTTTAGAAATCCTTTTTGATTATCTACCTTGGGCAGAAAGCAGCTGTCAATACTCAGGCACATTTGCCACCATCTGAGATACCACTTAAACTAGTGCTTATGGTAGACCTTCCCCTTTTTTGCAATCCTCACAGCAGCACTGGAGATGCCTATAGAAATAGGCTTCTCTACATTTAGCTTAACAACTCTGTAGAAGCAACTAGACACATATATTTTGCCTGAATTTCTTCAGATATGAGTTAATCCTTTTTGTTTGTTTTGTTTTGGTTTTCTATTTAGCAGAACCTTTGTCCTCTTTAGCTGTAGCCTCATAAAGTAAATTCTCAACGAATGGGTGAAAGAACTTTGATGCTGTGGTGGGTTGGAAATTCCCTCCCAACATTAAGCCAGACCAGCTCACTTGGAAGCAAATGAAAGCTGTATTTACAATCAAAACTACAATCTACAATGAAATACAATGAATATGTACAAAGTATACAGTATTCACAATATTGACAGGTATTTGCAATTAATGAACAGCAAAAGGACCCCCCTAGTCAAAGATCAGGGGAGCTAATAGCTTCTCCCTCCCTGCCCACCCTATACACAAAAAGGACAAGAGAAAGGAGCAGGGAAGTTAGAACTTAGCCAAATCAATGCAGCCAAGGTCAAGCAGAAGCCAGCAGAAGCACAAAGTTAGGATCTCCCAGCCTGAGGAAGTGAGAAGAGAGAAAAATTGTTTTGCAAACTAAATCTTATGGTAGATAACTCTCCCACCACAAACGGGATTGCTTAGTACTATCATTATTTTCCTTTTTATACCCAACAGTGATTTGTTTACATTTTACTACTTTGTGTTCAAGATCTGTGAAAAAATTTTAAAGGCATGGGCTAAAACTACTGTAGATGGGAATTGCCTATTTCTACCCTTGCAAACTGTGCCAGTTAAAAATACCAACCTCTCTGCTTCTGTTTCTCCTTCAGGAATCTTGCTTTCAAGATGTGAATGTCAGGCTTTTAGGGAGGCAGACTCTTATATATCTCTGGAAATTCTGATCAGTAAAGCACTTGGGCATTTACATTTAATCATGTCACTTTTACAGACTTAGCATTTGTTGTCTTGTGAGCCACAGTACTCAGCATCTTGAAGAACTGTTCTTTAAGAGCATCAAGTGCACTTGGACTTGCTCAATGAGTTATTGGATATATGGCCCTCTCAAAACACAAAAGGAAGGTCATTAAATTGATGTGCCACACATCCTAAGTAGCCTGTTAACTTCAGTGGTCTCTGCATTTCCATTTGAAGTGTTGTTGTCTGCCTGCTGAGACTCTTCCTGCTTTATAGTAGTAATGTCTTGTCCTAAAGGGAACTCTTTACTGTGCATTGTTAAAAAGCGTTCAAGACAGAAGCTGCTGAAATTCAGTGATGAAGGACGAGATTCCTGTATGCAATTTGTCAAGATTTTGCAACACTGGGGTGGTCCTTTGACATGAAAACCACTCTACAAATGTAAGGTTGTTATGATTGCAACTTGTTTTCTTGCAGAGAGAAAATGTGGCTGCTCTAAAACATTTTAGCAACATCCTCATCTCATTGAAGCCTTGGGTTTTGTTCATTCAGTTCATAAATTTCTGAGCAGAAGTGGGAATAAGAGGATACTGCTTGTAATTATTTATTTTTTTTCCATATAATAACTATAAATAAGTCACCTAAGCCAACTTTTCTAACTCAATTTCAGTGTAGAAACTGACCTCTAAGTCCAGTGAAAGGAAAGGTACGGACATCATACAGATTAAGAATGGCAAGGGTTCCTTAATGCTTTTATAGAATCATAGAATGTTTTGGGTTAGAAGGGACCTCCAAAGGTCATCTAGTCCAAGACCCCTACAGTCAGCAGGGGCATCCTCAACTAGACTGGATTAATACTTCACTATCATACATTAAAGGAAGAAACATTTCACACACATTCAGAATTAAAAAGAAGGCAGGGACATACACTTTATATTGTAAAGCCTACATCATTGGAGGGAAAACAAATCACAAGTGGAACAAGAACCATTCTAATGGTAAGGCACTGTATTTGTAGATAGTATTTTCAATGCAAGATTTGATTTTCAGTATATTCATACCCCTTCTTTTATTGTCCTTCCCCCACCTGCCACCCCCACCACATAAAATTAATATTTGCAATGTTATATTTGTGAAGATACAACTTTAAAAAGCGAGATTTTAGGGGGGGATGAGAGGGTGGTTGTGGAAACCACTGTAAGAACTGAAGTAATGGAATATGCTTAAGGCTTAAGGCGGCTGTGCACACAATATCAGGCACTGAAACATGCACATGAAACACATGAAACACAAGGAGAAAATGTTGATGAGCATCCCTGATGCCAAAGTTTGCTTGCACGAAGTGTTTCTTGAAGAATTTTCAACAGAAATGTTTTCCATTAAAACTGCTGCTTGTTTGCCAAAGTAAATCTTTTATAGCTTCTGCATGTGGAATATTTTTTACCTACATGCAAGCACTCATGGGGTTCTGTAACCTCTGGCCTTGAAACAAAATGCTCACAGTAAAGGCAACGAAGTTGGTGAGGGGCTTGGAACACAAGCCCTATGAGGAGAGGCTGAGGGAGCTGGGGTTGTTTAGCCTGGAGAGAAAGAGACTCAGGGGTGACCTTATCGCTCTCTACAACTACCTGAAGGGAAGTTGTAGACAGGCGGGGGTTGGTCTCTTCTCTTACCAACCAGCACCAGAAAGAGAGGACACAGTCTCAAGCTGCACCAGGGGAGGATTAGGCTGGATGTTATGAAGAAGTTCTTCATAGAGTGATTGCCCATTGGAATGGGCTGCCCGGGGAGGTGGTGGAGTCACCATCATTGGAGGTGTTCAGGAGGAGGCTTGATGGGGTGCTTGGTGTCATGGTTTAGTTGTTTAGGTGGGTTGGATTGGATGATGGGTTGGACACAATGATCTTGAAGGTCTCTTCCAACCTGGTTTATTCTATTCTAAAACCCTCCAGGGTATGTTGGAGTTTCAGGACCTACTCACCGCTTTTGCTGCCAGTCTTGTCCTCTCCCTGTTGTTTCCCAATCCTTCCACAAAGGGAAGGAGAGATGACAGAGACATGATTCTTCACCTGAGTATTTTCCTATTTGTAGCAGTTTTGTGAGATCAAGGTAAGTAGATTATTTGGAGGTTTGACCTAAAAAGTTATGTACGGTGTAACTACTGTCAGAGAATTCCTTTTGTATAACATATTACATATTTGTTGTTATGTGATCGACTTTGGAACACAGATGAACTTTGACTGAAAATCTATAGTCCTCCTCTCTAACACTTTCTTTTTCTTTATTAATCCCGCTGCTGAATTGTTAAGTTTCGCTTAAATCCCCCACATTACCAAGGTCAAAACATTTAGCATGATGAAAGCCAAACTGAGATGACAAGAACTTCATGTACTAATGAAAAATATAGCTTATGTCTGTATATTTTCTAAAATGAAAATTATACAGCAGTGATGTATCTAATTGAATGTCACAATATCAGTAATTGTGCTGCCTATGAAAGAGATATGTTCCAAAGTCAAAGTGTCACCTTGCTGTCAAATAATCCTATAGATTACCATACACAGAGCTCATAAAATTGTACTGTGACTGAAAAGATATGTGATGTGAATCCTAGTCATTACCAAAGACATGACTTCCATTGTAATTATCTGCCTATCACAGTAGCTTCCTTCTGCCAGCTCTTGCTTACCTGCTGCCACAAACACTCATTAACATTTTTGTCGATGCGGTACCATTTGTACAGTTAACCTTTGTGCAAAGTGGGGTCATTTCTTCATCATGATGGATTCTGTAATACCACAACAACTTGCATTGAGGATTACTATTTCTCTTTTCTTCACTTATGGCTAAATTACAAATTAGTCTAACACCTGGGTTCCATTATACTGGGCTGCCTTTGTCATGTGTGCAAATACAATTTGGTTCACAGGTAGTTTCAGTGTTCTCCAGCTAAGAAAGGATTACTGATGTTGCTCGAAGCTACTTTTAAAGGCAGACAAATCCTTACAAATTTAATCTGATTTCTATTAAAAACAGAAACATTTTTCAAACTAAAATAACGAATTAGGGTTCTCACTTTTAGATATCAAACTTCAAAACCTTTGCTGTATCTGGACTGTGTAATAAAAATGTTACAATTGCTTTTCTAGATGGCTAAAGATTGATTTGGTATCAGTAGTCCAAATTCATAGTAGACATATTAGATTTTTACTTCAGACTGAAGGAGCTGGGGCTGTTCAGTCTGGAGAATAGAAGGCTCCGAGGTGACCTAATTATGGCCTTCCAGTATCTGAAGGGGGCCTACAGGAAGGCTGGGGAAGGACTTCTCAGGATCTCAGGTAGTGATAGGACTAGGGGGAATGGAATGAAGCTGGAGGTGGGGAGATTCAGGCTGGATGTGAGGAGGAGGTTCTTCACCGTGAGAGTGGTGAAACCCTGGAATGGGTTGTCCAGGGAGGTGGTTGAGGCCCCATCCCTGGAGGTGTTTAAGCCCAGGCTGGATGAGGCTCTGGCCAGGCTGATCTAATGTGGGGTGTCCCTGCCCATGGCAGGGGGGTTGGACCTAGATGATCCTTGTGGTCCCTTCCAACCCTGACTGATACTATGATACTATGATACTTTTTATGGCCTGCAAGCATCGCATCTTGTTGCATTTGTTGGACCATTGTAAACTGCAAACTGTTTCTGCAATACCTTTAGAGAGGTATTGCAGAACACATTCCACAGTTACTTGACACTTGTAAATTTAGATTTGAATTATTGCTGCCTGGCAGTTTTAAGATTGAAAGCAAATATAATTTTTAAATTCACCTGTGCTGAGATAGATAAAAAGAGGTTTAGTTCTAGCCAGAGGAAATCTATTATGGCTCAGGTCTTGGGTGGATCTGTAAAGCTTGTTGCAGTTGCAGTTTAGACAATAGATCTGACATTTCTCCTGGGAATTTTATGGATTATTAGGCACCAGGTATTTACATTAACTTTATATTTCTCACAGTGGTGTAGTTTGTAAAGCTGAAGGTGAACATGTTGCTAATTCTACATTTATGAGTTTTCATCCCTGTAACAGACACAGAGTTGTTTTCTTCATGATCCTGTCTATTCCCCTCCTGCATGTTTAGAGTTGTCACCTCCTGTTCTTCTAACTACCCTGTTCCTAAAAACTGCTTAATCCCTTTTTCTTTTCTATTTCAGCCCCACATCAGTTCCTTTCTAATTCTTTCCTAAGATTGCCCAGAGTATCTTTCTTCACTTTACTGTGCAAATTTCAGTCCCAATTGATGCAGCAGTGGAGAGGCAGGTCTCTCACAAGGCTGCATATTGGAGACATAAGAGAACTCCAGGCAGAAAGAGGGAGTGTTAGGTCAGGATGCATTCTGCACACTGATCAGAAGGACTCTGTTAAAATCCAAACCATGAAAGTTTGCCAGACAATAATTTGGCAGGGGAATTAGATACAACACTGAGTGGTCTCAGAAAATTGCCATGACACAAAATGTAAGTAAGATCTGGTGGGTTTTTTCATGAGATATAGTTACAGTTGCAAAACATGTACTTAACTTCGTGACCTTGTAGACCTGAAGTACAGTATCAATGTTACTAGTTTCTGGGCTTAAGCTTTGAACTGAGTTTTCAAGACAGGACAGAGTTGTGCCAGGCTTGCCTTGTCTGGACCATTTTTGTTTTACTTGGGTTAACTTAAAAATCAATTTTCATAATGCCCAGGTGGTTGTTGCTATTTTGCTCTACTTTGCTTTATCTTTATCTTTAGTTTTATTGGGATAAAAACAGTAACCACTTGTTCTATGTGGAATGAAATGTATACAACTGCCATAAAAATATCTTGTACAGAAATTCCAACTGTTGTTGGCCATTGGAACAGGCTGCCCAGGGAGGTGGTGGAGTTACTGTCCCTGGAGGTGTTCAAAAAGGGATTGGATGTGGCACTTGAAGCCATGGTTTAGTAGTCGTGAGGTGTTGGGTGACAGGTTGGACTTGATGATCTCTGAGGTCTTTTCCAACCTTATTGATTCTAGGATTTTATGATTCTATGATTAGAGTTCCTAATATGGAAAGTTTTCAAGGACTTTCTGAGTCTTTGCACCTATAGTGGGTAATAGACATTCAGTGCTTGAAAAGGTCAGCCTTAGGACTAATGTAGGACCTTTTCACAATGAAATTAAACAAAAAGGGCTCATAATTGCAGGTAAAAATATAAATATTAATTGCTTCTGATTAGGAAAAAAAAATAGATTAACCAAGAGAAAGGCATAAAAGCATTTTATTGCACAGACAGTTTGAAACACTTTATAATTATGGGTGCAAGGGTTAAACCAGATAGCATTCATTTTAAACAGGCACTACAGCAACATGTCAAATATGTCCAAATTTGCATATACTTTATTTTAAAAGCATGCCAGCACTGCCTCATGTATTCAGAGCCTGGCAAGTGGATGTCAAAGAGGTCACCTGTACAGCTGGTGCAGGTAATGGAATTCCCATTAGGCCGATTTAGAAACTCTGAAGAAATGTGCTGAACACAACACTCCATCTGTTTGTAACCTATAGAGGCAAACATGCAACTCCTATGTTTCAAAAAATAGACACTGTACCTTTTAGTATGTTACACATTTTCTGTGTCCTTTCATGGGCTTCAATATTCGTAACCTGGAGAACATATTAATATGCACATAAATAAATGAGTCCTGCAGACTGGTTTGTTATGGGATTTGCCATCCCAACTGGGAATCTGTTTAAAGACAATAGGAAGCATCATAATGATCTTAATGGTTAACACAACAAAACAAATGCTGTGAAATATTTTGTGTACTGTGCCAGGTGGTTGTTACTAAGGCCGCTTTAAAAGTGAACACTAAATGCAGTGATAAAATCCTCTGAAGAGGTGAAGCAACAATGATGGAGAGCATAAGACAAGTATTTTTGAGAGCTGTAATAGGCCAGATTCTTCTCTAAGACAGCCATGAAGAACTTTAGGTGGATATTATATAGTCATTTTGCCACAAAACAGAGTTGATAGCACCTACTCTAACTTTTAACTACAGTTTCACTTTGTAGCTTGAGACTATGACTGAATACAAGATTTTTGTATTGCACAGTAATTACTGTGTTGCAGCTTTGTAGTGTGCCCTGCCTGTAATTTTACAATTAATCTGTCCAGGTTGCCTCAGGAGCAGCTGAGATAATACACACCTGCTAATGTTACTGCTTTTGGCAGTATCTGATTGCTTTTATGTCTCACCTCCTGCTCTCCTACCAGCTTTGACCATTCTTTTCTGGGATTTCTGGATGCCCAGCAGTCCACTCAAAACAGCAGCAGAACAAATGACAGCTGTCTATGTTTAGGTCATTGATATTTTGCATAATTGATTGGTCCCATCACCTGCCCTCGGGTACACACATCCATTGTTAATGTGTTGACCACTGTGGAGGTGTTGTGGAGTCCATCTACTCACACATTGTCTTTAGTTAAAGTTGCTAAGGAAGTGCAGATTAACTGTGCAAACCACCCACACAGTACTCAGGATGTCCCAGCATATCCATATTTTAACCTGTGTAACAAATTAGAGAGGAAGTGGACAAATTCATGTCATAATGTTACGGTGAAACTTAGTGCCCATTTCTACTTCAGTGTTTTCCCCAGCTGATGTGTTGAGTAATGGGGATGTTGCGGTAACATCAGTTTTTATTGTGATGCACTTAGGTGAAAGATACTTAGGGGCCTATATGGACAAGAGGAGGGATGTACCATCAGGCCTGCAACATGTACACACGGACCATTAAATCCTGAGTTTTCAGGAGGTACATTGTGTAGTGTGGCTAGTGTGTCTGAATGTGTTAAGGAGTCCTCTGGAGGAACTGTATCTGTGAGAGGGCTCTGAGGTACAACTGGCAACCTCTGCTCTATGGTAGTGGATGCCTCTAAAACGTCTAGATGTCTAGAATGTCTAGATGTCTAGAATGGACCACCCCATCCAGCCTGATTGCCTAATGAAATATGGCTTATGGGTCCATGCTGGTTTAAAGTGATCATCCATCCATCCATCCATCCATCCATCCATTTATCCATCCATCCATCCATCCACCCACCCAACCTCTCCATTTCTCATGGTCCCAAAAAACACAGGAAATGGAGAGAACTGACAACACCAGAAGTGTGTTATTCTAAGAATAACTTTGGATTTATTCAAGAAACAAGAGATATTCTATATAATTGATGTAGTATGGCAAGATTTTCCTTACGTTCAGTTAAAGAACCTGTAAATTCCAGTTTATAAAAATGGGTTTGAAGAAGATACCTTAAAACCCACTCTTGCCACAAAAAAAATCATTTATCAGCACTTCACTGTTATTGTGTGATAACATCTCTCTATTTATGTTATAAGAGGAATTTGTTTGTAGACAAACATATGTATTTCTGTGTGTATATAAATGAATTTCTGTATGTATGTTGCAATTTGTATCAATCAAAGCGCAAGCTGACCCTTTTCTGCCACAGGGTAAATATTTTGGGGCTCTTATGCCCAGTCATTCATATAATATGTGGAACCCTTGTAAAACAGCTTCACTGAGTGTGGGATTTGAACAAAGACAAACTACTACAAAACACTTCAAGTTGAGATGTCTTTAACTGATAAACCCATGCTTAGTATTTTGAGGACCCTTACTATTAGTACTAGGAATATGCTAATATTCCTACTTCAAGCAAACATCAAGTAATTAGTGAATCTCAACTCTACATCCATTGTTGTAGTAGTATGTCAAGATTATTCTCATCCCGTCTTAGGTCAAAGAAATACTGTACAGACTCTGGGGTGTTAATAGGACATGGTAAGACAGATGTGGTTCACTAAGTGCAGGCTGACAAATTAACATTTTTAGGATGCCGTAGAGGAGATTAGGGAAGGAGAACTAGACTACTCTCTTATATTCATTACTGACATATTAACATATATGCTAATGAGAAGGGTACTACTTTTAAGAATCCTGGATGAGATGCATCTTAGAAAAGTGGAAGATGAAGGAATGACCTTATTCAAGTCAGAAATGAAAATTCTCAAGGAGCTCAGTGAAGCCAAATAATTCACTTTAAATAGGAGCAACAATTTATCTACTGTGATACTGCAATCACAGTTCTCATATGCTAGATTAATATAGGATAGATAAAAAAGCAATTTAATATCAGTCATACTTACTTCACATTTTCCTACAACAATTATTTTTATAGCCTCTCTAAATTCAAGTCTTAATTGAGAATAATTAGTGTCTTTAATACCTTTCACTCTCACTGTGAAAAACTCTTTTAAAATAACTGTTGCAAACTGCATTCCTACTGCTACCCTCAAAATATTTTCTGTATCTAAAAAAGCAAATGAAAGCATCATACAATTTTCTTGGGGGAGAGAGGGTACATAATTCATGCTTAAATGAAATGTCTAGTTACTGGCATTGCTTTCCATGTAGTTTTGGTCCAGAATAAACTATTTGCACTCCTCTGGAATCAAAGACGTGTTTACATGCAAGGTTTTATTTCAGAGTTTCAAATCAATAACACAATGTCACCATTCTTTAAACTGGCCTTTACTATATCATAAGTACTTTTTATTTGTAGGCATACTCTCCCTCCCCCACCCAGATACATAAATACACGTAGCCACATAACTAGAATATTGAATTGGAAGCTGGACTGAAGCTTTAACTTGCAATACAAATGCTGCAAGGTTTCAAGCAAGTTCTTTTAAATTTTGTAATTTTTATTTGAAATAGAAATATTTATTGATACTTTTAGTAGGAGGGAAAAAACAAGGATGCTATTTGTATGCCTGCTACATAGACTCTGCTCTGAGTGAATCGTTAACATATTATAAGCATCTGACTAGATACTCAGTGAAGTTGATATCACCTCCTTGAAATCTGAATATATGCAGGCAATATGCCTAGAACACTTGCCTTGGCTCCATCCCAGGCAATATGCCTAGAACACTTGCCTTGGCTCCGTCCCAGTTGTTGTCATACACTATATCTAGCTTCTTGATGTTAATTTTGCCTTTGGAGTGGAGTAATATGGGGAAATCAGCCAAAAGCATCTTAAGACTCTGCTACCCTACAAAAAGAGAATAAATTATCAGCAACCAACACCTACCATCCAAGGTAACAAGATTAATTATTAGTTACAAAATATTTCCACACTTTTATTCCTTTCATCCTCTTCTTATTGGAGCACTGAAAAACTTAACATTGTTGACCTAATTCTTACTCACCTAATTTATTCACATTGGAATAGCTAAATCAGACATAGTGAGGTGGATGATACTAAGTTGCTTAAAAATTGGATGGGATGGAGTTCAAGCAGGGTCATTTAAAAAACCCAAACCAACTGTTCTACTGTTTTTTGTTTGTTTGTTTGTTTGTTTCCTTGTCAACAAATAGACTTTGTGGTACATAGTAGCTTGTTCTGGCACTGGTGTGAGAAAGAAAATGTAAGGTCTACATTCCACGTAGTGATGATTATTTTGTTTTTCCTTTTGGATCTTAAAACCTTTGTTATATGCAGAGGTGACTCACAACCTGTACACCTAATTTATAATCCTTTAATCCATAGGTATTTTTCTCATACTAGGAAATGGAATGTTAGATCAATCTCGAGTCTATACTGTCACAAATATTATCCAGTTGACCTTTGTGGTGGGTTTAAGAGAAGGGCTCAGCCTTCTCCCCCCCACAAAGAGGAAGAAAGAAACCACAGCTAGCCAACCAGAGGAGCAAAAGGGAAAATGCTATATTTACAAGCAATTTTTAGGGAATGCAGGATATATACACAATTTACAGTATTTACAATATATGCACAGAAATATACAGCAAGATAAAAAAAGAAACAATAATACAGGAACAAAATTCCCCCCCCTCTGGAGGAGGGTTCCCCCCCTGTACCCCCTTCTCTCCCCTTTTTCCCCAAAAAGGGTTAGAAAGAGAGAAAAAGAGCAATTATTAATAAAGCAGAATATGTTAGTAGGCTTTAGTTTGCTTATCTGTCCAAGGTCAACCTGGCAGGGAGCCCAGAAGCAGAGGAGCTGGAAAGGAGAAAGGAAAGTAGCGAACTGAGGAAAGTCCCAGCTGCACCTAAGCTTAAAACTGCATTTTTACCAATCCACCAATGCAATTAGTTTAGAATATCTGGTTGTTTTCGTTAACATTCCAAAACATTCAGCCATAGTGTCCCAGCACTGTCTCTTTCTTAAAGGCAGAGCCTCACACGGGCATAACCTTTCTTTCACACATTGCTTATCTGGAAATTATACTGAAGGTATGTGCTTGACAAGGAATAGCAACAGATACACTTATAATGGCCAAATATCTCGTCATTTTCCATCAAATGTAAAAATCAATAAGCACTGAGGCAGAACAATTCTTTTGTCTTCAGTGTGGTATTTCAAGGTCAGAAAAAATCAAGTTTAAAGGGGTGATTTAGCATGTAATAAATAGGGCATTGTCGTTGCATGTGCTATATTTCTTCTACTGTCTGGATTTCCATTTGCTTTATTTTAGATCCCATCTCTTCATAAATAGCAATATTTAGGTTCTTAAAACCAAGTGAGTTGACTGTATAACTGTTTTTTTTTTTCACTTCAATACTGCCAATCATGTAAAGTGCAATGCTACAGTTCTCATTCCTTTTTGTATTTTTTATTGCAACATCTGAAAACAGAATATATCAAGGCAGATTTTCAAACAGAAAAAAAAAGAAGTATGATGACAATACTTACGAGTGTGCAAATATTTCAAGGCACTTACACGGCACTTGGGGAAAATATTGCAGACTGAAATACCAAAGGCCAAACTTTGCAGCTCTTACATATGACTTCTCTTTAAACTCAAAGCCTTTCTTGTGAGAAAACTGAGTGATATGTGGCCCTAGAAATGGGTGAAGGATGGCGCCTTTTGCAAGTATCCTGGTTTAACACAGCCCGCTCTCACAAGCAAGCCCCTCTTCCCCCTAGATAGGGAGAGAAAGTAACACAAAAAGCAGGAGGTTGAGATAAGGAGAGAGTTTAATAGAATGAGACAATGTACAATTACCTTAGCCCATTTCACAGAAAAAGCACAGCAAAAGAAGCAGCAGCAGCAAAAGCCAGAAATAAAGCATCCCCCTCGCCTCGCACCCCAAGCCCACAGCCAGCCTGCCAGAAGCAACAACCAGAAACAGGAAGCCATGTTACCATCCCAGCTACGAGCTATTTATGGTACTCTGCTCCAGCCAGCAATTTGTTTTTAAAAGTTTATTACTTGCCAAGTTGACTGCAGATGTGGCCCAAGTCCTGTGTAAAGTACTTACAGGTAAGAACTACTTATTCCTTAGGAGATCTGTCCTAAACTTGATAACTCTCTTTGCAATCAGTTAACTTGTGAATGGCAAACAGGACTTGGTCTGCAAAGGTGAATGCCTTTTTCATGCTTTAAGTACTACTGCTACTCTCTCAGTGGATGCTGTATCAGTTGCTAGAGAAACCTCAAAAGTTCATCATTGACAATAACAGTGTCATTATGTCACTTTTTGCACAGTAACTCATATGTTAGATTATTTGCCCAAAACTAACCCACTAAGCTCATACAACTACAATGCTTGAGGTTGGAAAAGACCTCTGGAGGCATCTGGTCCAATCCTATTTTTCAAGCAGGGCCAGCTACAGCCAGACATCCAGGACCACATCCAGATGTCTTTTTAATATCTCCATAGATGGAGACTACAAATCCTGTAGCAACCTGTGCCAGTGTGTGGTCATTCATACAGAAAAATATACAGACTCAGCTTCCTATGTTTTGATTTGTGCCCATTGTATCTGGTCCTTCCACTAGGCACCACTGAAAAGAGCCTGGCTCTTTGCACTTCCACTCATGTATTTATACACATTAATAAGATCCCCTTCAGCCTTCTCTTCTCCATGCTGAACAATCCCAGCTTCCTTAGCCTTCCCTCAAACATCAGATGCTCTGAGATGCTTCTTGTTACCTTCATTTAACTCTCTCCAGTATGACTGTGTCTATCTTGCACAGAAAAGCCCAGAGCTGGACACAACACTCCAGGTGTGGCCTCATCGGCACTGAATAAGGGTGAAGGTTCCCCTACTCTGATGTGCTGGCAGTGTTTTGCCTAATGCAGCTGAGGATACCATCAGTCTCCTTTGCTGCAAGTGCATGTAGCTGGCTTGTGTTCAACTGAGTGTCCACCAGGGACCCCTCCAGTGCCTTCTCTGCCAAACTGATGTCTGGCTAGGTAGCCCCCAGCAATATTAGTGTAGTGGCTGTTCTTCCCCATATGCAGGACTTTGCAGTTCTCCTTGCTGAAATTCATGAGGTTCCTATCAGTCTGTTTTTCCAGCCTACCAAGATCCTTCTGGCTAGAAAGATGACCCTCTGGCATATCAGCCATGCTTTCCAATTTGGTGTTGTCCACAAATTTGCTGAGGGTATACTCTGCTTCATCATGTTAAAAAGGACTGGATCTGATATTAATTCCTGGGGTATATTGCTAGTGACTGGCCTTCAACTAGATTTCACACTTCTAATCACTACCCTTTAGGACTGGCCATTCGGCCAGTTTTCAGCCTCCCTCACTGTCCACTCGTGCAGCATGTATGTCAATAGCTTCTCTATGAGGATCTTCTGGGTGATAGTGCAAAGGCCTTACTGAAGATTAGACTGGCAATATCCAGTGCTCTCCCTTCATCTATCAGGCCAGCCACTTCATCTTAGAAGTTGGTCAAGTATGACTTCTCCTTGGTAAAGTCATGTTGGCTACTGCTAGCAATTTTCTTGACGTTAATGTGCCTGGAAACAGTTTCCAGGAATCACTGCTTCACCAGTTCCCAGAATTATGCCCTAATAACAAAATCTACTGCATCCAAAACAAAATTAGGCTTCATTATGCCCCTTGAAACTCAACTTCCGAGCAGTCAAAGTGAAATAATCACAGGCCTTGAAATAGGTGAAAGAGAGCATATTTCTCAGTGAGTGGTTTACAAATTCATTAGGAGGGGGCAGGACTGAGATTCTGTTCCCTGTATGTGGAAATGGATTTATTTATTTTTTTTCCCATGGTCCATTGCATAAAATCACTTCTCTTCCAAGAGACCAAGCATTGGAAAATTCAGATTTTAGGTGTGCTGAATTGCTTCATGGAGCTGATTAGCTCCAGCTATTGATTAAGGGAGCATTTGGGATGCTCATTTCCTGGGCTGTTTCCATTGAATTATGTGCCTGACTTAAGTGAAGTGACTCTTGGTTCAAGAATTGCTGCTTACAGATTTGAAATCTCAGCAATCTACTTCTAATGCAACAACTTTCTCTGGTTTGAATGGATAATTGCTAACAGCATCTTTAAGGTACTTTTTGTAACATATATAAAAAGCTACTTTTGTTTTTGTGTTTGTTTGGGTTTTGGTGTGGGTTGTTTTGTTGGTTGTTTTTTGGTGGTATTGTGTTTGTTGGTTTATGTTTGTTTGTTTGGTTTTTTTTTTTTTCAGTTCTAGGAACCAAGTTTGTTCCCACTGATTTCAGAAAGTGTAGGGACAAGCCTCCAGTTCCCCACAGCTGTGATCTGTGTCAGGAATCATTCTGCCCCTGTACTCAGCACTGTTTAGAATAGAATAGAATAGAGTAGAGTAGAGTAGAGTAGAGTAGAGTAGAGTAGAATAGAGTAGAGTAGAATAGAATAGAATAGAATAGAATAGAATAGAATAGAATAGAATAGAATAGAATAGAATTAACCAGGTTGGAAAAGACCTTTGAGATCATTGCATCCAACCTATCATCCAACACTATCTAATCAACTAAACCATGGCACCAAGCGCCCCATCCAGTCTCTTCCTAAACACCTCCAGTGATGTTGATTCCACCACCTCCCCAGGCAGCCCATTCCAATGGGCAATCACTCTTTCTGTGAAGAACTTCTTCCTAACATCCAGCCTAGGCCACACTTTGAGTACTGTGTCCAGTTCTAGGCTCCTCAGTTTAAGAAGGACATTGAGATACTTGAATGTGTCCAGAGGGGGGCAATGAGGCTGGAGAGAGGTCTGGAGCACAAGCCCTATGAGGAGAGGCTGAAGGAGCTGGGGAATGGGCTGCCCAGGGAGGTGGTGGAGTCACTGTCCCTGGAGATGTTCCAAAAAGGACTGGACATGGCACTTGAAGCCATGGTTTATTTGTCATGAGGTATTAGGGAATAGGTTGGACTTGATGATCTCTCAGGTCTTTTCCAACCTGTATGATTCTACGATTCTATTCTATGAAATGTGTGATGCACTTTTCATAGCAAATGTGTGGGACAGGGCCAGAGGACAGTGTGATCTTTCAGGCCCAGATGCCTCATTGATTCTGAGACTTTCACTGATCGCAGTCTACTCTCTGTCTTTTACATCCATCTGTGGAGCAGCTAATAGTCAGCTCCCAGAGGCTCTCCTAGTCAATTTAAGGATGCACACACTTCTTTTTGTTTATGATGTGTGGACATTTTTATTTTCTGACATAGTTTACAGTTTTATATCTGGTGATAAGTGTGTCACATTCCAGAATAGCTCAGAGGCTATCTTCATGCCTGAGATTTGTTGCATTTACTATTGCAAAGACATTCCAAAACACATTAGTTAAATGGGGCTGAAAATCATTCATGCATATTTTATGGGAAAAAAATTACATCTATATCTCCAGCTATAAGTTATAAAATATGCCTTTTGTTGGACTATTAAGATAGTCTATCCCATTTAAAATAAGCTGCATAACGAAACTGATGTGCAGCAATTATTTTACAGTTCTTAATAACATAAGGCACTTTATCACAAAATGGTTTGAGAAGTTTTATGCATAAATTCAAGCACTTTTATTCAATTGTGCTCAGCAGATACAGTAAGAAAATTATATGTAGGTACTGTTTAAAACTAGAAAAAAAGCAGGGAGAATTTTTTTTAACAGAAGAATTTTGCTGTACTTGTAAAGGCTAGAGAGCTGGGCTTGCCTATCTTTGAGGGAAGCAGGGCAGAATCACACAATCAAAATTACCAAGCCCAGTCTAGCTAACAGATTTTTTTCAAATTTATGTTATAGACAGAAGGGAAATTTTACTGCATTTCATGTGTCTTAAACTGCTAGTTTGTGTGATTCAGAAAAGTTTACTGACCCTGAAAAGGAGCTTTGTGATTATCAGCATGACTTAGTTTCATAGTTTCATTCAGGGTTGGAAGGGACCACAAGGATCATCTAGTTCCAACCCCCCTGACATGGCCAGGGACACCCCACACTAGATCAGGCTAGACAGAGCCTCATCCAGCCTGCTCTTAAACACCTCCAGGGACGGGGCCTCGACCACCTCCCTGGACAACACATTCCAGGGTTTCACCACTCTCATGGTGAAGAACCTCCTCCTCACATCTAGCCTGAACCTCCCCACCTCCAGTTTCTTCCATTCCCCCTAGTCCTATCACTACCTGAGATCCTGACAAGTCCTTCCCCAGCCTTCCTGTAGGCCCCCTTCAGATACTGGAAGGCCACAATTAGGTCACCTCAGAGCCTTCTCTTCTCCAGACTGAACAGCCCCAACTCCTTCAGTCTGTCCTCATAGGAGAGGTGCTCCAGCCCTCTGATCATCCTTGTGGCCCTTCTCTGGACACGTTCCAGCACCTCCACATCCCTCTTGTAATAGGGGCTCCAGAACTGGACACAGTACTCCAGCTGGGGTCTCACCAGGGCTGAGTAGAGGGGGAGGATCACCTCCCTCGACCTGCTAGCCACACTTCTGATGCAGCCCAGGATCTGATTGGCTTTGCGGGCTGCAAGTGCACACTGAGAGCTCATGTTGACCTTTTTGTCCACCAGCATCCCCAAGTCTCTCTCCTCAGGGCTGCTTTCCAGCCAGTCACTGCCCAGCCTGTATTTGTGCCTGGGATTGCCTCGACCCAGATGCAGGACCCTGCACTTGCTCTTATTGAACTTCATGAGGTTGGCTTGTGCCCACCTCTCCAGCCTGTCAAGGTCCCTCTGGATGGCCTCCCTTCCCTCCAGCATGTCTGCTGGACCACCCAGCTTGGTGTCATCAGCAAACTTGCTGTACTTTAGTGTGGAAACACTGTACTTTAACATGCAAATTCACAGAGAGATGTGGTGCACTCTAATCTTTGAGGTCTTTTCCAACCTTATTGATTCTATGATTCTATGATCATCATCAAAGCCAAAGCATCTGACAACACATTAGATGCATTCTGCTGGTGTTGGCCTGTGGGAAACTATGATGAATCTGTGGACCCTTTGATGGGCCAAGAAGAGATTGACCTCGAGAATATTGCTGTGTATCCACAAGAAAATATCGTTATGTACCCGTGAATTGTCACATACCCTTGAATGTCTGGAAAGTCCCTGGGCTGAATGTGTAGTTTGTTTGAGGCAGAGATGCTGCAAGATCAAGATAGAAGAATAGCAGAAGAAACCTGGACTTAGCTCAGCAAATAATTATAGCAAAGTATCACTAAACAATAAGAATCTTGAGAAAAACTTGTTAACCAATCAGACACAGCTACACTGACATAACATGCATACAAATATGTGCTGCTTGCAGAAGTAAACTTACTTTTTGGACTCTGCTTACCACAAGTGTACGTGTTTGTTGAGTTTGCCCGTCACCTAAGCAGCCTAAGTTGGCTGTGGGCCCTAAGTTAGAATAGAATAGAATAGAATAGAATAGAATAGAATAGAATAGACCAGACCAGGTTGGAAGAGACCTTCAAGACCATTGCATCCAACCCATCAGAGATGGGCTGACATCTGGGATGTCAACCAACCCAACCCACCTAAACAACTAACCCATGGCACCAAGCACCCCATCAAGTCTCCTCCTGAACACCTCCAATGATGGTGACTCCACCACCTCCTTGGGCAGCCCATTCCAATGGGCAATCACTCTTTCTGTATAGAACTTCTTCCTAACATCCAACCTGAACCTCCCCGGCGCAACCTGAGACTGTGTCCTCTTGTTCTGGTACTGGCTGCCTGGGAGAGGAGACCAATATCCACCTGTCTACCACCTCCCTTCAGGTAGTTGTAGAGAGCAATAAGGTCACCCCTGAGTCTCCTCTTCTCCAGGCTAAGCAACCCCAGCTCTCTCAGTCTTTCCTCATAGGGCTTGTGTTCCAAACCCCTCACCAATTTCATTGCCCTTCTCTGGACTCATTCCAGCAACTCAACATCCTTCCTAAACTGAGGGGCCCAGAACCAGACACAGTACGCGAGGTGCAGCCTAACCAGTTGCCAATAAATAACAGAAGTTGTCAATAAATAAGTCAATAAGTCAATAAGTTGTCAATAAATAACAGAAAATAAAATGTAGCTGTAAACTCATAATGACTTTGTTGATGAAATAAGATTGAGATCTTGATGAAATAAATTTGTGCAGTAAATTTAAGGGCGATCTCTTTAGCTGAAAAAGCTATTCTAAGACACCCTTCAAAGCAGGATGTGAATTAAGCCAACCCTTTCAAGAGTAGCCTCCCCTAAGCCACAGGTTGCAATGCCTTACTTTGAGGAATCCTCTGTGTTAATGCATTGGAGCTGTAGTGTTTTAAACCTTCTCATCACTGTGCCTGTAGAGCAGCTGGTCTATGGAAGGATGGACATTGCTAAGGTCTAGACATTACTTGCGAGATTCTGGTCCATTTTAATCCTGTACTTATTAGCCTTCACTGATTTAACACTGAAATAGCTGCATAGAAATTTGTCTACTAAAACAGGAGTTGAAGAGAGTTTGGAAAATAAAATACACTTTTTTAAATCATAAAATGTTACATGGTGTCTTTGGCTTCTTTCCCAGTCTTGCTGGTTAGTATGACATGGAATTTTTTATAGCCTGAATTAAAAGTAATTACTGGAATCCTGGAAGTCATACGGTTACAAGATGTGTGTCTTGCAAATCAAAGCCTAACTGATTATGCTATTAAACAATTGTTATTGTCTAGTGACTAGCAAATGTGTGTTTGGAAATCAAATGAAAATGTGCTGTAAATTAAGCTTAGGTTCTATTAATTAAACCTAACAATGAATGATAAACTGCAAACTGGTATTTTTGCTAGGTGCCGTGAGTAATACTCCAAAACTAGAATTCTAAGCCAGCAAGCTTGCTAGCTGGGGATGGCTGCATAAAAACAATATTCAGGCAAACCCGTTTCCTCAGGACTGGTTCTGTTTTGAAACAAGCATTTCAAATAGTTGCAAAGAAGCTCTAAATACTGACGGCCACCTGCTGTGGGGTGATAGAAAAAGCTACAGAAAGTAGTAATTTTCACCCCCTACGTACAAGTTTAGTATCTATTTTTGTACATGAACACACAGAGACGTGCATACACACTTTGGGAAACATTTGGCAACATTGGATGTTTCCTAGTCTAAAAAATTAGATGGTTTTCTCTTCTAAAAACAGTGTTCAGAGGTCCATCTTAACCACAGTGAAGAAACCTCCATGAGGACTTACCTGAATCAGTGTCTGTTTTATCAGGCAGGAGTTTCAGTGGCTGATTTCCAACAAAGGATAAAAGGATTCCTAAGGTTATGTTTGTCAAACAGAATAAACCAAACCAGGTTGGAAGAGACCTTCAAGATCATCATGTCCAACCCATCAACCAATCCAACCCACTCAAACAGCTAACCCATGGCACCAATCACCCCATCAAGTCTCCTCCTGAACACCTCCAATGACGGCGACTCCACCAACTCCTTGGGCAGCCCATTCCAATGGGCAATCACTCTCTCTGTATAGGACTTCTTCCTAACATCCAACCTGAACATCCCCTGGTGCAGCCTGAGACTGTGTCCTCTTGTTCTGGTGCTGGCTGCCTGGGAGAAGAGACCATCATCCGCCTGTCTACAACATCCCTTCAGGTAGTTGTAGAGAGTGATAAGGTCACCCCTGAGTCTCCTCTTCTCCAGGCTGAGCAACCCCAGCTCCCTCAGCCTCTCCTCATAGGGCTTGTGTTCCAAACCCCTCACCAACTTTGTTGCTCTTCTCTGGGTTCATTCCAGCAAGTCAACCTCCTTCCTAAACTGAGGGGCCCAGAACTGGACACAGTACTCGAGGTGTGGCCTAACCAGTGCAGTGTACAGGGGCAGACCTGGACCTTCATTTGAAAGGACTCTCAAAAAACCAGAATTATTAGTAAGAGTGGTTGGTAAAGGAACCAGGACTGGAGCTTAAGTTTTGGTTGGAAATTCCTTTCCTTATCCTGCAGGTATTAGTAAGAAGTTTTTAAATGTTTGCTTTGGATAGAGATAATGAGGCTGGAAGAACTCTAACATGGCACAGAAATTAAGACATCTGGTGAGCTGTGTCCTCTGCAGGACTGTTACAGAACAGGAGGAAATGAAGAAAGGGAAGGGTCTTCAGGGACACAAGTGCTACACAAAGGTTGTGGCACCCTGCAGAAAAGTGAGATGCTTCCTGCAGAAAGATATATTGTACTTATGGATGAGGTGAGTTTTACTGATCTTACCTTACATTTCTCTTACCTATACAAATTCTTATGTTTTCTGGAATTCCTTTGGAAACAAAACAGTGTGGCATGATTCCTGGTTCTAGCACTTACTGTAAAAACACAGTCCCTGAATACTTAACAACATACTACAATTTCTGCCAAGTGATGTTTGAGCTTGGGAAGGAGAAAGATCAAAAATACTACTGCCTGGATTGAAGGTCTCTTAATGGCACCAGTCATGTTATGGCCTCAGGAGGAAACCTATCAGTCCAAGGACAATGCACTGACTTCTTGCATATCAACTGGAAGTACAAATATTTAGTGAAGTGAAGCATGGAAGTAATTTTCTGAGATGTGGCCATCATGTGGGGCTACACAAAATTGGTGAGGGGTTTGGAACACAAGCCCTATGAGGAGAGGCTGAGGGAGCTGGGGTTGCTCAGCCTGGAGAAGAGGAGACTCAGGGGTGACCTTATCACTCTCTACAACTACCTGAAGGGAGGTTGTAGACAGGCTAGTGATGGTCTCTTCTCCCAGGCAGCCAGTACCAGAACAAGAGGACACAGTCTCAGGCTGCACCAGGGGAGGTTCAGGTTGGATGTTAGGAAGAAGTCCTATACAGAGAGAGTGATTGCCCATTGGAATGGGCTGCCCAAGGAGGTGGTGGAGTCGCCGTCATTGGAGGTGTTCAGGAGGAGACTTGCTGGGGTGCTTGGTGCCATGGGTTAGCTGTTTGGGTGGGTTGGATTGGTTGATGGGTTGGACACGATGATCTTGTAGGTCTCTTCCAACCTGGTTTGGTTTATTCTAATACTTTCTTAGCTTCAGAAGCAATATGACCTCTATGAGTGTCTGCACTACCTGTCAGGTCACACTCATACACATTTTTGTATATCATTTGATCTTTTGTCCAAAAATAGTTCTTTAAATGCAGAGCTGCCATGTACTTGACAAGTGGGGTGCTGGTGATGAAGATGCCTCACTGCTACCCCAGTCACCTGTAGGAGCCATTGTCCTAGAATTACTCCCTTCTATACACCCTGATTACTTAGGATGAAATATTAAAAGTATCCCAAACTGCTTGCTGGTAAGATGCCACAGTCAGGTGGAACATGGCATCTAGACAAATTCATTGAAGGTGCTTTTCTTTGCACCCTCTGTGAAGGAGGGTCTCACTAGAAGGCCTAGTTCCATCTGTTCCATGCATGGACTAGAGAGAAAACTTACCACATGCAGCTGCTGATTTTCTTTTGCTGTCTGACAAAGGTTTGTCTTGAACAGGAAGCTCCCTTCCACATTCTCCAAACCATGTCAGAGAACCTCTCTGATGTACCTGGGTATTAGGCCAGCAACTTCTTCATGGGGAGTAATTTGGTTGCTGTGTTAAGTCATTTACTAGGAGGCTCCACAGAGGTCACTGTGTTCCTCTAGTAGTGTTCTGTGATTTCCTTCTCTGCCTCTGGCAAGAATGATACCTCACAGGCAGATAATGTTTTATTCTTCACATCAGGTTAATACACACATAAATAAGTATAAATATGCCATCCTCAGCACCCAAACCATCTGTACAAGTGTCACCACAAGAGCTATTGGTGGCTTTTCTGCATGTCTCTACTTATTTACAATCTGATTAAACCATTAAACTCCAACTTGACTTCTAATTAGCAGAGCAGTAGTTACTCATCATTCCTTTGCTATGGCCTACTATCTGCTCAGTTCTAAGGCAGCAAAGTCGCTGAATACCTGCTGCATTGCCAGGATATTTCAGCTCATCTTTAAGGAGCCTCCTCAAACTCAGCCCATCTTTCCTGAGTGTTGATTTACAAGCAACATTGGCAGTGGGTGTTTTATAATGAGAACGCTTTATGGGAAGCAGAAGGAGACTGCACACAGTTCCTAGCAGCATTTATAACTTTGATCTGGCATGATTTGTGTTGGCTGTTCATTGTATTAAGTCTGTCTTATTAGGTTTTAGGTCATCTACTGAAACTATTCTTCATTTACTTCTGTTGCAGACTGGACTTTTCTTAATCACAATTTAAACTTTACTCATTTATTGCCTTTTTTTTCTTTGGTTGGTTTTTTTTCCCCCCATCATCTGATGCATGTACATATTTATTTGATTGTTTCAATTTATTTTTTTCCCCTGAAGATGCTTATTTGAAGAGCAGGACATTAGCAATGATGGAATAATCGTCTGATTGATGAAGACCTCCACGTTGACTCATCCGAAAGGGAGAGGCTAAACAAAATCAAGGATTGCAAAAGAAATAGTGAATATATCACAAAAGTTTATTTGACAGGAAAAAGAACACATCTCTTTCAACCTCTGCCATATGGGATGTCTGCAGGCTTCCAAATGACTTTGTCAATTCTTTATCTTTATACATTACTTAAATGGACTATAAACAAGCTAGCAGTGCAATAATGAGAAAAGGAATGACTGCATATCAAGGGGTGAGAAAGATTCAGCTTTGTAATGTGGCTGATACCAGGAAATATAAATTATTCTTGATAAATATTCAGCTTTATTCAAGAGAATAAAGTACCAAGAACAAGTAAAAACAAACAAAAAAAGTAGTAGAACAAAACTAACTGAGGATATAAAGCTTTCAAAAGAGGATCTTAGAGAATGGACTAGTGAATTTCTTGTAAGTAGTAGTTCAATTATCACAGTCACAGAATGCTAGTAGTTGAAAGGTAGCTCAAAAGACCATCTAGTCCAGTCATTCTGCCAGAGCAGGGTCACCTATGTGGAAAGATAATTGGCAATATATTGTATCTTCCAAGTGACATATATTCCTCCCTCAGGAGGAAGTTTTACACAGAGAGAGTGATTGCCCATTGGAATGGACTGCCCGGGGAGGTGGTGGAGTCGCCGTCACTGGAGATGTTCAGGAGGAGACTTGACAGGGTGCTTGGTTACATGGGTTAGTTGATTAGGTGGTGTTGGATGATAGGTTGGACGCGATGATCTTGGAGGTCTCTTCCAACCTGGTCTGGTCTATTCTATTCTATTCTATTCTATTCTATTCTATTCTATTCTATTCTATTCTATATAAAAATGTATCATGTTTTCCACCATATTAAGCATCATACACTCAAGTCAGTACTATTTAACTGAAAATACACATCTAGGTTTTCTTTCCCAAGAGTTACATATTTTAATGCAATGAGGCTGAAAATTGTACTTGTGCAAACATGCATACACACCTCTGCTGTTTCAAAACCAGTGCTTCCAGTGACACTGATATTGGCACATCAACCTTTGTAGCTAGTTCAGGCATATAGAAATTAATTCCTAGTAACCTCTTGTCTGGAAAAAATAGGGAAGAACCATCAAAATTTGATGAAAATTTACCCCACCTGGTCTAATATCACAGAATCACAGAAACATCCAGGTTGGAAAAGACCCTCAGGATCACCAAGCCCAACCAATAACCCTCCTCTATGAGGTTTAATCCCTAAACCATATCCCCAAGCACCACATCCAAACGACCTTTAGACACATCCAGGGTTGGTGACTCAGACCACTGCATTGCCTGACCACTCTTTCTGTGAAAAAAAAAGGTTTCCTAATACCCAGTCCAAACCTACCCAGTTGTAGCTTGAGGCCATTCCCTCTTGTTTATAACCTAAACTCTATACATGGTATGCTTTTTCAAGGTAAATATTTTGAAGTGCATCCTTTCCTGCAAGGATTTCACATAGAACAGATAGAAAGCAATAAATATCTCCGATTTGTAAAAGGAGATGAAAGCACCAAAGTAAGCAGTTTGTTGGGGTTTTTTTAAACATGTAGAATCTATCTAGGCTGAACATGAGCCTGCAGTGTGCCCAGGCGGCCAGGAGGGCCAATGGCATCCTGGCCTGCATCAGGAACAGTGTGGCCAGCAGGAGCAGGGAGGTCATTCTGCCCCTGTACACTGCACTGGTTAGGCCACACCTCGAGAGCTGTGTCCAGTTCTGGGCCCCTCAGTTTAGGAAGGATGTTGACTTGCTGGAGCGTGTCCAGAGAAGGGCAACAAAGTTGGTGAGGGGTTTGGAACACAAGGTCTATGAGGGGTGGCTGAGGGAGCTGGGGCTGCTTAGCCTGGAGAAGAGGAGACGCAGGGGTGACCTTATTGCTGTCTAGAACTACCTGAAGTGGGGTTGTAGACAGGCAGAGGTTGGTCTCTTCTCCCAGGCAGCCAGCACCAGAACAAGAGGACACAGTCTCAAGCTGCACCAGGGGAGGTTCAGGCTGGAGGTGAGGAGGAAGTTTTACACAGAGAGAGTGATTGTCCATTGGAATGGTCTGGCTGAGGAGGTGGTGGAGTCAGCATCACTGGAGGTGTTTAGGAGGAGACTTGACAGGGTGCTTGGTTGCATGAGTTAGTTGATTAGGTGGTATTGGATGATGGGTTGGACTCGATGATCTTGAAGGTCTCTTCCAACCTGGTTAATTCTATTCTATTCTATTCTATTCTATTCTATTCTATTCTATTCTATTCTATTCTATTCTATTCTATTCTGTTCTGTTCTGTTCTGTTCTGTTCTGTTCTGTTCTGTTCTGTTCTATTCTATTCTAAAAGTCCCCTTTGAAAACAGAAGAACTCCTGATAGCATTTGAAGGTCAAGGATTTCACCCCTAGACTTTGTATCTAGTGGAAGGAAATAGAAGAAGTGTAAGTGACAAATAAATAAATGCATTGAAATGCATAAAATAGCTTAACAGTCTACTAAGAGAAAAGAATGTTTGCATCAATGAAATAAGCACACAGATTTTTATTTCCCCTTCATTGTCACATGATATTTTACAAGTTCAGGCATGAAAACCAACTTAGAGATGTACTTGTTTGCTTTCCCTTATTTGTAAAATTCAACAGGAAAAATAATCCAGTAATATTTGAAGGATATATGAAAAGCAGATGTTTCATTACGATGCTGATGGAATTAATCAAACATCTTTGGTAGTTGATGTCAAACATCTGTTCGGAGAGTTAATGAACATGAGGATTCATGAAACATGGAGAGGAGAAAGCTGGAAAGGATATAAACAGTTTTCCCCCAAAAATGAGTACTTTTTTTTTGATAAAATAGAACTAATCTTTCCATATGGAAATAGGATGAGAGAGGGATATCATAAATTGAAACAGAGGACATTCTGTCTTGGTGCAACACGTTGGGAGGAATCACCATAAGGGAAGGGGACATGCTGCTCACAGAGGCTGTGCAATCTCTTTCCCTGGAGGTTTTCAAGATCTTATTGGAAAAGCTCTGAACAACCTGGTCTGAGATCAGACTGGTCTCTGCTTGGAGCTAGAGATTGCATTAGAGACTCCTGAGGAGGTGTGAATTTTGTGGATTTTGCAAAGAAAACAGGAAATATTGGAACATAGAAGAAATTCAAGATTACATACCAGTACAGAATGTCAAGGTGATCTGAAGAAGACAGTAAACTCTTCCTTAATGTCTCAGTACCTGGAAGCATCATGTAATGCCGAAACATTTTAAATGCTGTTGCAATGCACACAGTTGACATCTATTCCTGAATCTGTGCTAGATCTCAGCAAAGATCTGGTAGTTTAAATTTGGATTGGTCATTTTAAGATGTACATTTTCACAGCAGGCCTTATCAACATTGACCACAGTAAGAATTATATTTTGAAGCTCTTCCAGGCTATATAAAGGACACAGTGAGGGTTATTTTATCCAATGAGAAATGTATCTTATGAGGAATGGAGCACTGTCATCATCCTGAATCCTCAGCAGAAGGAGCTGTGTCCCAATTTAAAGAGTCTGTGTGAACTTTGAGGTGCCCTGTTACCATTTTAAAATAGAATAGAATAAACCAGGTGGGAAGAGACCTTCAAGATCATTGTGTCCAACCCATCATCCAACACCACCTAATCAACTAAACCATGCAACCAAGCACCCCATCAAGCCTCCTCCTAAACACCTCCAATGATGGTGACCCCACCATCTCCCCAGGCAGCACATTCCACTAGGCAATCACTCTCTATGAAGAATTTCTTCCTAACGTTCAGTCTAAACTGCCCCTCGTGCAGCTTGAGGCTGTGTCCTCTTGTTCTGGTGCTGGTTGCCTGGGAGAAGAGACCAACCCCCACCTGTCTGCAACCTCCCTTCAGATAGTTGTAAACACCAATAAGGTCTCCCCTGAGCTTCCTCTTCTCCAGGCTAAGCAACCCCAACTGCCTCAGCCTCTCCTCATAGAGCTTGTATTCCAAACCCCTCACCAACTTTGTTACCCTTCTCTAGGCATGTTCAAACTCAATCCCCTCATCCAGATCATCAATAAAGATATTGAACAGGATGGGGCCCAGCACTGATCCCTGGGGGACACCACTAGTGACTGGCCTCCAGCTGGAAGTGGCACCATTCACCACCACTCTCTGGGCACGGCCCTCCAGCCACTTCCTAACCCAGTGCAGAGTGCTGCTGTCCAAGCCACGCAGCACGCAGAAGTCATTCTCGTGCTAACTTTCCTTGTATGTTATACAACTTTCTGAAACATCTGTGCCTGGTTTTAGGTGTGGGATTTTTTGATTTCTTTTTTTCTTTTCTTTTTTCTTTTCCAGGTAAGCTTTTGATTATAGGCATTGTGGGTTTGTGCATCTTTCTGCAATGTCTGACCCACTGGAGACTAATCCAAATATTGGCCTCAGACTTGTATTAAAATAAAAATATGTGATAAAACAAATGCTGGGAAGATTAGTGCTCTATTGACTCTCAGCAGGGAAGGCTAACACTGTTCAGTGGTACAACTATTTAAAGAGATTTTCTGTGATACATTATTGTGGATTTACCTCAAACCTCGTTTTTCAACCTGGTTTCCCTGGGTTCCCTGAATGTGAGGTGGAGCTCACAGTATTTCACAGGAAAGTGCTCATAGCGTGTCGCTGAAGTCACCTGTGCTGGAGTGCGAATGGTTTGCTTGTTGGTAAATTTACAAGGGTAAATTTCTGCACTTTCATTTCCTCAATATGATCCTTCTGAATGTTCAGACACTGTAAATTACAGTCTTAATGGAAATATTCACCATCAAAAATATGTTAAGATGAAAAGGAAATTAAAGTAGGTTATAGATAAAGCAGAATACATTCAGCTTTCGATATTTCCCTCGTTGTGCATTAACAACTTAACATAAGTGAGAAGAAATATTCTGCCAGAGCAGCCATAAAGATGACATGGCTATAATGGGGGGAAAATTGAGAAGAAAATATGCCTGCTAAAACAGTGACAGAAAAATCTCTGCCCATCTGGGAAATGCTAGTCTGAGAACCAAGTCTACAGAGCCTACGCATCCTTGACAAGGATGAGTGGGAACCCAAGTTATCCTTGATAACCACAGTTGGGAGCCTTTGATAAGCACAAAACAAAGAAACTACCATAACCTGTAGAACAAAGAAACCACTATAACTTACAAAGTGACCTCCTAAGCAAGCTCAAATCAGCAAGAGGTGTTCTGGGTACTGGCACCTTGCTCCCACTTGTACATCCACATTAAAGATACAAATATATCTTTATGTATCACTATCTTCCAAAAAAAGAGCTTCTCTTTGCCCAGACTCTCCCTGTGTGAACTTAGTTACATGCTCCTGTAGAGTGTCACTGAATGCTTGGTTAATTCCATACTCTGACACAGATCACCTCTGCAATAAGACTTAGATTGACGCCAATTGTGGGAGTAGTTGAACAGACTATAGTAGTAATACTTTGGGATTTTCTCAAGCCTTGTGTAGGACCTTGCACTTAGCCTTGCTGAACTTCATGAGGTTTGCATGGGCCCCTATCTCAAGCCTGTTAAAGGACCTCCCTTCCCCCTGGTGTGTCAACTGCACCAGACAGCTTGGTGTTGGCAAACTCGCTGAGTGATACAGTTCCTGAGCTCAGTGAGTGCTCTGTCACACCTTATCACAGATGGAGTGTTTGTTTCATACAAAGGAAAGGATTTATTTTTAAGGTCAAGACCAGACTGAATTTCCACATGACTCTAGAGGGAACCTTATATCTGTTCCACAGGACCTTTTTCTGATGTATGAGTGGGTGGCCAAATCTTCACAGCCTCTAGACAAGATTTTCCTCTGTGAGTGAAGTTATTTTCTATGTTACCATTCTCTAAGAGGTCAAAACAGAGCAGAAGAGGTTAAAGCACTTTCTTGAAGAGTAAAAATCTTACCTTCTCTCTTTTTAATGTCATGAAAGGATTCAGAACCAGTCTCTTCATACCCTGAAAGAGTCTATATACATAGAGTTATATCTACCAGGAGAGTAGAACTGTGCAGAATTTAATATTCAATATCCATAGAGACTAGGAAGCAGAGAAAAAAGGACTGACTGCAATCTAGTGGTAAGGAGCTGTTTCTGCTTCTGCTTTCAAGGCTGCATCTCACTCTTACAGAAAACTGTATAATGTATACAGCCTCTTTCAACATATGAGTGTGTTAGCAACCATGTAAAAACCTTGAGGAGATACAGAACGAAATAAAATCCTCTGAAGGTACTTTTTTTGAGGCAGGAACTGTTAATGTTAAAAGCACAGCCCAATATGCCCAGAAGCATCTCAGAATTCTGGGTGCTTGTGGTTTAGGGTACAAGAAAAGTGTCACTTTCGTGGATTTTAGTGTTTCTGCTTAATCAGCTCTTTGCTGCTTTCTAGACTAAAGGTGTTTTGTGGATCTGGTTTTAAATAATGGAGCTAGTCCCTGATGTTTGCAAGAAGCCTTGATAGCTGTTTTTTTGTTGTTGGGTGGGGTTTTCTGTTTGTTTGCTTGTTTGTTTTTAACATGAGTGATAGTACACAACAGAGAGAGTATTAATTTTTTCTTATTGAAATAAAAATGACAGATTAAATATTTATGCTTGATTGTAAAAACAAAGAGTGCTACTCCTTTTTTAGTGAATATCTTGTTTCATTCTGCAATAGGTTAATAGGAGGCAAAATTATCTGAGATATGGACAAAGACTGACAGGTTATAAAAAGCAACATGCCAGTTTATGGAGACAGATTGTAAAAGATTTACAGGGAAAAAGACTTCATACAGCAAGGAGAAAAATCATGAAGAAACACGATAATGAAGGACACTAAGATTTCAAGTTGCAAATGCTGCAAGCAGTTTAACAAGCAGATTTTCAGCATCATTGAAGTATTCACATTAGATGAAGTGTCAGTGGAAAACTCATTTGTTGAGGAGACAGAGAAGAGAGATGGACTGATGAATCCAGAGGGAATCCCAACAGGACAAAACTTAGGTATTTGTGTTGTACATACTTCACCCTTTCTTGATCTTTAAGCCTTGTGCCAGCACCAGGAGCCACAGAGAAACTCCCAACCAACTGTCTTTCTGAAAATCTGAAAATACTTGCTAACTTCAATCTGTTTTACTGCTCCCAGCCACTCATCACTGCTCCTTGAAACTCTTGTCAAATATTCACAGCTCTCCAAATCTCCATGATGTATCTTCTGCTTGGATTGGCTTTTCACTTGCACAACATTAAAAGTTGTTGATATTATTGTTAAGGAAACATACATTTGTGGTAATATCTACTACTAGATGCAAGAAAAATCATCTCTTGCCTACATAGTTTGTGTCGAATAGGCTCTGCTGTGAAATTGTAAGGACGTTTGTTCAGTGCCATCCAGGATGGTCAAGGTTCTTATCCTGCGGATAATCCTTTGAGCCATTTGATTCTTCTACAATTTCTTTCTTAATACAAGAGCTCATCCTCCCCCTCTACTCAGCCCTGGTGAGACCCCACCTGGAGTACTGTGTCCAGTTCTGGAGCCCCTATTACAAGAGGGATGTGGAGGTGCTGGAGCATGTCCTGAGAAGGGCCACAAGGATGATCAGAGGGCTGGAGCTCCTCTCCTATGAGGACAGACTGAAGGAGCTGGGGCTGTTCAGTCTGCAGAAGAGAAGGCTCCGAGGTGACCTCATTGTGGCCTTCCAGTATCTGAAGGGGGCCTACAGGAAGGCTGGGGAAGGACTTCTCAGGATCTCAGGTAGTGATAGGACTAGGGGGAATGGAATGAAGCTGGAGGTGGGGAGATTCAGGCTAGATGTGAGAAGGAGGTTCTTCACCATGAGAGTGGTGAAGCCCTGGAATGGGTTGTCCAGGGAGGTGGTCGAGGCCCCGTCCCTGGAGGTGTTTAAACCCAGGCTGGATGAGGCTCTGGCCAGGCTGATGTAGTGTGGGGTGTCCCTGCCCATGGCAGGGGGGTTGGAACTAGATGATCCTTGTGGTCCCTTCCAACCCTGACTGATACTATGATACTATGAAAAAATAACATTTCTGCATTATGCATGACAGTAGTTTGCTTTAAATTGAAATGGACTTTCACCATCCATCGGCACATTGGTTTGACTAAATCATAATCTGAATTATACCGCTCACATAAATTTTTCAAGTGACAGGATTCAATTCAAATGTTTGAGATGTCTCTTACTACACAGAATCAACTGCAGTGGTTTTTAGTTCAGTGTTAAATTAATCACCTGTTCGTGAGGTATTGCAGCCTTAATCTTACACCAGTTCAGCCTTCTTTCTTTCTTATTCATAATCTTATGAAACATCAAAACTGAAAATTGGCTTTATATTTCTTTTTAATGTTAAGAGTTAGCATTCTAAATGAAAACAAACAAACAAACATACACCATTGTTGTTTCAGTTAGAGAATCAAAGTGAAAGAAGTCTGATAGTTTATTGGCCGTGGTAGCCAAAATACAGATTCAGCATCCAATTGGATTGTCTAGAATAGTTAAGTCCATGAGCAGTGCCTGATTAGAAATGAGCATTCTCATTAAACCCATCCAAAAGATGGCAGTCTACTGTTATATAATGAGATTTCCCCTGTCTTTCTGAGAACAAAACAAGATGATGCATTCTGCATAAAGCTGTAGTTCAGTGTATAAGTAAGCAGGCCCACTGCTGTGCACGTCAGGATGACTCTCATGATACATGGAGGTAACACAATGGAAATCGTAGTTCAGAAATCCAATTTATCTTGCTGTGAATAGAATTGCATCCACTGCAGACAGCAATTAGTTTTGTTCTATAACACTGTTATAGAAATATGACATTGAAAAACTATTTGCAAACTACTAAGCATTCACATAGCTTGGGTTCATGGAGTTTAGAAAAATGTTAATTCCTGGTATGCAAAGGAGAACAAAGCTTTATTTAACAACTGCAACCAAAAGATCAGGTCACAATTGCTGAGGTAACGAAGCAAAAACTCCCTTCAATTTTAGTTGCTTATACAGTTTATAAAAGCATGATATTCTGTGGATACCTCTTTCTTGAAGCACTGAGTTTCTGCCACAGATGAATTATACACAGCTCTATTTTAACTGTATACCTTCATACCACGGTCTATAGCCCCAAGACTCACAAACAAATGATGCTCGGTACTAAAGTACTTATGTACTGATATTTTACCCTGTGCTTTTGAAAATGTCATATAGAAGGTTCATTCACAAAGTAAATATATACCACCAAACCTCTAGAAGCTTTAGCATGTTAATGTTTAAGTAGGTATTTCCTGCTTACATTTACGTCAGCCACTGACAGATTTATGTATCAGGTCTTATGAGCTGATTACCTGTGATAGAAGGAGTTGAGGCTTAATACTGTAAGAAGTTCCTCATACTCACATATTTTGTCTACATATGGACAATCCTTCCAGCAGAGATTAACTTTTTTGGTGGCTTTTTTTTTCTTTTAAGAATAGGTTTATGTATTTTTCATGCCTTTCCCTCCTCCTCAATTTGTGCTCAAGGCAGACAGAACATAAAACAGGCATCACAGAGCTCAGCAAAGCTAGCTACTGGGGAGGATAGGAGCTTATGTATTCCCCTCATAATAATCAGAAACTGTCACTTTATTTTCCTGGGAAAATTCATTACAAGAAGATTGTGTTAGACAAAGTTCCTCTCCGATTTTACATTAGAATTAACTTTCACTTGAGAATATATATTTTCTATGAAGAAAAAAAATGCATTTGAAAACTCTTAGTTAGATTTAGGACTCATTTGTTTCTCCATGAGAACTTCCCTACACAGAGAAATGTTCAGATCCACTCTTTTGAGGGTCACTTGTAATTTTCTACCCCTGCAGGAAAATGTGTTCCTTATCTTTATGAAGGCTAGAAAGAACTGTGTAGATATTTGCTTGGATGCCACATGACTCTTAGGTATGAACTTAACCAGCCAATACTAATTCAAAATCCCCTATCCTACTCCTCACTTCCATTCTGTTTAAACAAGCCAAAAGTCCTTGATGGACAAAGTCATCCTATTCTAGAATAAAAAGCATTGTATCATGGAGGACTGCTTTTGCTTAACAAACTGTGCCAAAGCACAAAGTTTCTTTGTATAGAGAAAGCTGATTGAATATTTTAGTGTGGTTTAAGTCAGTCTATTTATTACTAGAATCATAGAATCAAAATCACAGAATGGTCCAAGTTGAAAGGAACCTCTGAAGATCACATAGTCCACACACACACCCCTCCCAGCCCCTGCAGTCAGCAGGGACATCCTCAACTAGATCAGGTTGCCCAGAGCCCTGTTGAACCTCACTTTGAATATCTCCAAGGATGGAGTCCCAACCACCTCCTCGGACAACCTGTTCCAGTGTGCTACCACCCTCATGGTAAAGAGCCTGTTCCTAACATCCAATCTAAATTTGCTCTTTTCTACTTTGAAGTCATTGCCCGCGTCCTATCATCATAGGACTTTGGAAACAGTCTCTCTCTCCATCCTTCTTGTAGGCCCCCTTCAGATACTGGAAGGCTGCTATGAGGTCTCCGCAGATCCTCTTCTTTTCCAGGCTGAACAACCACAGCTCCCTCAGCCTGTCCTCATAGCAGAGGTGCTCCAATCCCCTGATGATTTTTGTAGCCCTCCTCTGGACCCACTCCATCAGAGCAGATCTCTACTAATGCTGATACTAATACCTAGGTCTTACATGATTTTTCTAGTCATAAGTTTGAAAGGGTGTTTTGGTTCCTTGTTTTACAAGTAGAGGAACTGTAGAAACTGAGAAAAGGTAAAGAAGATGGGCTGCATCAGGATTCCCTCTGCATTGAAAGGTCATGTTCCCACTGGTTTAAGAGATCATGATTTCTTGCTCCCAAGTTCCAAGCACAGAATATAAAAGCAAGATGAATTACAAGTATTGAGAAAAAAACATATTTTCAGAAACCTCATTCTACAATTACTGAGAGTAATCAACTTGTCTTTCTAAGATGTGTGAATGTCACCTAGAGAAAGGAAAACAATTGTAGGCAATAAAAAGCAGTCACCTCAGAAGGGTGATTTACTTATTCTGTTATTGATAGAGAAAGACATGGCATGAATTCCTCAGTGGGTGGGTCTGATCCAGTCATTTTGAAATAAAGACCTAGTACCATTTAAGGCAGACACTTTGTTGTGTCACAGAGACACCCATATAAGATTGGGAGATACAATCCCAAACCCAAAAGTTAGTCATATTTCTGGCTATCCAAGTGGGATATGCTGAGACACCTAGAGCAGAATCAGAGACCTGTGCATGGGCAACCAAGTAAAGCCTGAAATGTTTGTTATTCTTTCTGAACTAGCAAAAATACGGTTGATGCTTTAAAAATAATTCTTGTGTGATTAAAGATGGATCCAACCCACTCAGAGCTGTGAGGCATCACACAGATTTATAATGTGCTAGAGCCTATTCCACGATGGCAAGGTAACCACTTTGAAGGAACGGTGCCTGTCTTGCATCTGCTGTGCCACAAAATAATGTAAGCTTGTTGAAAAGTCTAATCCAATACCTTTCCCAAACCAGCCAAAGGTGTGGCCATAATTCCATGCAAAATAACTGCAGTGGCTGAGATACTGAAGGAAGCTTTGAAAGAGATGCAGTACAGGAAATTGAGTGATAGGATTTCACTTCAGTTGGATGGTTTACCAGACAAGCAGGTAAGAAATTTGAGAGTGCTGAGTTTCTCTCAGGAGTAAAGCCTTAATTGGATAATGAGATGAGCTAATGGTCTGGTATATTCTAGCTTGGCCATAGTTCACGATGCTGAGCTCAATATTAACCATGTTTCACTTGCTGACAGAGTAAAAAACCCAGAATGCCAAGACCAGCAGGCAACATTTCAAGACTATGTTTGCAGAAAAAATATTTTTCATCCATACCTCACAAATTGTCCGCTGAGAAATCAATGGAGTTAAATAACTTGTGTCAATTTTGGATGCTATTTACATTTTATAGGCTTGGATTTTGATTCTTGGATTGATTTTATGCTGATATAAATCCTTCACTTCAAAGGAGCTACTTGATTTAAATCTGTAATGGAACATAACAGGATCTATTTGCTTTCGTTAAAGATCTTTTGACTTTACTGTTAGCAGTATCAAGCAGGAATGGTCAGAGGACTTCTCCATAAATTTTAAGAGTACTGAATTTAATTTTAAGTGCAGGTCACATAATTGCATTCCTAAGACAAATTCATTTTGCAAGCTATATTGGTGCTAATTGCAAATAAAAAGGAGGCAGAGAAGAAAGCTCAGAAAATATGTCAATATTAAAAGTGAGGGAAAAAACCCTAATTCATGTAACTCTGTACATATATAGAAGAGAAAATATGAGTAGATTGGATCTGACATTCTAGCTGTTCCTTTTATGTCCCTTAGAGTGATGACAGGCTATGCATGCCTGTGTAGATACAGAAGTTCTATACAGAAAGAGTGATTGCGCTATGGAATGGGTTGCCCAAGGAGGTGGTGGAGTCGCTGTCATTGAAGGTGTTCAGAAGGAGACTTGATGGGGTGCTTGGTGCCATGGGTTAGCTGTTTGGGTGGGTTGGATTGGTTGATGGGTTGGACACGATGATCTTGAAGGTCTCTTCCAACCTGGTTTGGTCTATTCTAATAAAGGTTTATTTTTTATTCTAATAAATAAAGATTTATATTATGGAAATATGTAGACACCTTATATATTTATATATAAAGTTGAGGAGGATTAGTGGATCTAGATAGGAAGCAAAAAAGAAGGACTATGTCAGAGCTCATGTCCTGATGTCTTTGATCCCTCTGGACACATGAGTACAAATGAAGCTCAGTCAGTTTATCATTTGGTAATGGCATTCTGCCTCTCTTAAAGCAAAAGGTCTGTCTGCCTTGAGGGATTGAGAATGAGAAATAGCAGTTAAAATACTTGGAAACTGTTGTGGCAGGTACAACTACACCCCTCCAGCATGGAATCCTGACAGGCTTTGAGCCAAGGCTTGCTAGTTTTGTCTCTGGGGCCTCTTGGTCTAGGGTTCTTGTGTTTACTTGGAGAACCCAGCACTCCAATTAATTAAGCAACTTACCACAGCCAAACCCACAAGGCTATAAATGGAGTTCTGCTATAGAAAGCAGCTCCCACTTTCTTGCTCCACAGAAGCAACCTTTGCAGCTCAGAACTTCTCCCCTTTAGAACAGAACCTAAGAAACTCTACACCTCCCTGTCCCTCTCTTGCTACCTTGGTGAGTGTAGATATGTATCTGTATATATCCTGGGTATCTGCGGGAGATTTTCCATTTCTGAGTGAGTTGTGTGCATCTTTTGCTTCATCTCTCAGAGTTTAATAGTTTAATTAGTTGTGCAACAGTATTTTCCCAACTGACATCCAAACTTGTAATTTTTTGTTTGTTTGTTTTTGTTTCAGAGACCATTTCTTGTGCCTAAGCAGATTTTGCATCAGAACTCACATGGATTTGGGGACATGCAGCTTTTTGACAGCTTTGCGTCGCGCTCGTGGCAAGAGCTGCCCTCTTCTAGTCATTTGTCATGCTGCCCAACACTGGATGGACTGAGGAGAGGACTATTGTCATCAACAGCTGCCTGTTCTTCAAGGAGTTCACAATCTATTCCTTTCTTCCGTACTTTCAGCACTTGGTACATTTTGGACAATGTGCTTTGCTTGCAATTGGAATGAAACCACATGTCAAATTGTAGAAAAAGCCAGTGAATAGGTACATTTAATCTTTTTTCTGTCAGCTTTAATGGTTCAAATATTGCCTCTCCTGCTGTTTCGTCTTCTTTCACCAAACTCTGCCTTTTTTTTTTTTTCAGGTTGCATGTCCCAAATGTTTTCTTCCACTCTTGCTCTTTAACAAGCCTTTTTTTTTTTTTCCATCTAACACCTGTTCATCTTTTTCTGTCTTTGTCACACAGCACAGGTTTATACTTACTACATTCTCTGAAAGATGGGCCTTGAGAAAGGACATAAAGGCCTCATGAGGGCAATTAGTTATAGTCTCTAAAACTCCCCTTCAAAATCTCTTTTCACAAGTCATCCCATCTGGCTGTGTCTGGTTTTGGCTAGGTGGCTTGTGAAAAAACCTGAGCAGGTCTGTCTTGCAGAAAAAAAAATGATGAATTATAGCTTTGTCCTTAAGGAGGATACAGAGGGGAAAAGAAGAAAATATAAAGGATACTGAAAACTATTTCAGACATCACTTTTGCTACCAACATCATTCTCCTTAACTTCCATCTTGTAATTCAGTGATACAGCTGAAGTCTTGCTGCTCAGGACCGCTTAATCATAACAATTTGAGTGTTTGCTGGAACACGTTATATAACCATTGACTGTAGTTCTCTTGCTGACTGACACATAAAAGCTAGCATGGCTTTCTAATAACAATGGACTTTCACTAGGGTTTGGAAAGATAATGATGATCAGAACCTCAAAGGATAGCCACAATTCAAAGGGGAGAAAATGACAAGACGGGTCCCTACGGTGTGAAATTTTGATTGATCTTTCTAAGAAACAAGATTCTGAATAAAACCAGATGAAAACAGAAGACCAGAAAAATAATTGAGCATACTCATGGATTGTGCGCTGATTATCCCATTAATGTAATTCTTAGAACTATAGTCATGTCTTTAGGCTTTTAAACTATTTAGGCTTTTAAACTATTATTTTTTTTTGCTAAAAAAGGAAGGAATAACCTAGAGTACTGGACTGTGATTATGCATGGTGCTGAACAGCTAGCATCCAACTGACATGATAAAGATCAGGCCAATTAACACTTTCTGAGAGATGGCTTGGAAGGGTTGGGAGATTTTATGCACCAGGGACCATTTCCAAAATAAATATGCAAGAGCCTGAGTCAAGTTTTGCTTCCCTTCTCTGAGGATGAATCTCCAAAACTGTTACAGAAGTTTCTCAAACACCTCTATATTCCCTTAATCTATAATTTAGTGGTCCTTGAAAATTGCATTTCATTAGCAAGAGATACAAGAACTCATTTTTACATTCCTCTTTTTTTCCACCTGCATGTTCCTTACTTTATTTTCAGAGAACATAGTGCTGACATTTTAACTATAGTATCCTCTTTATCACTTTCCTCTTTCTGCATTGGCAGTACAGAATCACACAATGGTTTGTTTTGGAAGGGACCTCTGGAGATCATCTAGTCCAACCCACCTGTTAAAACAGATACACCTAGATCCAGTTCCATGGTAATGTGCCCAGGTGGGTTTAGAAAGTCTCCAGAGCAGGAGACTTCACAACCTCTCTGGTCACCCTATTTCAGTGCTCTAACACCCTCAAAAGAATGCAGCTTATATAGTTATATGACCTCTCCTAGGAAGGTCTCGATACATTCCTGTTCCTTTCTCACATAAAGAGCAATTCCACTACCTCACCTTCCTACTGTCCGTCTTAAAAAGTACTTAGTCATCCATTGCAGCACTCCAGTCATGACAGTCATGCCACCACGTTTCTGTGATGGTGACTAAGTCATAGCTATTCTGATGCACATTGGCTTCTGGCTCCTCTTGTTTGTTGGCCATGCTGCCTGTATTGGTGCAGATGCATCTGAGCTGGAATATTGCTTTTTACTCCTTACACTGGCATACCACCCATGGCTCACCTCTGATAAGCCTGTTTTTTTTCCCCCTTTCCCTCTGAACCTGGCCCTCTCCATGAGTCCTTTTTCCTCTTTGAGATACTTAGACCCCATCTGTCAACAGCAGGCCCAAAACTCCACCGATGGCACCAGCTTCTGAGCCACATGTTAATCAGCTGTGTTATCATGTTCCTTTCTGTGTTCTTCCTTGCCACTGAAAGGATTGAGGACAACACTACCTGTGCTCCTGATCATTTAAACAATTGTACCAGTGCCCCGGAGTCTCTTTAGGTCCCTTTTGAACTTCTCTCCAAAACCTCATCATTTCCAATCTGCATAATCAATAGTGGGTAATAGTCAGAGGGCCATACCAGTCCAGGCACTCCCCTAGTTACTCTTCTAAATAACTACATCTTTGTATAGCATACTTTGTATATTAGTATCACATATCCTAGCAGTTCCTTGTCTGTTTCTGGAGAAAAGACATTATGATATCTCAAATCTCAATATTTTCCAACCTTGGTTGCCTTAAGTCTTTCCAGAGATAACATTAGGGCAGCTCACAGCAGCACTTTTCTTTCTAAGATGAGATCTGACTAACACTGACTATACTGATAGCTTCTCTTAGGCTTCACCTTTCAGATCAGAAAAAGTTATTACTAGCATTTTAAGATACCACCTCCCCCAAAAAAGTCTATTCATTTATAATTCCTGACTAACATACCCTCATTTGTCATCATATGATACTCAGGAGCTAAGGTGCATTACTATGCTTATAAAAAGACTGATCATAGCACTGCAAGCTGCTGTGGCTGCCAATCTGTCTTACTAACCTTTTATATTATAGCAGTGTTGCTACTGCCACAATAGGTTAGAGTGTGTTGCTGTTTCTATTATATTTGAAACTACATTTTTCAGGGCTTTTGTAGTGTGATAAACACTGAACTAAATCTTTGTATAGGACTTGTCAGACAAAATAGATGAAGACGTAGTGGATGGAACTTCGATGGTGCATTGCAACAAAATGTCCAAAGAAAAGGCAAGGACAAGTGGATTTCTCTTTTTGATAGTACAAAAGTTTATTTAGAATAAACCTTTATTTAGAATAAACCAAACCAGGTTGGAAGAGACCTTCAAGATCATCGTGTCCAACCCATCAACCAATCCAACCCACCTAAACAGCTAACCCATGGCACCAAACACCCCATCAAGTCTCCTCCTGAACACCTCCAAGGACGGCGACTCCACCACCTCCTTGGACAGCCCATTCCAATGGGCAATCACTCTCTCTGTGTAGAACTTCTTCCTAACATCCAATCTGAACCTCCCCTGGCGCAGCCTGAGACTGTGTCGTCTTGTTCTGGTACTGGCTGCCTGGGAGAAGAGACCATCATCCGCCTGTCTACACGAACCCACAATCCCCAGCTAAACATTTGTAAATAGGAGATCCTCAAAACAAAATTCCCTACTTCTCTGAGTGAAATAGAACTAAATTCCAAGAGCTCTCAGGATTCAGGATGGTGTTACATTTTGACCATTTCTGTAGATTAAACAGGGAATGTACTCTGTTGGGGAATACCCTTTGCAAGAGCTGACAGAACAGCACAGAGTAGGGAAGGGTATTTCTGAGGGGTGTCTGGCAGTACTACCAGGAATGCTCATAGATAAGACTGTCAAAGAAATATAAAAACTGTATCTGATGAAATAATTGGAATATGCTCTTGTGAGAGGGTCATGACATTCCTTCTTACCATGAGTGCCTTTTCTGTGTAGTGCATGAACTGAGAGAATAAGCCAAAATTACAAATATGTAGACCTCCACATTGAAGGTGACAAAGTAAGTTTTTCCAGGTAAGGTATTAATTTTACTTAATCATTACAGGCAACAATTTATAAGGGAAAAAAAAAAGGGAAAAAGGACACTTCAACAGGATTATCAGGTTGTATCAGCATGTCTGGATGCCAACATCATGTCAACAAGGGAGTTATCCATGTCAATTCATTAATAAACAGGCTGAAAGACAGATGCTTCCTCCTGCCAGAAACCCCTGGCCACAAGAAGTGTATCCACAGACACTTGAGCCATTTTCCAGCTGAGAGGAGGAGCACACAGACAGTAATAAATGTTTGAAATTTATTTGTTCTACCTATACTCATCCTTCACCTGGATCACTATGAGGAGAGGCTGAGGGAGCTGGGATTGTTTAGCCTGGAGAAGAGGAGGCTCAGGGGAGACCTCATTGCTCTCTACAATTACCTGAAGGGTGGTTGTAGCCAGGAAGGGGTTGGTCTCTTCTCTCTAGCAACCAGCACCAGAACAAGGGGAGACAGTCTCACGCTGCACTAGGGGAAGTTTAGGCTCGAGGTGAGGGGAAAGTTCTTCACCGAGAGAGTCATTAGCTGTTAGAATGTGCTGCCCAGGGAGGTGGTGGAGTCACCATCCCTGGAGGTGTTCAAGAGGGGATTGGACGTGGCACTTGGTGCCATGGTCTAGTCATGAGGTCTGTGGAGACAGGTTGGACTCGATGATCTTTGAGGTCTCTTCCAACCTTGGTGATACTGTGATACTTGACCTGAATATTTAAATACTTTAATTTATTCCTGCAAGTAATTGTGTAAATTTAAATTTACATTTATGAAGTGCATGCTATTTTAAAAATACAAACAGAATTATTGCATGTGATTGCAAGGAAAGGGAAAAAAAGGCAGTGTTGGTCTGGGCAATTGCAACTAAGCAGTGTAGAACATGTTTAACCGAACAGTGTTTTCTAACTCCTGAGTTATCATGCACAATCCAGCAGCAAGTCCACATAAGTCTCCTCTCCCAGGCAACCAGCACTAGAACAAGAGGACACAGTCTCAAGCTGCACCAAGGGAGGTTTAGTCTGGATGTTAGATAGAAATTCTTCATAGAGAGAGTGATTGCCCTTTGGAATGGACTGCCCAGGAGGTGATTGAGTCACCATCACTGGAGGTGTTTGGGAGGAGACTTGATAGGGTGCTGGGTGCCATGGTTTGGTTGATTAGATAATGTTAGATGACAGGTTGGGCACGATGATCTGGTGATCTCGAAGGTCTCTTCCAACCTGGTCTATTCTATTCTATTCTATTCTATTCTATTCTATTCTATTCTATTCTATTCTATTCTATAGTGGACACAAAAGTTGTTCTGTGTGACAGTTTAGGCCATGCCTTTAAAAGAATTCTGAGCAAATCGACAGTTGGTGTGAAAAGGAAAACAAGAGAGCGATAAATCTAAGCGAATTTCATTGGTAGATGAGTGGGATGCAGTTTTACGATCTTACATTCTGCTCTCACTCTGCTTTTTTTCTTGTGCCATGTCTGCTTCACAAGGGAGTTATCTACAACCTTGGGATAAGGAAAACTAACTTCTTAATAATGGTTTGAGCTAACCAAAAATCCCTCTAAAATCTTTCTTTTTCTCTTTTCTTCTAATTAACCAGAGAGAAAAGGGACAGGTAAGGCTGGGGGGGAGGCTAGGAGGAATCCTCCTGCCCCAAATGGATTTTCTGTGCTGTTTTCCTTTTGTAAATACCTGTAAAATATTGTAAATACTGGATATTTTGTATATATTCATTGCATTCCATTATTGCTTCTAAAATATAGCTCCATTCTCTTCTCTGACTGGCTCAGCTGAGCTTTTGCTGATGTGTGTGGGTTAAACCATCACATTCTTTCTCTTCTGTATCTTGGTTTCAATGGGAAAGGTACTTGGGAGGACAAAATGTGAAATTTAGGATAAGATCCAGTACTACACAGTGTGCTGGGAAGTATGTTTACATTGGTGGACAACAGATACACAAATTTTTATTTAAATGTTTCATAGTTTCATAGTTTCATTCAGGGTTGGAAGGGACCACAAGGATCAGCTAGTTCCAACCCCCCTGACATGGGCAGGGACACCCCACACTAGATCAGGCTGGACAGAGCCTCATCCAGCCTGCTCTTAAACACCCCCAGGGACGGGGCCTCGACCACCTCCCTGGACAACCCATTCCAGGGTTTCACCACTCTCATGGTGAAGAACCTCCTCCTCACATCTAGCCTGAATCTCCCCACCTCCAGCTTCATTCCATTCCCCCTAGTCCTATCACTACCTGATATCCTGAGAAGTCCTTCCCCAGCCTTCCTGTAGGCCCCCTTCAGATACTGGAAGGCGACAATTAGGTCTCCTCGGAGCCTTCTCTTCTGCAGACTGTACAGCCCCAACTCCTTCAGTCTGTCCTCATAGGAGAGGTGCTCCAGCCCTCTGATCATCCTCGTGGCCCTTCTCTAGACACGTTCCAGCACCTCCACATCCCTCTTGTAATAGGGGCTCCAGAACTGGACACAGTACTCCAGGTGGGGTCTCACCAGGGCTGAGTAGAGGGGGAGGATCACCTCCCTCGACCTGCTAGCCACACTTCTCCTGATGCAGCCCAGGATCTGATTGGCTTTGCGGGCTGCAAGTGCACACTGAGAGCTCATGTTGAGCTTTTTGTCCACCAGCACCCCCAAGTCTCTCTCCTCAGGGCTACCCTCCAGCCAGTCACTGCCCAGCCTGTATTTGTGCCTGGGATTGCCTCGACCCAGATGCAGGACCCTGCACTTGCTCTTATTGAACTTCATGAGGTTGGCCTGTGCCCACCTCTCCAGCCTGTCAAGGTCCCTCATAGATGTTTTACAACACAATCAGGCTGAATGTATTTGAAATTTTATATATATATATGTGTGTGTATATATATATATATATATATGCATAGATATGCATAAATAAGCACACACTAATCAATAAAAGTTTCTCTCCAATGTAGTGCAAATTATTTACAGAAAATATTTTTTAAATGAAAACTAACTTGGTGAGGGATTTGGAACACAAGCCCTATGAGGAAAGACTGAGGGAGCTGGGATTGCTCAGCCTGGAGAAGAGGAGACTCAGGGGTGACCTTATCACTCTCTACAACTACCTGAAGGGAGGTTGTAGACAGGCAGATGATGGTCTCTTCCAGGCAACCAGTACCAGAATGAGAGGACACAGTCTCAAGCTGCACCAGGGGAGGTTCAGGTTGGATGTTAAGAAGAAGTTCTATACAGAAAGAGTGATTGCCCATTGGAATGGGCTGCCCAGGGAGATGGTGGAGTCGCCATCATTGGAGGTGTTCAGGAGGAGACTTGATGGGGTGCTTGGTGCCATGGGTTAGTTGTTTAGGTGGGTTGGATTGGTTGATGGGTTGGACACGATGATCTTGAATGTCTCTTCCAACCTGGTTTGGTTTATTCTAAATAAATAAATAAAGAACAAGAGGACACAGTCTCAGGCTGTGCCAGGGGAGGTTCAGGTTGGATGTTAGGAAGAAGTTCTGTATAGAGAGAGTGATTGCCCATTGGAATGGGCTGCCTGGGGAGGTGGTTGAGTTGACGTCATTGGAGGTTTTCAGGAGGAGACTTGAAGGGGTGCTTGGCGCCATGGTGTAGTTGTTTAGGTGGGTTGGACTTGTTGATGGGTTGGATGCGATGATCTTGAAGGTCTCTTCCAACCTGGTCTGGTCTGGTCTATTCTATTCTATTCTATTCTATTCTATTCTATTCCATTCCATTCCATTCCATTCCATTCCATTCCATTCTATTCTATTCTATTCTATTCTATTCTATTCTATTCTATTCTATTCTATTCTATTCTATTCTATTCTATTCTATTCTATATATATTGGAAAACCAAATGCAGAACTAAATTTAATCAAATCAAATAACAAAAATATGCCATATGGGTGGTACCAATCAAAATTGCCTGGTTTTCTACAACTTTTTAAAAGCTTTTCACAAATGAATCATATACAGAAAATAATTCAGAGAAGCTGGATGTATAGTTTAAAAAATATGTGTATTTTACGAGCATTTGCAAACACAGAATCAAAGGGTCATAGAATGGTCCAGGTTGAAAAAGACCTCCCAAGGTCATTGAGTCCAACCCCCACTGCAGTCAGCAGGGACATCCTCTATTAGATCAGGCTGCCCAGAGCCCTGTTGAGCCTCACTTTGAATATGTCCAAGGATGGAGCCCCAACCACCTCTCTGGGCAACCTGTTCCAGTGTTCTCCCACCCTCATAGTAAAGAACCTATTCCTAACATCCAGTCTAAATCTGCTCTGCCCTACTTTGAAGTCATTGCCCCTTGTCTTATCACCACAGGCCTTTGTAAACAGTCTCTCTCCATCCTTCTTGTATGCCCCCTTCTGGTACTGGAAGGCTGATATGAGGTCTCCCCAGACCCTTGTCTTTCCCAGGATGAACAACCCCAGCTCCCCCAGCCTGTCCTCACAGTAGAGGTGTTCCAACCCTGATGATTTTTGTAGCCCTCCTCTGGACCTACTCCCTCAGGTCCATATCCTTCCTATATTGAAGACTCCAGATCTGGACATAGTACTCCAGGTGAGGTCTCACTTTTAAAAAGCTGTTTGCAAATGAATCATATACAAAAAACAATCAGAGAAGCTGGTTATATAGCTTAAAATAAATGTGTATTTTACGTACATTTACAAACATATTGGAGCCTGATAACAGAGTTTGAACTGAAAGTGAGGCAAACTTTAATCAATGTAGGTCTTGAGCATTATTCTAACAGCCATCTGAATTTGGAGTTATCCCCATGGAAAAAAAAAGTAAAATCTATATATGCAGGAAAACATAGTGAAATAAAAACATCAAAGACAAAAAATCCTGGTAACACATTAATGAGAAATGATACTTGATAATAATCTAATCATAGTATCATAGTATCATAGTATCATAGTATCATAGTATCAGTCAGGGTTGGAAGGGACCACAAGGATCATCTAGTTCCAACCCCCCTGACATGGGCAGGGACACCCCACACTACATCAGGCTGGACAGAGCCTCATCCAGCCTGCTCTTAAACACCCCCAGGGACGGGGCCTCGACCACCTCCCTGGACAACCCATTCCAGGGTCTCACCACTCTCATGGTGAAGAACCTCCTCCTCACATCTAGCCTGAATCTCCCCACCTCCAGCTTCATTCCATTCCCCCTAGTCCTATCACTACCTGAGATCCTGAGAAGTCCTTCCCCAGCCTTCCTGTAGGCCCCCTTCAGATACTGGAAGGCCACAATTAGGTCACCTCGGAGCCTTCTCTTCTGCAGACTGAACAGCCCCAACTCCTTCAGTCTGTCCTCATAGGAGAGGTGCTCCAGCCCTCTGATCATCCTCGTGGCCCTTCTCTGGACACGTTCCAGCACCTCCACATCCCTCTTGGAATAGGGGCTTCAGAACTGGACGCAGTACTCCAGGTGGGGTCTCACCAGGGCTGAGTAGAGGGGGAAGATCACCTCCCTCGACCTGCTGGCCACACTTCTCCTGATGCAGCCCAGGATCTGATTGGCTTTGCAGGCTGCAAGTGCACACTGAGAGCTCATGTTGAGCTTTTTGTCCACCAGCACCCCCAAGGCTCTCTCCTCAGGGCTGCTTTCCAGCCAGTTACTGCCCAGCCTGGATTTGTGCCTGGGATTGCCTCGACCCAGATGCAGGACCCTGCACTTGCTCTTATTGAACTTCATGAGGTTGGCTTGTGCCCACCTCTCCAGCCTGTCCAGGTCCCTCTGGATGGCCTCATTATGGAAACAATAGAGAAGTAAAGAGAAGATAAGGCTTCTGAGAAAATCAGTAATGTGTACAATTATGTTTGTTTCTTTGGTTTAATTACAAGGTAAGATTTTAGTGCATATCATTGTTATTGAGCTGTAAGGAAAGCTTTTCTCAATATATTATACAAAAAGAATTGCCTGCTCTTGAATTTCTGTATGTTTATTGCTAAGAAAATATACCCCTGAGGTTACTGCTATGATTTACAGCAAACAAATGTGATCGGATTATGTCTTGAAAAATTATATTGTGTCTGTTAATATTTATAAAAGAAATAAAGCATGCTCTCCATTTTAGTAGTGATGAGGAACAGAATGTTGATGACTGAAAAAGCTGGCCTGATCACAGTAAAGAAGGCACAAAATGTTTATATATATACTTACTAAAGGAGATGACAGCATGCTAGAATATTAACACTATTGCTGATGCTCCTTTCCTCAGCCCTTTCCACTATTAGTTTATCATCAAAGATGATGGTATATGGTACTCTTACTGACTCATTTTTCATTTCCAGACTAATGATGTATTTGTTCTGAACCTATTAAAGAGCTTTTAATTCCAAACTCACAGATTTTATTGCAATGCTATTGATAATTACAGTATCACAGTATCACAGTATCACCAAGGTTGGGAGAGACCTCAAAGATCATCGAGTCCAACCTGTCACCACAGACCCATGACTAGACCATGGCACCAAGTGCCACGTCCAATCCCCTCTTGAGCACCTCCAGGGATGGTGACTCCACCACCTCCCTGGGCAGCACATTCCAATGATGAATGACTCTCTCAGTGAAGAACTTTCTCCTCACCTCGAGCCTAAACTTCCCCTGCTGCAGCTTGAGACTGTGTCCTCTTGTTCTGGTGCTGGTTGCTAGAGAGAAGAGACCAACCCCTGCCTTTCAGGTAGTTGTAGAGAGCAATGAAGTCTCCTCTGAGCCTCCTCTTCTCCAGGCTAAACAATTCCAGCTCCCTCAGCCTCTCCTCATAGGGCTTGTGCTCAAGGCCTCTCACCAGCCTTGTAATTATTGGTATCTGAATAATGAAAACTTGGATATTTCTTGGGGAAAAAAAAAATTCTGAACCTGAAGCACTAGAAAAATCAGAAGATTCATATTTTTACAGAGGAAGATTTCTCAAATATATATTCTCTTTGATTAGAATAGTGCTCGTTGGTATGTATGGATCCTGAATCCAAGAAATGAAATACCTAAAATGTCATTTTGCTACACTTCCATTCCGCATCAGCTCTAGGGCACATATTTATTCTAGGCCTTAAAAATGTGTGAATTTAAAACCATTAGACAAAATGAATGAATGCACTTGATGAAATATTTGCTTAAATTTCACAAAGTGTTTTCTCTACATTTTTATTTAGAAAAAAAACCCAAAAACCAGCATAAAATAGAATACCTAAGCCTTTTTCTACATTTAATTTTCTGAACATTAAAGTTTCATCATTGGGCATAAAATCTCAAGCATTTAAAATGAAATGATGTGTAAAATGAGAAATAACTACAGTGCAATAAATAGATCAGAAGACACTTGTATCATGGACATTTTTTATCTTTAGAAATGTGTTCCAAAGACCCCCTTTTATTTTCAAAAGCCTAGCCTAGATATTTGTTTAAGACATGCAGTCATTAATTTGCAGAGGCTTGTATTAATCCTGTTGTGTTCACAGGCTCTACTCATTTTGCAAGCTCAGCACATTTGTTAATATGCTGATTGTGGTGGTTTGAGAGAGAAGGCCTAGCTTTCTCTCCCCCACAAAGAGGAAAAAAAAAAACCACAGCTAACTCAACAGGAGAAGCGGAAGGAATGCTATATTTTACAAGCAATGTGGAAAAGCAGGTTAGATATACAATTTATACAGTATTTACAATATATATACAGAAATATACAGCAAAGTTATAAAAAACAAGAATACAGGAACGAAATTCCCTCCTCTGGAGGAGGGTTCCCACCCTGTATGCCTCTCTCTCCCCCTACCTCCCTTTTTTCCCAAAAAGGGCTAGAAAGAGAGAAAAAGGCAGTTATTAATAAAGCAGAATTCTAGTAGGCCTATTAGAAGGATTAGTTGCTTATCTGTTCAAGGTCGCTCTGGCAAGGAGCCCTGAAGCAGGCAAGCTGGAAGGGAGAAGGAAAGGAGCAAACTGAGAAAAAACTCCAGCTGCACTAAAACTTAAAACTGTATTCTACCAATCTACCAATGAAATTCATTTAGAACATTGATGTTTTCATTGTCTTCACCAAAACATTCAGCCAGAGTGTCCCAGCACTGTCCCTTTCTTAAAGGCACAGCCTCAAACAGTCACAGTCCACCCCTTCTAAACGATTATATGTGTGCCAGGGAACAGGCACAGTATATATGCTGTTGTGCAGGGGACACTGAGGATGATGCCAGCTGCGTTCTTCATTGTTATTGGACACTTTTAATCTTGCCAGCATCAACCAGGCTCTTTCAATCAATTTCTTCAATTAAAAAAATGCAGTTTATTGTAGAAATCCTGAAGTGTCAACCATTTGTATCTGGGCCAGACAAAGAGCCATATATTCAGTTTAAACATATCTTGGTGTGGCATTCTGCTCTAATAGCGACTGGAAGTCCATCAATGAAGGTGTTCAAAGGTCTGAGCTGCAGAGTTTCCTACCTGACATGCATGTAATGATGTTTCATGATGTTTCAATTTCAGTTGAAAGAACTGGACCTGTAAAATGTTGGTGTTAAATATTTTATTAAGTATAGCTATAAAAATGTCACAATCAAGTAGACAGCAGAAACTCAGTGTTGATAGAATTGCTTGTCCATTAAAGGTTTAGAGCTTTGCTGAGCCCTGTAGCTGCTACTCCTCATCATGAGTTTTGTGTTCACTAAACCTTTGGGATTATTTCAGAGTGTGAAGTAACCCTGGGAGCAAAGGGCAACCTATTACTTCCAAGCACACCAGTGGCCAGGAGGCAGGTACTGCTGTGTCGAGTACATTTGTGAACACTCATTTTGGTTGATCACAAACACTCAACCTTTGTACATTTATTGGTGTAGGTAGAATCTGGGTGGAGGCTTTTTAGTGATTGGTAGGAAGACTACCATGTCCATCTTGTTATCTGAGAGGCGAGAGGCTCTTCACTGTACTGCTGCACAGCAGCAAGTTACCACCAGTGGATAAGGAGCTCTTACTAGTTCTGGATTATTCTTGAATAATCTTTTCTTCCTTTGTGTCACAAACAATTTTTGAAGGAAAGTTTAAGGAAAGGTGTGCTTAAGTTGGGAAGATTATTACCTTTGGAAAATGAACCTTAAACATAGCACAGGCTGTTAACACTGTATTGTCATAATGGATGGCTCCTGTGCTTGCCTCTGATGAGAAATTTTGTGCAAAGATAGTCTGATGATTCATTTCAGAAAGGCCAAATTACTTTTTCAGCAGTGAGTAATTACATAAAAGATAAAAATGTGGAGGTGCAACTGTTTCTTCAGAAAATGTTTTATTAATTGATATGCTAGCCAAATTTTCAGATGGTATGAATATCAGAGTGAAAACCAGAACAGCTGCTTAAGATGCTGTGTGGGTGATTAAACACTTGCTTTTCCTGATCTACTGCACTAAGGTCAAAGCCCTTGCCACTCAATTTCAAAGCCCAACACAATTGTTTTAGGATTTAGTTCCTTTTGTTTTGTATTAGTTAACCTGTTTTGCCTGCCCTGCTTCTCCCAGTTTCATTACTGTGCCTCTGAGCTATCACCTACTGTCTCCTTCTTGCACTTTCATTGGTAACCCTCTTAAGACATCTGTGCCTGGAAAGATCATGGAGCAGATCCTCCTGGAGTCACTACTGGCTCAGAAGAATAGCGAAGAGGTGATTGGGAACAGTCAGCATGGCTTTGCCAAGGGCAAATCCTGCCTGACCAACCTGGTGGCCTTCTATGAGCAGGTGACAAAATTAATAGATGAGGGGCGAGCAACTGATGTCATTTACCTGGACCTGAGCAAAGCCTTCGACACTGTCCCCCAGCACATCCTGGTCTCCAAACTGGTGACACATGGGTTTAATAGGTGACCACTAGATGGATAAAGAACTGGCTTGATGGTCGCACCCAAAGAGTGGCTGTCAATGGCTCCATGTCCCAGTGGAGGCCAGTGACAAGCGGAGTCCCTCAAGGATCAGTCCTGGGACCTGTCTTATTCAACATCTTTGTGGGTGACATGGACAGTGGCATTGAGTGCACCCTCAGCAAGTTTGCTGATGACACCAAGCTGTGTGGTGCAGCAGACATGCTGGAGGGAAGGGAGGCCATCCAGAGGGACCTTGACAGGCTGGAGAGGTGGGCACAAGCCAACCTCATGAAGTTCAATAAGAGCAAGTGCAGGGTCCTGCATCTGGGTCGAGGCAATCCCAGGCACAAATCCAGGCAGGGCAGTAACTGACTGGAAAGCAGCCCTGAGGAGAGAGACTTGGGGATGCTGGTGGACAAAAAGTTCAACATGAGCTCTCAGTGGGCACTTGCAGCCTGCAAAGCCAATCAGATCCTGGGCTGCATCAGGAGAAGTGTGGCTAGCAGGTCGAGGGAGGTGATCCTCCCCGTCTACTCAGCCCTGGTGAGACCCCACCTGGAGTACTGTGTCCAGTTCTGGAGCCCCTATTACAAGAGGGATGTGGAGGTGCTGGAATGTGTCCAGAGAAGGGCCACAGGGATGATCAGAGGGCTGGAGCACCTCTCCTATGAGGACAGACTGAAGGAGTTGGGGCTGTTCAGTCTGGAGAAGAGAAGGCTCCGAGGTGACCTAATTGTGGCCTTCCAGTATCTGAAGGGGGCCTACAGGAAGGCTGGGGAAGGACTTCTCAGGATCTCAGGTAGTGATAGGACTAGGGGGAATGGAATGAAGCTGGAGGTGGGGAGATTCAGGCTAGATGTGAGGAGGAGGTTCTTCACCATGAGAGTGGTGAGGCCCTGAAATGTGTTGTCCAGGGAGGTGGTTGAGGCCCCATCCCTGGAGGTGTTTAAGCCCAGGCTGGATGAGGCTGTGGCCAGGCTGATCTAGTGTAGGGTGTCCCTGCCCATGGCAGGGGGGTTGGAACTAGATGATCCTTGTGGTCCCTTCCAACCCTGAATGATACTATGATACATTGCCCTGTAAAGTTGCCCTGCCAGCTGCACAATACTAAAATGTTGGGAAGAAACATCAGGATGCAGCCTTTTATTACATGATCACAAATTATTTGTTTGGTTGTTTTTGCACAGCTGCTTCTTTAACTAGTGCATGGGATGGCTGGAGTGCTGAGGATTATGTAGCTATTCTCTAAAATAGTCTTGTTTCTTCTTTAGCAAAAGTTGGAAGAGATGCACTGAATAAAGCAAGAGTTCTGGAAAGAGTAGCCAGAGGATGGAAGAGGGATACTGCCTTAGAGCAAATGACTTGATGACCACATTAAATGTTCTGTTACTTTTCTTTATTTCATGTGTTTCTGTCTTGAGATTAGTATCTTCACTTGCATGAAATTAATGCTCAGAACTTCCTTCTGTGTCAGAGCTTGAGCTGTCCAGTGACACATTTCCCATTTCCCCTATGATACTTGTTTCATTTTTGCCCCACGTTCACTTCCCAGTTCCTATCTCCTTAGAAAGCCCTGATCCAGCCTCCTATTCCTCCTGTCTGCTCATTGCCCAGATCCACTTCTTTCCCTCCTCTAGTCCTCTCTACAATGCTTCCTGTCTCTATTGTTTTGCCTCAACTTTCCCTCTGCTGTCAGCTAAGCAGCTTCCTTGGCCACATTGCCTGAGCACTTATGCAGGGAGACTTGCAACTAGAACTGCAGAGCTGCAGAGCCGTCCCGGTTGCACAGAATTTTTGTCCCAACTTGGCCTCTCTCAGAAAGCACTCTTTCTAAAAATTATGGCCAAATAAAAAGATTGCATGCTGCATGGGAATACTGAAAACAGCAGGGGAAACTTGGTTAATATATTAATTTGGTTACAACTGTCACACAGGAGGAAGGTCACTTGACTGTAGCTGCTTTTTGTTGTGCTAAAGTCAGGATGATTTGAAGAGAGGATCAGAGAGAAAAGATATGCCTTGCTGCTACTGAAAATATCAAAGTTCTGTAGAAGGTCTGTGCTTATTAAGTACTTTCAGTCTGATAGAAAACACTGTCATGGCATTCAGCAAACTACATAATACAGCTTAGAACTGTGTGTGTATATATATATATGTGTGTGTGTGTACTATATATATATATATAGTACACATGACACATGATAAAAAAATCATTTTGGACACCAGCCAAGTACACTGTAAAGTGAGAAAAACTTTCTTGTCTCAATCAACACCGAAATGCTACCTCAAAAATAAATACACATATGTGTATTACACACGCTATCAGGATATGACCTGACCTGGCATCATTACTTCTCTGAAAGTGTCTTCCTCTGATTAAAAGCATGTAATGACTCCACAATTATGTTTATTCAGCTTCAGAGGTTGCACTTGTGCTTAACTCATTTCTCCTCTGAGTACAGAAGAGCAACAATGAATTCACAGTGATTACTAAGGAGTCAGCAGTTCTGCAAACTCTTGCTGTAATGAGCAGCTTAAACGAGAACTGAGCAGAAAGCTGTATTGGAGAGTCCAGATCCTGCCCTTGCTGGAAACCATTTATTTCTTTAAAATAATCAAGAAGCAGCACACAGCTGGCTTGCTAATCACAAACACCAGATGGCTGTCTCAAGCAAAAACCTGCTCAGTCCACATATTTTTAACCAAATCAGAATTAAAGTGGTTTATTGAGTTATTAACAACGTGTAATTAAACAGCAATCAGTGAACCATGTAAGCTAGATCAATATTTGAAGTGCAACAAATAAAACACAATACAAGAGGTAAAACACAATGCTAGATGCTTAAAAAGGTTAATAAACATCTACAGTTTTAAATGTCCCTCTATAACGTACCCCAGAATGTTCTAATCCTAAAATATAGTCACAGTTACCCCTCAAAGCAGCAGGATTGTGGGTTCCCCCTATGCACATGCTTCCTGGATGGTCCAGGTCTGAGCGTGCCCCAGTGCTCCCAGTGATCCTCAAGTAGAGCAGATGTACTCCCCCAAGTAATGTATACATCCCTGAGGTGTGAGTCCCTACATCCTAATCCCTTCTCTCTGTCACCCCTAGTTGGATGAAAGACCTTGACAGTGCACATTTAGCCTCAGCAGAGGCTGTGATGATGGCAAGGCAACTTTTGACAGGTTCAGACGAGGGAATTTAATCATTCACTCTGGTGGGAAGACAAGAACATTCTGCAGACCAAAAATGAAATGAACAGCCAGAATGCCAGTTTGTTTGCTGTGTAATAAAATCACAAAAATGTTCACTAATATTTTTGGTGTCATGAATCCAAATGATTTTGCCTCCCATGCATTTTTCAACATGTTTCACCTAACAAAAATGACCAGTTTTTGCTCAGGGGCTCAAGTATGTAGCTAGGAATATCATAACAGTAAGAGCTAGTAAATGTGGCTAGGTAGGGAATTTAGGATATAGTGAGCTGGAGAATGAATTGGCAGTGCAATAATGACTTTCATTAGTAGGTACAAGAAGTAGTGCTCTGTGACTCCATAAGGCACAACAGCAAGTGCACTTCATGTTCACATCTCAGCTTATGACTGCAAAGGTTTCTATAGTTTCTTAAATCTCACTGACAAAATGTGATTAATTTGAGTCTTAATTGCTGTGGAGGAGAGGAAAGAAACAACTGTGATGAGATTTTAATTTAGCAATACCAGTGAAAATGCATGCACCCACAAGCTCCAGGCTGAACACTACAAGCAAAGATAAATCTTTAATAGCTCAGTAAAGGACAGGGTTTTCCAAACCTGGAGACTACAAAAGCATGCAACAGTTAATAATGTAACTAGTGAGCAAACAGCTGCAATTTTATGACATTCAATAAGAGATAAAAACTCACAGTCAGTTTGGTGATTTAATAGTTCATATTAGGTACCTAGAGAAAGGAATAACTGATGTGGAGGCCTCTTACATAATAACTTGCCCCCAAAGCAACTGGTGATGACAAATTTTTGAAAGGAGAATGTGAAGCTCTTTCTGAGGATGCAGCTAAAATAAATAAATCAAAGTACTGTTAGTGTATGGAACACTTTAATGATCTATTAAGAGACTGAGTGCACTTTATTTGCCATACAAAGTAATTTAAAGACTACTGCTGACAGACTGAATAGACTATTATTTTAATGATGATGACTGCTGTTGGTAATAGGAGGTGCAACCATCATCCTCATATAACATAAACTACTATATAAAACATGTACAGATGATATATGGTATCATCTAGACAACAGATTAGCTTCAATCAGGCACAGCAGTCAACAACGCCTGTGCGCTTCCATTATGAAAAGCAATCTTTCATTCATGGCTTAAATATCAATCTTTTAAGAAGCTGCAGCAAACTGGGGGGAGGGGGAAGTGAAATCACAGCGAATTAATTATAATCTTGGTTCAAACTGCAGATTACAGCCCAGAGTTTGAAAAGGCTTTGTAAACGTTCAACTGATCAGGTAACAGATTGTGTGTTAAAACGGAATTTCTTAGTAAGTGAGGGGAAAAAACATCAATCAATACCATAATATGGATTCCTCTGTTCCTGTCATGACTACTAGAAATGAAGATGGAGGTACCAGAAAGCTTCACTGATATGAGAAAGACTACCCTCAACTTTGAATACGATCAGGTGGGAAGCTGCAAGAGTGCAGTTGACGTATGCTGAACTCCTGCGTGACAAAATGAAAGGATCCCATAAGGTCTAAAAAAGAGAGTGAGAGAGAGGATCAAAAGGAATAGCAAAGTACAAAATGCCTACTGGTTAAAACAATATTAATATTATTATTATTATTATTTACAATAGCACTAATATAAATCCATAGGCACCCAAAACTCTGCAGAGCACTCTAAATACTGCCTCAAGTGACAAAGATTCACATTTATTAACTGGATGGCCAATGCATGTATGTTAGGGAATGTGGATATCTTTCAAAAACAAAGAAGACACAGGAACATAGATTCATAGATTCATAGAATAGCTTGGGCTGTAAGGGACCTTAAAAATCATCAAACCTCCCCCCTGCCATGGGTAGAGACACCCTCCACTAGATCACATTGCTCAAGGCCTCATCTGACCTGGCCTTGAACACCGACAGGGTCTATGGATCAATCTGTGGGGCACAACCATGTCTCATGTGACATGTTTTCACATGTCAGTGATGAAGACATCATTCTACCAACCACCTTTGCTGAGGAGAGCATCTGTGTTTGTTTTATGGCTGGGAGGAAAAAGGATTTTTCAGGAGCAGCTTGACCTCATTTTGAGCTCTGTGGTCAACTGCAGTATGTCTTGCATTCATGCAGAGTAGAAGTCCAACATTGACTGAAATCTTGAATTACAGAGCTTGAGTTCTGCCCTCTGGGAGTATTTAACATGCAGCAACATGTGAATGGAAAGGGAGAAAGGGAGCCAGAGCCCAAGTTACAGGTAAATCTCTCCTAACCATCTGTCCTGACATAGTAGTGAGTCTCAGAAGACAAATATGTGTACCTAATCTATTTAATCAGCTTTCCACCCCACACATCATGCTCAGTCTTATGAATTAAACAAATTCTCAGCTCTACTTCTCTTTCAATAGATCAGTTGGATTCTGTTCACTCAGCTTGACCCTGGCTTTATTTTTGCTCCATTTACCTACAAAAGATGGAAACTGAGGATATTGGATTTCAAAACATCTCATTATGGATAGACCTGGAAGCTTATTTTTCATTTTCATTGCACTGGCCTGCAAAAAAAACCACAAGGCAAATGGGAGTTTTATGGCTTCATAGTGTCCAGAATGCTTGCTGAAGACAGCATATTCTCTAATGTGTTCCCAGTGATCTTCTAGATGCATCAAATAAGTGATTTTACATGTAACTGTGGTGGTTTGACCCTGACAGGCCACCATGTGTCCACCAAGCAGCAATCTGACTCTCTCTCCTCAACAGGACAGGGGGAGAAATAAGATGAAGAATTTATGGGTGAAAATAAAGGCAGTTTAGTAAAGAAAATTAAAGGTCAGGTATGGGAGCAAAGGAAAAGAGAAATATTTATTATCTACATCCCATTAGCAGGTGATGTCCAGCCATTCCATGGGAAAGAAAGGCTCTGTATAAAGTAATGGTTGCTTTGGTAGGCAAATATCCCACTCTCCCTTTTCTCTTGATTTTTATTGCTGAGCATGGTGTCATGTGGTATGAAATATCCCTTCAGTCAGCTTGGGTAAGCTGTTCTGGCTGTGTCTCCTCGTAACATTTTACCCATTTCAATCCTACTGGCCTTTGGGGATGGGAGTTGGGGGTCATCAACCAAAACATCAGTGGATTGTCAACACTGTTTTAGTTACAAATTACAAAGCAGAATGCTAAAAGGATGGATGAACTGTGGGGTACATATGGAGACCATCCATGTCTGAAAATCAAAGCCAAGCTTAAGATTTACTTGGCATGCTTGTGTAGAAATGACATAATGCACAGTATCATTCCAGTGAAGGGGACTAGAGGTTAGAATAGCACTCACACCTGTTCTTTGGTAGACATCTCTAGATGAAATATTACTGGCAATCATTGCCATTTCTTGGATGAAACACTGCTGCAGGAGCTGATGAAAAGAGAGCACTTGAAGCTCTCCTTAAAAATATTTATGGAGGTCATCTTAGAATATTGGTTTCACAGAGCACGTGCAAGCAATGACAAGGTATGTTTGCCTGAAGGGATGGAGATGTTCTGGACTAAACTAGATGCCAAAGGATCCTGCAACTTCTAACATTCAATCTATGTAGACCTTTCAGTCATGGGTAGTTGCCTGATATCTTCCCTTGGGCTGTAGTGTAAGCTTGTGTAACTCATTTTCTATTGAGTGAGACATTTCAGAAGACCTAGATAACTGAATTTTTTCAGTGGAACTCTGTTCAGATAAAAAACTTTTGACATCCAAACAGGATAAAACCTGCAGCTGCTTAGGTACAACTTCTCAATCTAAAAGTTTTGTGCAGACTTCCAACCAGCATTTCAGATATGTAACCAAGGCAGGTAGGGCATGGTGGGTATCCAGCTGTGTTACATTTCATCCATCTCTAAGCTGCAGGTACAGAGACAGATGTAACATCACCAATCATGCCAGGCAATTGAAGCAAATGGTATCTTTTCTATTTCATATGCTCATCTTAAATTCATATCTCTGCAGAGTTTGTAAACACCACCTGGAAAGCAAGCCAAAGGCTTCCCACCAGGAAAAGAAAAAGAAATACATTATCAATTAAAAGCTTTTGGTCTACTGAGGCAATCCCATGCAGAGCTATAGGCTGGGGTCGGAGTGGCTGGAGAGCTCCCAAACAGACAGGGACCTGGGGGTGCTGATCGACAGCCACCTGAGTATGAGCCAGCAGTGTGCCCAAGTGGCCAGGAGGGCCAATAGCATCCTGGCCTGCATTAGGAATAGTGTGGCCAGCAGGAGCAGGGAGGTCATAGTGCCCCTGGACTCTGCTCTGGTTAGGCCGCACCTTGAGTACTGTGTCCAGTTCTGGGCCCCTCAGTTTAAGAAGGACATCAAAACACTTGAACGTGTCCAGAGAAGGGCAACAAGGCTGGTGAGAGGCCTTGAACACAAGCCCTGTGAGGAGAGGCTGAGGGAGCTGGGATTGTTTAGCCTGGAGAAGAGGAGGCTCAGGGGTGACCTCATTGCCCTCTACAACTACCTGAAGGGTGGCTGTAGCCAGGAGGGGGTTGGCCTCTTCTCCCAGGCAACCAGCACCAGAACAAGGGGACACAGTCTCAAGCTGCACCAGGGGAGGTTTAGACTCGAGGTGAGGAGGAAGTTCTTCACCGAGCGAGTCATTCGTCATTGGAACGGGTTGCCCAGGGCGGTGGTTGAGTCATTGACCCTGGAGGCGTTCAAGGGGAGATTGGACGTGGCACTTGGTGCCATGGTCTAGTCATGGGGTCTGTGTTGATAGGTTGGACTCGATGATCCTCGAGGTCCTTTCCAACCTAAGTGATACTGTGATACTGTGATACTGTAATTGACCTTTTGAACTACTGTAGAGGTACTGAAAATCAGTCTTCAGGGAATCAGGTTGTTTATACTGTCTAACATATCCAACTAATTCAACAGTTTGTAAATCATTTAACAACCACCACGTGACAAAGCACGTGGTGAATGTGAACAAGTAATCTGGTATGCAGAGAAGAAATTATTTCTGCTTTGGCACCTTTTCTTTAGCTCAGAAATTATGATCTGCGCCCTAGGCTATCAAACATCAATGCAAAAAATTATTCACAAAGCGTTTATAGTTCAAGTGGTAAATCCAGTCATTTGCAAAATGTTGGCCCAAGTGAGTCAGCACAGAAAGCTTGATCTTTCAGTTTGATGAAAATGTAATTTTATGGATGTCAAGTCGAGGTTCAAAAGTGACATATAGTGTCATACAGATAAGTAGTTTTGCCGACAGCGATGCCATACTTCATAAGTACTTGTCTGGCCAATGGTATCTACTATGATGATTAAGAAGGCAGTTAGAAAATACAGGTTTTATCTCATTTTACATATCCTGTAAGTCTCTAGAATTAAAAATTAAGACAGACCTATTTAAGAATTGTGTTGAACTTGCACTCCATATTTTGTTTATAGGTAATGAAGATCTGTGGAGATATTTTTTGATGCCAAGTGCTTATTTCAATTATTACTATATAGAATCATAGAATCATAGAATCAATAAGTTGAAAGAGACCTCAAAGATCATCAAGTCCGACATGTCACCCAAGACCTCATGACTACTAAACCAAGTGCCACGTCCAATCCTCTCTTGAATACCTCCAGGGATGGTGACTCCACCACCTCCCTGGGCAGCCCATTCCAACGGCTAACAACTCTCTCTGAAGAACTTTCTCCTCACCTCGACTCTAAACCTCCCCTGGTGCAGCTTGAGACTTTGTCCTCTTGCTCCAGTGCTGGTTTTCTGGGAGAAGAGACCAAACCCCACCTGGCTACAAACTCCCTTCAGGTAGTTTGAGACAGCAATAAGGTCTCCCCTGAGCCTCCTCTTCTCCAAGCTAAACAATCCTAGCAACCTCAGCCTCTCCTCATAGGGCTTGTGCTCAAAGCCTCTCCCCAGCCTTGTTGCTCTTCTCTGGGCACGTTCAAGTTTCTCAATATCCTTCTTAAATTGAGGGTCCCAGAACTGGACACAGTACTCAAGGTATGGCCTACCAGTGCTGAGTACAAGGGCTTCCCTGCTCCTGCTGGCCACACTATTCTTGATGCAGGCCAGGATGCCATTGGCCATCTTGGCCACCTGGGCACACTGCTGGCTCAATCTTCACAAGACTAAAGATAATTTACAGACTCTTCAGGTTTAAACCAATGACAAATTGAAGTGAAAGTGATGTGCAGAACTATGGCACTAATTATATGTCATAGTGTTACTAACAATCAAAAACTGAAATCTGGGATAATTTTTATTTAGCTCCAAAAAAATTCTTGTAACTTGTGACAGTATTATTATTTTTTATATATATTTTCTTTCTTCTCCTTAAAATAATTTCTTATATTATGAACAAGCACAGGAAAAGTACTCTATAAAGCTTTGTGGAAAGTACAGAAGAATGTCGCTGCCCTGTTGCTATTTGACTTATGACAGAGTCTCTTTAATTATCTGTTCCTAATCAAAGCAACTATGCAATCCGTTTGTGTTGTTTTGTTGTCTTTTTTTTCCCCTTCTGTTCAGATGTAAGCTTTCTAGACCATTGCTCAAGCCTCTTGAATCCACACAGATAAAAGGAAGAATGCAGGGATCCAAGTCATATCTGCAAGCAAGTTCTGTATTTACTGAAAGATGTTCCATGCACTAAGTGAAGCTAACACAGATGTTTGTGTACAAATGGCTCCAACTCATACTAAATTTCCACATACATAAAACACAAGACACACAGCTCTGTTACCTAATCTTGCCCTTTATGTATACCTTTCATAAATTCCATGTAGCAGGAATGAAGATGACATCATGATAATTACTCTTACTATATTCTTTATTAGTTGAACCTGTGCTGAAGCCCAGCAGTTGTAGTTCCTGCTGTACAGTACGCAAGATCTGTCCCCAAAGGTAATATTCAGGGTTAGGCTCTCCATGGTTAAGCAAGTCTGTTTTATTATGTAATGAAAATGTTTAGAAAATGTAAAAAATATGCCTAAATCTTATTTCATGTTCATTTGTTTGATTCTTTTATTTGCACAATAGGGAAGGATGCCAAAAGGGCCAATGGCATCCTGGCCTGCATCAGGAACAGTGTGGCCAGCAGGAGCAGGGAGGTCATTCTGCCCCTGTACACTGCACTGGTTAGGCCACACCTCGAGTACTGTGTCCAGTTCTGGGCCCCTCAGTTTAGGAAGGAGGTTGACTTGCTGGAAAGAGTCCAGAGAAGGGCAACAAAGTTGGTGAGGGGTTTGGAACACAAGCCCTATGAGGAGAGGCTGAGGGAGCTGGGGTTGCTTAGCCTGGAGAAGAGGAGGCTCAGAGGAGACCTTATTGCTCTCTACAACTACCTGAAGGGAGGTTGTAGACAGGCGGATGATGGTCTCTTCTCCCAGGCAACCAGTACCAGAACAAGAGGACACAGTCTCAGGCTGTGCCAGGGGAGGTTCAGGTTGGATGTTAGAAAGAAGTTCTATACAGAGAGAGTGATTGCCCATTGGAATGGGCTGCCCAGGGAGATGGTGGAGTCGCTGTCATTGGAGGTGTTCAGGAGGAGACTTGATGGGGTACTTGGTGCCATGGGTTAGCTGTTTGGGTGGGTTGGATTGGTTGATGGGTTGGACACGATGATCTTGAAGGTCTCTTCCAACCTGGTTTGGTTTATTCTAAATAAAGGTTTATTCTAAATAAAGGATTGACACTGTTTCAGTAAGGACTATATTGGAGAAAGTCTCTTCGATTACATGCTCAAAGTGAACCATGGCAAGATGACCTGGTGTGAATTATGTTTCAGATGCAACTTTGGGGAAGTCATTCTGTCCCTGTACTCAGCACTGGTTAGGCCACACCTTGAGTCCAGTGTCCAGTTCTGAACTATTGCTTCCCAGATTTTGGATAAATTGATTTTAATTTCTTGAAAGTTAAATGCTTTTTTAAGGTAAGCAAAGTGGGAAGAGCAGAATGCAAATGCCACTGGGGAATTTTCTCTAGGTCAGTGTACACACTGTAAAGTTAAAGATGATTGCTCATAAACTCTAAAGTTAAAGATGATTGCTCACAAACATCTCCCAACTTTTTCTGCAGTAAAGATATTTTAAAGTTTTTTATTCCCAGCTTACAATAAATACTTCCACTGATATTTCAGCAGTGCCTTTACTTCATTCACCATTTTAGATTGATGCCTTACAGTCCTATCTTCACGACTATAATAACAAATTTGAAGGATATTTGTGAACATGTAGGATATTTAATTTTCATAGAATCATAGAATGCATTGGGTTGGATAGGACCTTTAAAATTCATCTAGTCCAATTCTCCTTCCTCTTCCTCCCTCCTCCATATGGAGCACTTGAGTCAGGTTGAGTTTGTTCTTACACATTTGGTTCTTTCATGCCTTGTCCTATGAACCTCTTTTTGAAGATGTAAAATAATCCATAAAGTAATCCTACAAAATGCTCAGCTCTCTGCAAGATTGAATTGGAGGGCAGGAATTGCAATTGGGTGCAAACACTGCAATTTATATAATCTTGCAAAGTGTACAGATTCAGACATATCCTTTGTGCACCTCTGAGTCTCTAATCCCATCAGTCCTGCACCTCCAAAAGGCTTTCAGAACACTTCCAAAACAGCTGATGTAACATTTCAGAGTGCCACACACTTAGCTAGCTTATTCATTCGATGTTCCACCTAGTAGTGAAGTTTGCTCACTAAAATATGTTTTTGAATTAAAAAGAAAACAGGACTTCATAAATTCTGGTACACTCTGCTAGACAGTTGTTACACATGACCCCAAAATGCCAGTGTCATTTAGGAAGCAATGGATGTCTTCAACCTGTTTTTTTGGTCTTTCATGCCAGTTAAAAATGCTTTTTCTGCTCTTTAGAATGAGTGGGGTTTTTTTTGTGTTTCTGTGAAAATTTCAAGTGGAAATAAATATACAGCAACACTCATGAGAAGTCTTAATAAATCCAATTCCTGCTTCACATATTCAGCTTGCAGTATAATTAGAGGTTTAAATTCAATCCTTTTACAGATTCTTTGCATTGAGGAGCATTATTTTTATCACCTTTTAAACACGTTTCAGCAGTAAAACATATTCTTAACTATTTTTCCACCACTGAATTTGCTAACAGCAATCTCCTGTTTTTCAGCTTATGAAAAGCATCAGTCTCAAGGGAGTTCATTAGCTAGATGCTCCACTGGCTCTCTCTCCCAAGTTAGCTGCCTGTAGCATGAGGCAACAAGAGCAGACAGGGTAGATTTGACCTTGCCTTTGTTCTTAATATCTATAATACTATTAAAGGCTAAGGGCATATATATAAGGAGCTGACTTGTATATCACTAAAACTAGTTCACCATTATAACATCAAGTATTTACCTTACCTAGAGCTACAAGTAATTATGAGCTTGTTTTGCTGGTGTCCAGGCAACATAGAGGAAGAATTTCTGTTAATTATTAGGCCATGATAAAAAATATGATATGCCCACTCCCAGAGATGTTATATGCATATGATCTCTCAGCACCAGGAAAACTTCAATTGGTGTGAATATATTAAATTGCTGCAAGGAGTCACTTCAGATGTATCAACCAGAAGTAATTATCAGTCCAGCAAAGTGATTAAAATGGCTTAAAATTAAGATTTCAGCTTGCCATGGTTATTTCTATGCAAATACGCTGTATTTTTTTTCAACCAAGAGGCAAATCTTAATTAAAAGCAGACTAAAGTTTTGAATAACAAGAAAATTTTAAAATTCATGCTGTAAACATAATTACTTGAGCCTCAGTTGCAAATGAAGTCATATTTTTTTTTTGGCTTGCTGTTCTTGCTTCCCCTCCCTTTCGCTAATGAAGAATGACATTGCACAATGCCCTATTAAATTGTATGCTGAATGAGTACTTGAAAGCATCAGTCAATGTTTTTTTCACACAGATGAGCTCTAGTATGCTATATTGCAGATTTATTTTTATATCTATGTCTCTCAATATATGAGTTGAATGATTCCATCCTCAGACTATGACATGAAAATTTTGCTGCAATTTGCAATAGGAAATGGAAATCACGAGAAGTGCTCTTCTTGACTATATGTACTCAGGCACATTTGGTTGACAGTTTCAGCTGAAAGCTGAAAGCTCCTTGGAATTCCCTGGAGGTCACTCTATTGACTGTGTATAGTGTCTTTGCTAAAATAAACCATTTAATGTGTAGGATCATGGAATCATAGAACAGTATGGGTTGGAAGGGACCTCCAAAAGTCATCTAGTCCAACTTCTGCTGCAGTCAGCAGGGGCATCCTCAACTAGATCAGGCTGCCCAGAGCCCTGTAGAGCCTCACTTTAAATATCTCCAGCGATGGGGCTCCAACCACCTCCCTGAGCAACCTGTTCCAGGGTTCCACCACCCTCATAGTGAAGAACCTGTTCCTAACATCCAATCTAAATCTGCTCTTCTCTACTTTGAAGCCATTGTCCCTTGTCCTATCATATATGTCATATATGGTAAGCGAAGTTCACCAAAACAAAGCCTGACACCTCCAAAACTCTCACTGGGTGTAGGTCGTCCTTGACTTGTGAGACTGAAGAAAACAAAAATTGAAAATAGCACTCCTTTGACCTTCAGACATTATTAAATAATAATGAAATAAGCATCAGGAAAACCAGAAATTTAATACATTGTAATATTTTCCTCACTTATTTCCCATTATCTGAAAGAGTACTTTAGTTCATTTGGCTTCATTTTGTGAACCGTTTCAAATGTCCCAAACCTTCAGTGTTCAGTGAACTTGCTATTTGCTCAAAAAAAACAAATTTCTTTTCCTATTTTCCCACTCCCAAAGTATATGAACTTCAAGACAGTGCATTACTAGTCCATATGCTGGACCAGGAGAAATCTGCAGGAACTTTTTCAAAAATTCTAGTCATGGATAGCATTTTGAAATGTGGCAATGCAATCTGGCAGTGCAGGCCTAGAACCTGACATGATAGTAGGCCATGCTCAGCATAAGTGCAGAGCCAGCTAGCAGTGCAGCAAAACAGTGCTGTGCCTGCAGCATGTAACTAAAACAGGGCACTGGCAGCTATAAACACAGAAAGTTATCTTGGGACAACAGGACATGCACCTGCATCAACAAACCTCGTTGTGTCATTAGTAGTTGGACCAATAATCTATAATAGTGTGATGCGTGGTCACTCATAGGGAACCAATGAAGCCATGCCAACAAGGCACTCCGAGTTTATATAAGTTGTAGAAGTTCCCTTATGCACTTCTGCCTTTCCCTTCCTCTTCTATGCTTTACTTTACTGTGCTATACTTGCACCATAGTCCTGCAATACTGGAACAATAAAGGAACAATACTCGATCATATTGGTCAGCTGTATTGACTCCAATCTCCGTCCCATTATTCAAACAGCTCTGTAAAGCTCTAACACTTCAGTATTCAGTTCAAAACCTAAAGAAGGTTTAGTGAGTTAGAGACCTCTGCAGCTGTTAATCTAAAAGTCTTGTCTAGCCTACAGTACTCTTCAAGTTTGTAATAGTGTGGTTTGATGTTAATATTTTCTGAATGAGTTAACTGAAACTATTAAAGGCTAACTGTTGATTGCCAACTACTGTCAGGGTATTTTCCGTTTTACTGCCACTTATGTCTTGGAAATTTGGAATGAAGCTTTGTTTTAACCTACTTCAGATGTTTTCAGAGAGTTCTCTTTCTGGTGGGGCTTCTAAATGCTCCATTCCTCATCTTGAGATATGTTTGAAATACATTAAGAAATTTATGAATGGTAAAGCAATCAAAAATCTATTTGTTTCATTCAGAATAAACCTATTTAATAATTTTAGTTGTAATTATTATCTGGCTTTGAGGCCAGATAGTGTAGAAGTTAGCTCTCATGTTACTAAGTAGTCTGGCTTTCCAAATCTGAGAGACTGCATGCAAACTGATTGTTGGAAATAGTGTCTCATCTCTTACTCATACACAGTTCCCAAGTTATTAGTAGGAGAGTGCTGGTTGATCTAGAAACAAACAAAACCCAACCAACCAAACAAAACCACCACCACCAAAACACCAAACAACCCACCAACCCACAACATACCAGGGACTATTTCAACAATTCATGATGTAGACAATGAGGTTCCTCATTAGTTTACTACTATAGGTATAGCCTTACTCCAGAGCTGTAATGATTTTCATTGCAATGTAATTTATTGCAACCCTGTAACCAATTCCTTGAGACAGGGATACTTATGGCTACCATTATTTACACACTGATCCATTAAAAGTTCTAATTTACTGAGAAGGAAGAGCTTGCCTGACATCCAGAGAGTTCATTAGGAGAGCACTTCTTGGAACACTGAACTGCACTGAAGTTTGACTTCATTCTGACTGGTTCTCTGCAACATCCCTTTACAGCTGCTTTTTCATGAACAAAACCAATCTGTGACAGAGAGGGTTTAACAAAGAGTAGGTACTGCAATTGGTTGGCAGAGGGTCCCCAGAGGTGAAACTTACCTTCTAGAAGCATTTTACTATCCTTTACTAACGATGCAACACCCAGTCTCAAAAATAGTTTCCTTCAGTAACTCCAAAGCTATTGTGAGGAGCAGGAGATGTCCAGATGCTATCAGTAGTGCCATTCACCACACCATCCTTGTACCTTACAGAATTGCAGCTTGTCAAAGATGGAAGTCATATTAATAAGTTTTTAATATTTACTACTAGCCATGATTAAAGCTGAAAAAAAGAATCAAAAGGAATTTTGTCTATTTTTATTGTCCCCAAAGGTTCCATCCCTGATCATCAGCTCATAACAGCCATAGAAATACTACTGAGAAGTATATTTGTTGTTGCATTTCAGAAGACATATCTTCTTTAAAAACAGGATGACACACATGCTTTCTTGGTGCATGGAGCAGCTCAAAAAGATTGACTATACATTTAGATATCAAGAAGTTCAATCAAAAACAATAAAAATTATATGTTCTGTGTGAGGAGGAAGGCTGATGCCTAGTTTAGGGAATTAGAGTAGAACAGAACAGAACAGAACAGAACAGAACAGAACAGAACAGAACAGAACAGAACAGAATAGAATAGAATAGAATAGAATAGAATAGACCAGACCAGACCAGGTTGGAAGAGACCTTTGAGATCATCAAATCCAACCTATCATCCAACACCATCTAATCAACTAAACCATGACACCAAGTGCCCCATCCAGTCTCGTCCTAAACACCTCCAGTGATGGTGACTCCACCACCTCCCCGGGCAGTCCATTCCAATGGCCAATCACTCTCTCTATGAAGAACTTCTTCCTAACATCCAGCCTAAACCTCCCCTGGTGCAGCTTGAGACTGTGTCCTCTTGTTCTGATGCTGGTTGCCTGGAGAAGAGACCAGCCCCCACCTGGCTACAATCTCCCCTCAGGTAGTCATAGACAGCAATAAGGTCTGCCCTCAGCCTTCTCTTCTCCAGGCTAAGGACCCCAGATCCCTCAGACTCTTCTCTTAGGGCTTGTGTAAAGTTTAGTGTATTTTAATGATTCCTTACTACATGGAATGTCCCACCTTTTCTGCATGTCTGTCCAATACACTGACAAGAAAGACTTCTCTGTGCTTTCAGTACCCCCATGTTGTTATCACCAGATGAAACTGGGAAATACAAGTATGAGAGCTTATGAATTGCTCTGACTAAAAGTGCCTAGCTGGTCAGTGCTATGGGTATTCAGCAAATACATTCTTTCACTCCTCCAGACACATCTTGCTGTTGCTGTTCAACATGTCTCCTAGGATATAAATTTGCAGATGAGAGACCATACGGAAAAATATTTCCTCAGCTGTCATTTACAGGTATGCCCACATTCAGAGATTCAGAACCCACATCCTCTTCTGGGTATGCACTGAGTATGACAAAGACTGACAATTTTGTCGTTATACAAATTCTTGAGATAGGAATTAAAAAAAAAAAGAAAGGAACTTCTACATAATTAAAGTCATTTTTTCCCAAACTCATAAAAAATTACTTAGGCAGGCAACAGTAAAATTGACAAATATGTCAGAAATATCTCCTCCTGCCTGAGAATAGATGTGACATGTTTCAGTACAAATATTTGAACTACTGCAGCGCTGAGGGAAGGAACAGGGAAGGCAAGGGCACTCAGTGCTAACTTTTAGATTGACTGCACAGTGCTTGCAAGGCTGTTCAGGCTATGAGAAGTATCACCCAAGGAAAATGATGAGATGTAAGACCTTATGTAATTTGTGGTGAATGGTATTTGCTGTTTCATGCAACAAAGTGCCTGTGGATCTCTGCAGGAAATGAGATAAATAAAATTTCATTTCTAGTCAACCCAATTGCCTACTCTTCTTTTTGTTCATGAAATTCAGATACAAAATTGAAAGGCTCTTCTTTAATATGTTAGAGATTGTTGTAAATTTGTGGCAAGTATGCTGTTCCTTAAGTAGTACAAGCTCATTCAGTATTGCTGTCTCATTATGACTTGTAGTGGTGTTGTTGGGGTGGGTTTTTTCAGATTTAAAATTAAGAATTTATTTTGTCCAGGCTAAACTAGAGGGCTTACACTATGAAATATTTATCTTTGTAGTTGTATGGAGCAGTAACAATACAGAAGTCATTTAATGCACATTAATCCACAGCTTTAGTTTTGATTATCCTATTAAAAATAGCAATACAGATAATTGCCTGTGAGTAAAACAAATTGTCCTGGCTATATATACAGAGAGAGAGAGAGAGAGAGAGAGAGAAAATACAGTCAGTGCAGTTGTGGTGGTTTGGCTCTGGCCTGGAGGCCAGAAGCCCACCAAAGCTGCTCTATCATTCCCCCTCTTAAGTGAACCATGGAAGAAGGGGAAAAAAAAATATCAGAAGCCAGTAATAGGATAGGAGCAATTTTAGTAACACTAATAACCAAAGAGCAATAGACCACATGGAAGCAAAAAGCAGAGAGAGAGATGTTAGTCTCTACTTCCTATCAGCAGGACGATGGTCGGTCTTGGGAAGCAGGGCTCTCTAAGCTTGGTGGTTCCTTGGGAGGACAGATGCCATGGACGAATCCCCACACTTCTTCTTTCACTTCATTCTTATACCTGAGCTGATGTCATATGGTATGGAATACCTCTTTGGCCAGACTGAGTCAGCTGGCTCAGCCGTGTCCCCTCCCAGGATTTTGCCCACCCCTCAATGTACTCTTGGGGCAGGGAAATGTTGAAAGGACACAGCCCGGATACTGGATCCAACAGTAGCCAAAACACTGCTGTGTTATCAACTACTGCTGAAAAAAACCCCACAGCACTAGAAAGATGCTGTGAGGAGAATTAACTCCAGCTCAGTCCAACCCAATACAGCAGTGTTCAGCAAAATTAAGATAATATGGAAGAGGTTGTGAAGTCTTGGCAATGTACTTTCACTTACACACATAAAGACAGTTACTCTTCAATTTTATGATTCTTTAATCACTGGGGCTGTTATACAGTCTCTCCTGGATATGTAAAGTCACTCTAATGAATCTCAGCCTCCAGGATTGAAATCATTTTAAAATACAAAATAAAATGTTCTGAAGTCCCTAGTTAAAATTATTTCTGGTCTCTGAGTTTATTCCTCTGCAATTTAAACATGCAGATAACTGGAAAGGGACAAAAGGAAAAGAACAAAGCTGTGTCTGAAACTTTCTAAATAGACAGAGGAATAACAACAGGCACCATTACTGGTTAGGGGCTGCGCTGCTGGAAAGCAGCTCCACAGAGAAAGAACTTGGAGTCCTGGTGGACAGTAAGTTTTCTGTGGGACAGCAATGTGCCCTTGTGGCCAAGAGAGCTAATGGTATCCTGGGGTAAATTAACAAAAGTGTGTCCAGCAGGTCCAGGGAAGTTTTTCTCTCCCTCTGCTCTGCCCTGGTGTGATCACACCTGGAACACTGTGTCCAGTTTTGGGCTACCCAGTTCAAGAGAGACCGAGACCTGCTGGAGAGTGGGTGGGTTGGATTGGTTGATGGGTTGGACGTGATGATTTTGAAGGTCTCTTCCAACCTGGTTTGGTTTATTCTAAGTTTATTTTAAGTTATTCTAAGTTTATTGTAAGTTTATTCTAAGAGAGTCCAACAGAAATACATGAGGATGATTAGGGGACTTGAGCATCTCCGCTACAAAGAGAGACTGAGAGACCTGGGGCTGTTTAGTCTTGAGAAGAGAAGACTGAGAGGGGATCTGATCAACATCCATAAATATCCGAGAGGTTGGTTTTTAAGTGGAGGGGGCCAATCTCTTTTTGGTGGTGCCCAGTAATAAGACAATGAACAAAGGATAGAAACTTGAACATAGAGGGTTTCATCTCACTGTGAGGAGAAACTTCTTCACAGTGAGGGTGACAGAGCACTGGAACAGGCTGCTCAGGGGGGAATCCTTTTCTGGAGACTTTCAAAACCTGCCTGGATGTATTCCTGTGTGGACTACCCTAGGTGGTCCTGCTTTTGGCAGGGGGTTTGGGCTCAATGTTTTCTGGAGGTCCCTTCCAACCTCTGATGTTTTATGATTCTGTGATCTGTTTAGGGAAAATACTCAGAAAACGTAGCCAGAGCTTCTCTCATAGAAGTTTGCTACCATTTTTATCAAGACACTCCAATCACAACAAAGTGTTAAAGGTGCTCCCCTAGTTCAACATAAAATGAAATAGTAATTATTTTTACATGAGAAAAATGCCAGTGGTAATTACTGTGCCCAAAATAATTTTGTGATTTGGGCATTAGTAAGCTGTATATTATGGCAGATAATGAAAAAAGGTTTTAGAAAGTGTAGAAGAAAACAGAAATAGATCTACTGCTTATAGAAGGTGCATTTCCTCAGCCAGTGACACGTTTTACTGCTGCTGCTGTTGAGAGCATGTGGGTCAGACAAATTTATTGAGGTGTGCAATAAAGGTTTTCCAACCTTAGTGATACTGTGATACTGTGATACTGTATCAGTGGAATTGTGAAAGTGATGAACACCATCAAACAAGTCAAGCATAATGAAGTGAAAAAACAGACTTATCGATTCTATGCATTCAAAAACTTCCCTCAGTGAAGGTACCACAGTTATATAGTAGTACATTCCCAAAAGGAGAATATACCCTCAAAGTATTGCAAGCAAATGATGAATACATCCTGTTCTGTTTCTTCTTTAGGGGAAAACACCTTCTTACATGCTATGTTTCACATTTCACAGTGATGCTGTTTGCATGTAATTTAGTAACACCTGGCAATCCTCATTTCATTGGAGTATTTATCTAGAATGTCTGGAAATAAAACACTGCTAGGAAGATGGTGTGGTAATGGTTGCAATAAGCAGTGTGAGCAATCTGGCAGTGTAGGCCTAGAGCCTGACATGGTCGTAGGCCGTGTCCAGCATGGGTGCAGAAGTGGCTAGCAGTGTAGCAGAATAGTGCTGTGCCTGCACCGTGTAACCAAAGCAGGGCACTGGTAGCTATAAACACAGAGAGTTATCTTGGAATAACAGGATGCACACGTGCATTAACAACCTCGCGTGTTATTACTAGTTTAACCAATAATCAATAGTAGTACAGTGTGTGCTCACTCGTGAGGGACCAGTGAAGCCATGCCAGCAATGCCCTCCGAGTTTATAGAAGTTGTAAAGGTTTTCTTAATACACACTTCTTCTACGCACTTCTTACTAGCCTGTCAGCTCTACTGTATGCTCTGTACTATGCTTGCGTTATAATAGAACAATGCTGAAGCAATAAAGGAACAACTACCTGAAGGGGGGTTGTAGACAGGCAGAGGTTGGTCTCTTCTCCCAGGCAGCCAGCACCAGAACAAGAGGACACAGTCTCAGGCTGCGCCAGGGGAGGTTCAGGCTGGAGATCAGGAGGAAGTTCTACAGAGAGAGAGTGATTGCCCATTGGAATGGGCTGCCCGGGGAGGTGGTGGAATCACCATCGCTGGAGGTGTTCAGGAGGAGACTTGACAGGGTGCTTAGTTGCATGGTTTAGTCGGTTGGGTGGTGTTGGATGATAGGTTGGATGCGATGATCTTGAAGGTCTCTTCCAACCTGGTCTGGTCTGGTCTGGTCTGGTCTTGTCTGGTCTGGTCTATTCTATTCTATTCTATTCTATTCTATTCTATTCTATTCTATTCTATTCTATTCTATTCTATTCTATTCTATTCTATTCTATTCTATTCTATTACTAGATCATTTTGATCAGCTGTATTGATTCCAATCTCCATTGTCCCTAACATGGTATCAGAGAATGAGAGCTATTTCTTGTAAAGTCAGGAAATGAGTGGTAAAAAATTGGGCAGGCTTGTTGACCAGCAGATCAAATAATTTATTCTGAGTATGTCCTGCATAAATAATTATTTAGATACAGATGCTTGTTTGTGGTGTGGGTTTTTTTTTTCTTTTCTTGACACAGTATTTACTTTAGTTGAGTTACTTTTTGCTTATGCATGATTTTAGATCCTAATGCTCTCTAGTTTTGTGTAGGGGTTATGACTGCAGCTGAAGGAAGACAGATGTAGTTAGCACATTGCACACTCTGAAATGGTTATAGTTGCCTCTAGGTTTCTTTTTCTTTTTTTTTTGCTTGTTCAGTACTTACATACTATTAGTTATTATTGTTGGCTTATATACTAGACATGGACCTAGAAATTAGATTTCTGGAGGAGCTCAGCAGAGTGAGTCAGGAAGCTTCTAGGAAGTTGGACTTTTATTATTGACATGAGGTTTTAGACAATACCCGAAGAACTAAACAAAGCTGAAGTTCAAAGAAAAAGTTGTGAACCTTCAATGTAGAAATTATTTGAGAAGAGTGGTGGAGTCACCATCACTGGAGGTGTTTAAAAAGAGACTGGATGAGGCACTTCGTGCCATGGTTTAGTTGATTAGATAATATTGGATGATAGGTTGGACTCGATCATCACAAAGGTCTTTTCAAACCTGGTTAATTCTATTCTATTCTATTCTATTCTATTCTATTCTATTCTATTCTATTCTATTCTATTCTACTTCATATGATTTTTGGTAAAAAAAATACTGATTTCAATTAATCTTTTCAAACTGTAACCCTGTGCAGTTCAGTTTGACCACTTTCCCTACACAGAAGGCAACTTTGAAGTGAAAGATGTCCTTCTATCCTCATATTTGTTTTATGTAGTATCTATGGTAAATAAAATACATGAGTTCTGAAACAACATTTGTCCCCTAAGAATATAACATGATAAAAAGACTGTGTTATGACTGATGACCCAGCTCCTACCCCTATCCTTTGCATGGATGAGATGAGGTCAAGATGATGGGTGAGAGACAGGACATAGTGTAGGCACCCCAGCACTCTTGCCATAGGCAAGGTAGGCAAATCCAAACATATAGGAACAAGGGTCCTAAGCAATGGGGAGAGGGGATAAATGCAATAAAATGTAGTATTTGTACCAAGAAACCAGTGTAGCTGCCTATTCATCTCTGGTCAAGAAACAGTAGGAGAGAAGAAGGAAGCCGAAGCAAATATGCTCTTGTGGCAGGGAAGTGTATAAGTAGACGTGCTTCCAAAATGGGCACTCTTACATGATAAACCATTGTGGAGTAATCACTGAGGACATCCTGGATGCTGAAATGTCAGGTGTGAGCTGCTACACTGATCAGAGTCATGCTCCATATATCCAGAAAGACAGACTGGCCATTGGAATATGCTGCCCAGGGAGGTGGTGGAGTCACTGTCCCTGAAGGTGTTCAAAAAAAGACTGGATATGGCACTTGGAGCTATGGTTTAGTTGTCAGGAGGTGTTAGGTATTAGGTAATAGGTTGGACTTGATGATCTTTGAGGTCTTTTCCAATCTGGTTGATTCTATGATTCTAAAATGTTTTATTTGATTATCTTCAAATTTCAACCAGCTTGTGGGACAAGAAGTTACAGGTGCAGAGTGACTCAGTTACTCTTATGAAGAAAGATTTTGGAGAAAGTATAGAGGGATTCTAATGAGAAATACTGAAAATGAAGCAGAAAAAGCAAGAACAAGCTCAGAACATGAATCACCTTTCAACCCCAACTCTATAATTATTACTATGATTAAATCCTCATAATTTATGCTACGCTTCACTCAACAGAAAATTGATGACTCTCATGTTTTAATGGGAATTTTGCTGTATTCTAGTAATCTGTTTTGTACAAATTAAGTCTCTAGGGTAAAATAATAATTTTGAAGCATAGATTTGTTTGAATTTCCTTTCACACCACAACAGCTTTATTCTAAAAATGACTAATGCTCTCACAATTTGGAAACAAGGCAATGATTTACTGTTTGTCATATTAATTAAAAAAGAAACACTGAAAACAGGAGCTTTATAGGACCAAGAAAGAAAAAAAAAAGCAAGCAATGAATGCTCTTTAACACTAATCCCCAGCACTCACAGCTTATGCTTGAAGAGCAGTCAATTATGTTAGCCTAAATCCCTTTACTATCCATGCTCAAAGATCTTTTATTTTCCTCTATGTACATATGAGTTTTGGCTTGTGTATCTGGTGTAGCAGCAGTTCCTGGCTTGTGGCTGAGAATAGCAAGCTGCCATGAGTGCCTCTGATGTTGTGCATATTCATCAGAGAGAAAAATGTTAAGTTGCTATTGCTGCAGTCCAGCCAGAGCAGGACAGCAAACAGTAATGCCTGCAGAGAGGGTCTGAGATGGTGGATTTGCAGCATCCTTCAGTAAATGCTGGGTAGTTTACCTATTTTATCTCACAGAAACATCCTTATGGGTTGTTTGCTTGGGTCCCAAGCTGTTCATGCTGCAAGAGATTTTTCATTGCTGGCTGACCAGAAACTGATTCCTGAGTGCCAGAGGCTTCCTGCAAAAGCCTGTGGTGTCCCTGATTTTAAGAAATATGCCATCTGCTGACTGAAAACATATTCAAGAGATTGATAGAGGAGAAAAATAGAAGGTTATCAAATCAATCCAGAGAGAAAATGAAAAAATGAAGGATATGTCTTTAAAAAAGGCATAAGAAGAATGAGGGGGGGAAGGCCAGGAAGGCAGATATCCTGGTGGGAGTCTGTTAGAGACCAACCAGCCAGGATGAGGAGACAGATAAAATATTGTTCAGGCATCTGGTGGAATTCTCATGTTTCCTAGCTCTTCTTTTCATGGGCCACTTCAACTTCCCTGATGTCTGCTAGAAATATAACACAGCAGAGAAGGAACCTCTCCTGGAGGTTCCTAGAGTGTGTGGAGAATAAGTTAGAGTGTGTGAAGGATAATACAGCTGGTGAGTAAGCCAGCTAGGGAAGGTGCCGTGCTGGACCTGCTGTTTGTGAACAGAGAAGGACTTGTGGGGGAAAATGCCTGGAGGAAAACATCAGCACCTCAAAGCCAGAACCAAAAGCACAGCAACCATAACAGGAAGCTTTTCATATTATAATCTGAACTTCAAACCCCATAATACTTTGCTCCAGCCAGAACTTGCATTTTTAAGCTGATACGTTAGCAATGTGGTATTGAATATCAGCAGCAGATTCAACTCAACCCATGACGGTTTAACAAAGCCAAGTGATGAGTTCTGAACTTGGGGCACAACAGTCCTATGCAACACTATAGGAATGGGGCTGAGTGGCTGGAAAGCTGCCCAGCAGGAAAGGACCTGGGGTTCTGGTCAACAGCCATCTGAACATGAGCCAGCAGTGTGCTCTGATGGGCAAGAAAGCCAACTGCATCCTGGCCTGTATCACAAATACTGTGAACAGCAGGAGTAAGGAAGTGATGATGGCCCTGTTCTTGACACTGGAGAGGCCTCACCTGTCCTTGCCTGGGAGAAGAGACCAACCCCCACCTGGCTACAGCCTCCCTTCAGGTAGTTGTAGACAACAATAAGGTCTCCTCCGAGCCTCCTCTTCTCCAGGCTAAGCAACCCCAGCTCCCTCAGCCTCTCCTCATAGGGCTTGTGTTCCAAACCCCTCACCAACTTTGTTGCCCTTCTCTGAACACGCTCCAGCAAGTCAACATCCTTCCTAAACTGAGGGGCCCAGAACTGGACACAGTACTCGAGGTGTGGCCTAACCAGTGCAGTGTACAAGGGCAGAATGACCTCCCTGTTCCTGCTGGCCACACTGTTCCTGATGCAGGCCAGGATGCCGTTGGCCCTCCTGGCTGCCTGGACACACTGCAGGCTCATGTTCTCTATTGAAAGAGTCAGGCGTCGAAATAAGCTACCTAGGGAGGTGATGAAGTACTTTCCCTGCAGATGTTTAAAAAATGTGTAAACACAACTCTTCAGGACACAGTTTAATGGTTATATGGTGTTGGATCGATGCTGGAGTTGGATGCTCTTAGAGGTCTTTTCCAACCAAAACAATTCTGTGCTTCTATGATTCTATGAAATAATAAAATATTGCAAGAGCAAGATTGGCTGTCCAAATATAGATGTCAAGTTATAGAATCACAGAATCAGAGAATCATTTATGCAGGAAAAGATCCCTAAGATTACAAAGTTTAACCTTAAACCTGACATTACTGAGTCCACCAATAACCACTCTTTCAATCACCATGTCTACATGTCTTTTTACAGTGAGATTAACATACTCTTGTATTAACTAATGCAAGATATACACAAGGTAGGGATGACATGGAGTTGGAGATAACCATGACCTCATAGGGAAGTGGCTATAGAGGTGGAATGTCCCAGGGCACTGCAATGGCTTTAGAGTCTTACATTAGAGAAAATGTGTCCCTTTCCTCTGAGTTTGAACACGTGCTTGCCTCTTCCCCAAGCTTCAAGGGCTCTGCAAAGGGTACTACTTGTGATTAATTAAAACTTAGTAAATGCCTACTGCTTCAGGTTCTTCACGAGCCTTAGTCACTGCCTGACTTCATATATTGAAATCGATGAGGTTGAGTTTGCCTGGGATAATGGTGGGCAGGTGCCAAAAGAATGTAAGAATATGTTAGATAAAAGGGCAAATTTATGGCAAGTGGACAGGAGGCAGCTTAGAATACATCTTGTTTCAGAAGTCCCTCACACTTAGAAAGCCCCAGACACCAAAGTCTCCTCTCTGAGCAAGATTTATATATCCTTTAAAAGTCAACTCTGCTCCCATGCTTCATTGAAGATTTGTTCAGTCCCAATGTGAACAACTGGACCTGCTAACAGCAGCCAGTTAGATTTCAAAGTCTGACTGATAATTAAACTCTTTGTGGAATTCCTTTGTAATATAAAATAAGAAAAAAAGTATGGCTAGAAATGCATAAGCAACCTCAGAAATTGCCAGGTCCCTCAGTTTAAGAAGGACATTGAGACACTTGAACGGGTCCAGAGAAGGGCAACCAGGCTAGTGAGAGGTCTTGAGCACAAGCCCTATGAGGAGAGGCTGAGGGAGCTGGGATTGTTTAGCCTGGAGAAGAGGATGCTCAGGGGAGACTTTATTGCTGCCAACAACTGCCTGAAGGGAGGTTGTAGCCAGAAGGGGGTTGGTCTCTTCTCCCAGGCAACCAGCACCAGACCAAGAGGACACAGTCTGAAGCTACACCAGAAGAAGTTTAGGCTCAAGGTGAGGAGAAAGTTCTTCCCAGAGAGAGTTGTTAGCTGTTGGAATGTGCTGCCCAGGGAAGTGGTGGAGTCACCATCCCTGGAGGTGTTTAAGAGGGGATTGGACGTGGCACTTGGTGCCATGGTTTAGTCATGAGGTCCTTGGTGACAGGTTGGACTTGATGATCTTTGAGGTCTCTTCCAACCTTGGTGATTCTGTGATTCTGTGTGATTCTGTGATCTCCCTGTGGCTCATAAATGGCTGCTGCTGCTCTAGTGGAAGAAAAAGATAGCCTTCTCAACTGTAGGAAGTTCTCTGATTGGGTGAATAACAGACCTGGGGCATTTAAAGAGAAAATTTGGGGGTTAAACAACAAAACTGTACAGCGATAAAGTCCTAAGCCAAAAATCCATCATTTTGCAGGGAGGAAAAAAAAACACAGGCATCTCAGTTATTCCCCCTAAAAAAACATAGAGAGGTTTTGAGAAGTTGGAGCATAAAAACAAGGAAGTAGAGAAACAATGACATGATACAGAGTAGGAAGGAAAACTGATTGCTGAAAAGTTCGGTCGATTCCTCTGATTCTAATTTATTTTCCTGTGAGTTCTGTCCTTCTACATTTTTTGAAATAAAAAACACCCCATATCTGATACTCTGAAGTATAGGAAGGTCATAAAAACCTGTCTCACAGAGCCACCTGAGAATAACTGTCTTATCCTTCATTTTTTTTGATGGAAACTTTTATACCCAGCACCAGTAATACTGAAGAGGCAACACCGATATTTAACAGAAAAAAGGAGACATATCTCTTCTAGGAGTTACTGCCAAAGGTAGCATAGGATTCAGCTGCTGCTAAGCCCGAAGGACTTGAGCTTTTTTTGAACAAATTAGAATAGAATAGAACAGAACAGAATAGAATAGAATAGAATAGAATAGAATAGAATAGAATAGAATAGAATAGAATAGACTAGAATAGAATAGAATAGAATAGAATAGAATAGAACAGACCAGACCAGGTTGAAAGAGACCTTCAAGATCATCGCGTCCAACCCATCATCCCACATCATCTAATCAACTAAACCATGGCACCAAGCAGCCCATCAATTCCTCTTCTAAACACCCCCACTGATGGAGACCCCACCACATCCCTGGGCAGCCCATTCCAATGGCCAATCACTCTTTCTATGAAGAATTTCTTCCTAACATCCAGCCTAAACCTCCCCTGGTGCAGCTTGAGACTGTGTCCTCTTGTTCTGTTGGTGGTTGCCTGGGAGAAGAGACCAGCCCCCACCTGGCTACAGCCTCCCTTCAGGTAGTTGTAGAGAGCAATAAGGTCTCCTCTGAGCCTCCTCTTCTCCATGCTAAGCAGCCCTGTTCTTCCTGCAAATTCTCTGTAGACAAGCAAACCAACTGCCTCTTTACTTTCCTATTGCTGGTTTAATCATTTGAAGGTTTGTTCATTGGGTTGGCAAGCCTTTTCACTGTTTGTAAGTACATTCAATTCGAAAGGTGGCCTTGGCATGCTACACATTGGGTCATAATCAATGTCAAAAGGACAGATTTGGGGATTTGATTGTTTTACAATTCTTTTTCAGTCATGTTAATAGCTTAGGGACATTGAGAAAAATACCACAAAACACAATCTCAGCTGAGGAAAACTGCCTTTGGCTGTCACTGAGTTATGTCTTTTTCCATCAGTTGAGACTCATTTTAGGCTGTTAAATGTGTCTAACCTAGGAACTATTTTGATTTAAATAGCATTTTGTTTTAGAAGCAGTTAGAAATACAATTTTCTACCCTTTTGTAGTATTTCACAGAATCACAGAACATAATATACCTTCAAGATCATCCAGTCCAACCTTCGACCCAGCACTGAAGGGTTGTGGTGGTTTTAGGCTATGCCTTTAAAATTTAGTTGCAGATTCTGAGCAGAAAAGTAGAAAAGCATAACTAAATCACTATTGGGTGTAAAGAGGAAAACAAAGGATTATTCTTAACAAATTCATTGGATAAATATCTAGTATAAGATGGGTTGTACCAAAACAATTCTTTCTCTTTTCTGATCTTTCTGCTTGCTTCGCTCAGAAGAGATTAATTTGCTTCTAGCTGACCTTGGCTTGACTGCATGGTTTAGTTAAGTCTAATCCTCTGCTTTCTCTCTGCTCCTTTCTCTCTTGTGGGATTGTGGGGGGGGGATGTGTGGAGGGGTAGAGGTAGGGTTAAGGTTGTGGGGGGCAGAGTGGAACAGCTTCCCTGGTCTCTGACCAGGGGAATTTTCATGTTGTTTGCTAATTGTAAATATCTGCATAATATTGTAAATACTGTATACTTTGTACACCTTCATTGCATTCCATTATAGAGTGTAGTCTTGCTTGTAAATACAGCTTCGATTTGCTTCTAACTGAGTTGGTCTGGCAAAGTTAAGGCTGGGGGGGAAATTTCAACCCACCACATTACAAAAATAATTGGCACCCCATGTTGGGGTGATCAGAAAAGAGAAAGAATTGCTTTAGTACAACCCACCTTAGACTAGATATTTATCCAATGAATTTGTTAAGAATAATCTTTTGTTTTCCTTTTTACACCCAATAGTGATTTATTTATGTTTTTCTACTTTTCTGCTCAAAATCTGTAGCTAAATTTTAAAGGCATAGCCTAAAAGCATCACAAGGGTCAACATTAAACAATGTCCCTAAGTACCAGGTCCACATGCAGCTTAAACACCTCCAGGGATGGTGACTACACCACTGCGCTGAGCAGACTATTTAGTTTGTCTTTAATTTCAGGTTACTTGGACAGAAAATCCTGCATCCAATAACTTGGTCTTGCATCTCACAAGTTGGGAGAAAATTACTGTGCTCATAAATGTAACTATATTAGTTACTGCTTATTCAAGAATGTCGTAGTTTGGGCTGGGTGCCCTTCTGCTACAGGGGTGTTTCCTGTGTCCAGAAGTCCAGCCCAGTGGGTGGACACAGGAAATTAGGTTATTTCCTACCATGATCCCTTGCACCACTATAAGTCTTACGGCGGGGTCTGGCACTTCCTCTTTCCTTCCTCCTCACCAGCCGGTAACTGGGGTAGAGATCTCCTGGCCATGGGCCTGGTTAGGCCCAAGGCCACGGGGGGATGGGCAGTCTCAGATCTGGCCAGCTGAGACTAGCCTAGCAGTGGGGGGGGGAAGGAGGAGCCCTGGGGGTTTGGGTGCACCCCCAGGTGGGGATGGGATTTCTCTGGGTCTGTTTTTGGGTCTCTCTCTCTCTCTTGTCACTGTATTTCTAGGTTTTTTTCCTGCACGCACTCACTGTTCTATTTAAACTTTTCATCACTTTTGCAATCCGTTTGTCTGAGTTGTTATTTCTGCGCGTGGTGGGGAGGGGGTCTGCCCCAACCCTTTACAAAGAACCTCTTGTCAGATTGCCTGCAACTTTCTGCACCTTGCATGCATCTGCCAATGCAGACCTCTGACCTCACCTACTGAACAAGTCAGAAATGAAATCAAATTTTAAAAGGGCATCTCTTCTTTTGCATAAAAACTCTTGCACTTGCTATTCAAAGAGCTTACAGCAAAAAAAATCCCTCCATATATGTGGCAGTTTACATTGTAATCTCAATTAAATAGCAATACCGTGTTTAACGATATTGGGGTTTGTTTCTTATTTTTCTATTTCTCCCAGTTGCCTACCATCCTTAGGCTGGATTGCCATAAAATATTTAAAATCAGACCTAGAATCTAATTATTAATCAGTTCTAAAATAAGATTGAATTGTTCCATGCCTTTGTGATTTACTATAACTGTCTTAAGAACATTTTAAAGATTGAACTTGCATATGAGGATATGATTTATGGAATCAAATACTGCCCAGGATGTTGGGACTTACAACAACTCCACATATAACTCAAAGGTATATAAGTTTTATTGAGCCAAACGGTGAATTAAAGTCTGGAACACTAATATTCTGCGGACTGCACACAATAATTATGCAAGGGAAGACATTGTCATGTATTATTCTGTTCACCTCTTCTGCCAAGTTCACTGGAGGATGAAGAGCTGTAGGAAATAAATATCTCATTACAAGGCAGACTCCAGCTACATGATCAGCTGATGCTTGAGAAAGTTCCTCAGCATCCCCATACTTCCTTCTTGGTGATTAGATATACAGTTTCTGTAAGCCTGCCTTTCTACCTGAAGCCAGTTAGTACTGACACTCATATATCTAGACATATGTATACAGTACCCACCGTGTGACCTGGATTTTCATAGTTTCATAGTTTCGTAGTTTCATTCAGGGTTGGAAGGGACCACAAGGATCATCTAGTTCCAACCCCCCTGCCATGGGCAGGGACACCCCACACTAGATCAGGCTGGACAGAGCCTCATCCAGCCTGCTCTTAAACACCTCCAGGGATGGGGCCTCAACCACCTCCCTGGACAACATATTCCAGGGTTTCACCACTCTCATGGGGAAGAACCTCCTCCTCACATCCAGCCTGAATCTCCCCACCTCCAGCTTCATTCCATTCCCCCTAGTCCTGTCACTACCTGAGATCCTGAGAAGTCAGGATCTTTTGCCAGTCACTCCCAAATGAAACATGAGGAGATTTTGATTATTAAAATTCTACTCTCAAGATTTGCTCTTGAAAAACTTGTCAATAATTTTTTTTATTTGTTTTGGTCTGTTGCACAGTATTTTTATGTTATATATTATGTTGTAAAGCCTTTTGTGGCTTAGAGCCACTCGGTGCTTGGTGCAAACACCTCACACTTGCCAGTCCTCCCAGGAGACTCAGTCTAAGTCTCAAGAAGATGCAGCTTATCAGCATTACCTGGGGGTACTGGTTGACAGTAGGGTGAACATGAACCAGTAGTGTGCCCAGGTGGCCAAGAAGGCTGTATCACAGTAGTGTCACAGTATCACAGTATAACTTAGGTTGGAAAGGACCTCGAGGATCATCGAGTCCAACCTATCAACACAGACCCCATGACTAGACCATGGCACCAAGTGCCACGTCCAATCCCCTCTTGAACACCTCCAGGGATGGTGACTCAACCACCTCCCTGGGGTATCAGGAATAGTGTGGCCAGCAGGAGCAGGGAAGTCATTCTGCCCCCGTACTCAGCACTGGTTAGGCCACACCTTGAGTACTGGGCCCCTCAGTTTAAGAAAGATGTTGAGTTGCTTCAACATGTCCAGAGAAGGGCAGCAAAGCTGGTGAGGGCTTTGGAGCATAAGCCCTATGAGGAGAGGCTGGGAAACCTGGGGTTGTTTACCTTGGAGAGGAGGAAGGAGGAGGCTCAGGGGAGACCTTATTGCTGTCCACAGCAACCTGAAGAGAGGTTGCAGCCAGGTGGTGGTCAGTCTCTTCTCCCAGACAACCTGTGAAAGAACAAGAGGACACAGTCTCAAGCTGCACCTGGGGAGGTTTAGGCTGGATGTTAGTAAGAAATTCTTCCCAGGAAGAGTGATTTGCCCTTGGAATGGGCTGCCTAGGGAGGTGGTGGAGTCACCATCACTGGAGGTGTTTATAAAAAGACTGGATGAGGCACTTAGTGCCATTGTTTAGTTGGTTAGATGGTGTTGGGTGATAGGTTGAACCTGATGATCTCAAAGGTCATTTCCAACCTGGTTAATTCTGTATTCTATATTGTGCATTGTAAGGGTAACACTGAGTCAAACACAGATGAACTTCATAACAGTTGAGTTTCAGTCCCTAGGTGTGAAGAGCAGAGCAAACACATCCTCAAAATGTTGTAAGCACAGACAGCACTGCTTGTAGAGGGATAAACCTCTGTACTAATGCACCTTCAGACAGCTGATCCAAAGCTATAATGTGAGTGTGAAGTAATTTACTGCACAATTCATTGGAAAGAATAATTTAATCATGATCTGTATGTGAATTGATTTCACTTGCTCTTTGCTTATATAGTACTGTCAATAGAAGCTGTATAAATTACTGAATGTGTGAATCAGACACAAAAATAGCTTTTAGAATGGGATACATCAATTTACTCTTATTGGTATTAGTCATAAATTTAGAAGGCAACACAGACAAGATGAAACTGGCAAGAAAGAAGTGCAAATAGTGATACTGATCATCTGAATTAAGAATGCAGCTTCAGGTATGACAAAAAATATGACTTTCTACATTTCATAACACATACATCTGACTTGCATCTTATGTAAGGCAGATGAATTGAAGTTGTGAATTCACACATAATTAATGAACTTAAAATGATAAATTCTCCATGGCAAACATGGTAAGAAGATGAAAACAAACAAACAAAAAAATAGCTGGAAGTAGCATATATGATTAAATGTAAAAGTTTAGACCCTTCTAAAGATGAGAAGTTTTTCCTACTCAGATGACTTCTGCTGAGCTGCTTTCCACTGTTGTAAATTCATATGTATAAAGACAACATGTATCCAGATTTGCAACACAGGAATTTCTCAAGCCTAGGTTTCTCTGGTTTAAATGTTCTTGTCCAAGATAAACACCTGTTTTAGCCCAAACTCCACAAAACTTGGGGTAGTACACTGGGAAATCTGCTCATCAATATTCATCAACTACTGCCTCTGAACCATTAGAGCGAGTCTACCTGCTCAAGTCATGTCCTTGGAAAGGACATGGAACTGGAATAGAATAAACCAGGTTGGAAGAGACCTTCAAGATCATCGCGTCCAACCTATCATCCAACACCACCCAACCAACTAAACCATGTAACCAAGCACCCTGTCAAGTCTCCTCCTGAACACCTCCAGCGATGGTGACTCCACCACCTCCCCGGGCAGTCCATTCCAATGGGCAATCACTCTCTCTGTGTAAAACTTTCTCCTCACCTCCAGCCTGAACCTCCCCTGGTGCAGCCTGAGACTGTGTCCTCTTGTTCTGGTGCTGGCTGCCTGGGAGAAGAGACCAACTTCTGCCTGTTTACAACCCCCCTTCAGGTAGTTGTAGAGAGCAATAAGGTCACCCCTGAGTCTCCTCCTCTCCAGGCTAAGCAGCCCCAGCTCCCTCAGTCTCTCCTCATAAGGCTTGTGTATCTTTTCCTGATAAGGGATCAGTACATGGGAAACCTGGGTTAAAGTCACTCTTTTGCATTAGGCTTTACGTCCCAGACCATTACTATTCTCAGCAACTGTGGTTAAAACCTAGCCTCAGAAGACAATTGACAATGTCCTACATTTAGAAAAACAATTGAAATCCATTCAAATGGAAGAGTCTGACTAAGCTCATTTCTAGGGTTTGCTGGTGTCTGCAAGTATATGCAGCAAGAGAAGGACATCTAGATACGAGGAAGTCTGATCTGCAAGAGTATTGGTTCAAACATATTCACCATTCTGAAAATAAAATAAATTAAAAAATAGGTAGGAAAAGTAGTATGTTGAACAGCAGGTGCACAAACAGGAGAAAATGAAGACACCACCAAAGGCAGATATCTCTATCTGATGGGCCACTGGGGGGAACTCCTCAAAGCCTTGGGAAGGTTTGGCCACATCCATGTAACCCAGCAAGAGCTACAAGACTCTTGGGAAACAGTAAATGGATTATGGAATGTTTTAAGGGGAATGATCAAAGGTAGGAAAAGGGGGCATGCGAGGGAGAAACAAGACTGGGAAAATGGAAATCATGGAATCTTAGAATGGCTTAGGTTGGAAGGGACCTCATATATTATCTACTCCAAACTCTGTGCTATGTGCAGGGACATCTCTCAACTAGGCTTGGTTGCCCAAGGCCTCATCCAGTCTCATCTTAAACACCTTCAGAGAGGAAGCATCCCCAACCACTCTGGGCAACCTAGTCTAGGATATCCCCACCCTTTCCTAAGATCCAGTCTACAATAAGGGGGGAAATGGGTCCAGCAGCATGTAATCCACTCAGAAGCATGAACAACCTGAGATTCTTCAAACTGGAGAAGAGAAGGCTCCTGAGAGACCTTATATCAGCCTTTTAGTACTTAAGGGGGGTCTGTAAGAAACAGGGGTGCACAGTCTTTTTATCAAGGCACATTGCAGCAGGACAAGAAGTAATTGTTTCAAACTGAAGGCTGCCAAAGGAAGTTGTGGAGTCTCCTTCTCTGGAGACTTTCAAGACGTATATGGATGTGCTCCTGTGTGACCTGTGTTAGATTCTATGGTCCTGCTCTGGCAGAGGGGTTGGACTCAAAGATTTCCAGAGGTCCCTTCCAACCCCTAACATCCTGTGATCCTGTGAAGGAGGGTAGAGGGGTTGGACTAGTTGATCTTCAAAAGGCCCTTCTGTCGTGGATTAACCCATTAGACCTTCCAACCCCTAATATTCTGTGATTCTGAGAAGAATTTTTTTATAATGAGGGTAGTGAAACACTGGAACAAGATGCCCAGAAAGCTGCTAGAATCCTCATCCCTGGAAACATTCAATATCATGTTGGACAAAGCTGTGAGAAACCTGATCTACTTAAAATTGTCCCTGCTCACTGTAAGGGGATTACAGTATCACACTATCACCAAAGTTGGAAGAGACCTCAAGGATCATCAAGTCCAACCTGTCGCCACAGACCTCATGACTAGACCACAGAATTTCTTCCTAACATCCAGTTTGAACCTCCTCTGGCACAGCTCGAGACTGCGTTCTCTTGTTCTGGTGCTGGTTGCCTGAGAGAAGAGACCAACTCCCTCCTGGCTACAATCCCCCTTCAGGTAGTTGTAGACTGCAATGAGGTCTCCCCTGAGCCTGAGCAGATTGGACGAGATGATCTTTAAATGTAGCTTTAGGCCCAAACTGTTCTATAATTCTGAGGTCTGACTTTAAACTTGCTCTCTCTTGTATGGGTTTGTGGACAGAGACAATGAGAAGTGTGCATGTCTTGCTGGTGAGCTTCGTTCCTAGTCAGCCAGAAAGAAGCAGCATGATGAGGCCACTTGTGCTCACAATTGTGTGAGGGTTGTTCGTGCCTATGTGGCACTGACAAAGACACAAGCAGGGTGGCTGCCTCTGTGTGTATGTGATGGGGTTTTGTATGCATTAACGTCTCTAGGACAGACACTAACCCTTGTTTCTGGCTGCAGTTGCACAGGGTGATGGGTGCAAACTGTCTGAGAAGACAAACCTATCAAATAACTGGATTTGGCTTCTTTTAGCATTGTCTACCTCCCTTGTTTAGTTCTGAGATAGGTAACCAACCATTCATGCTCAGACAGTTATTCCCACCTCTTTATTAGCTCCATAATTATGCCCATGTGATTTTTAAAACAATATGATGAACATAGTAGAATATTTCTGACAAATCCCTTACGTTTTCAAGGGGGGATGATATCATTACTATGTTGGCTCCTTTGATGATTCATCGGTGATGAATGGAGTGGCAGTTTAACTAGTGTAGACAGTTTTGAAAGTGAGCCTCAAATTTGTGTTTTTCTTTCTGACTGACCCTGCAGTTGAGACAGATAGTTGCCAGGAATGCACTCTTCTTTTACACTCTCAGAAGATCTAATTAACTTACTTGAATAAATTTACTTAAGTGAATGAAGGAGATTAAATGAGAAATTCTCTGAGGATCCTGTTCTGTCATTAGCAAACAAGCATTGGGTCATTACCCATTATCACAACATGCAGTAAACATCTTCATCAACTGGAGCAGAGGGCACAGAATATCTCTGACATTTTGAAACAATGCCAAGCAAGTAAAAAGGAAGTCTTGGTTTCATGTCAAGTGCCACAAACATCCAAATAACCTGGTTGGTCAAGAGCTGTAGCTGCTAAACTCACTGAAACATTCACAGAGGCTACTACAAAGTGTTCACCTGTAAGAGCTATATGTGTTTGTATGGCAACTGAGAGCTGCTTTAAAGGGGAAAGAGATGCAAAGTACAATTATGAAGCATAAGATTATATACAATTTTTCTGCCAGTCAATGCCACACATACAACAAAATTAAGATGAAATTAGAAAAAGCACATATGAGAGCACACTGGAAATCTGAAAGCAAGGAGGGAGAAAAAATTTACAGAGAATAATCTGAGGAATAATCTGGTGATACCTACATCTAGACTTTCCTCTTTGATTTCAATCTAAAGATGCAATGTATACTCAGTCATCATCTGGGTGTACTTTTGTAAGAACTGGGCAAACCGAAAGCCACTGTAATCTTAAATTAGAATAGAATAGAATAGAATAGAATAGAATAGAATAGAATAGAATAGAATAGAATAGAATAGACCAAACCAGGTTGGAAGAGACCTTCAAGATCATCGTGTCCAACCTATCATCCAACACCACCCAACCAACTAACCCATGTAACCAAGCACCCTGTCAAGTCTCCTCCTGAACACCTCCAGTGATGGCGACTCCACCACCTCCTCGGGCAGCACATTCCAATGGGCAATCACTCTCTCTGTGTAAAACTTCCTCCTGACCTCCAGCCTGAACCTCCCCAGGTGCAGCCTGAAACTCCCCTGGTGCAGCCTGAGACTGTGTCCTCTTGTTCTGGTACTGGGTGCCTGGGAGAAGAGACCAACATCTGCCTGTCTACAACCCCCCTTCAGGTGGTTGTAGAGAGCAATGAGGTCACCCCTGAGTCTCCTCCTCTCCAGGTTAAGCAACCCCAGCTCCCTCAGTCTCTCCTCATAGGGCTTGTGCTCCAAGCACCTCACCAACTTTGTTGCCCTTCTCTGGACATGCTCCAGCAAGTCAATGTCCTTCCTCAACTGAGGGGCCCAGAACTGGACACAGTACTCGAGGTGTGGCCTAACCAGTGCAGTCTACAGGGGCAGAATGACCTCCCTGCTCCTGCTGGCCACACTGTTCCTGATGCAGGCCAGGATGCCATTGGCCCTCCTGGCTGCCTGGGCACACTACAGGCTCATGTTCATCCTACCATCAACCAGCACCCCCAGGTCCCTCTCTGCCTGGCCACTCTCCAGCCACTCTGACCCCAGCCTGTAGCACTGCATGGGGTTGTTGTGGCCAATGTGCAGAACCCGGCACTTGGATGTGTTAAATCTCATGCCATCGGACTCCGCCCATCTGTCCAGCCTGTCAAGGTCCTTCTGCAGAGCCTCTCTACCCTCCAGCAGATCAACTCCTGTCCCCAGCTTGGTGTCATCAGCAAATTTACTGATGATCAACTCAATGCCCTCATCCAGATCATCAATAAAGATGATAAAGAGTACTGGGTCATGCTATTGTGACTAGTGTAAACAAGCATGCTGTAGGAGGTAGCTAAATGATAAGAAGGAGAGGTTATTCTGAATTGTATAGCTTGCTCTGAGAACTGATAACACAGGCCTGGTAAGAAGAGGTGGTTTGGGTTTTTTTGTTGGATTTTTTTTAGAAAGGCTTAGTCTAATGGAGCATTGAGCTCCATACTGCCTCTCATCTCAAAAGAGCTGTCACTAACAGGTACATAAATAACAGTCTTAGGTGTCCAGTTTTATCCATTACTTACAAAGGAGCCTCATGTGATTACCTCAGGTATTGACGCCTTGTTGAAATTTTCTGAAGAAAGTGCTCTGTGGAATATGACAAAGTAGGCAGGAGCATGCCTCAACCCAAAACTGTAGAAGTTCCCCCTTTGGGGAGTCCCAACTAAAAGCAAACACTGGTAATGATTTTCTTAGTTGAAATAGGAGGTTAGAAGTGAACAGCAGTGACAAAGAAAACCATATGAATTTCTCCAGGTGCAGCCATTCCCAGGAGGCACTGGAGTGCAAGTCTTATAGCAGGTGTAAATTTGATTTCCTCCTGCTTATTGGTAGAAAGGCTGGGAAAGTCAGAGAAGGAGTCTTTGAAAATAACCTGTGTATAATTGACAGGAGTGAGCTTGACAATGATCTTGGGTGTTAAGAGAAAGCTTCTACCTGCAGGAGTCTGCTGCTGAAAGAATAGACCATTATCAGCTTCAGATCCAGGCACTGAAGATAAGCACTTGCTGTTGAACACTTGGATTTATTAACTTTGAAAACATACACATAAAGTGAAAGGATAACAGGGATCACCTTTTTGGTCTTGTGTACATGTGGCAAGACTGTGGATCCACAAAAATAAATGCAGAGCATGACAAAGAAGGGCTCTGATGGGTGTTTTTTTAACTACTAGCTGTAGACAAGTCTGTGCAGCACAGCTTTACAGCGTGGCAAGTCACTTTCCTGATGGACTGTCCACAAAGGCATGACTCTGAGAATACAGATTCTTCACTGCAGGTATTATGGTGTCCATATGAAAGAGTGAATTCTTAATGTGGTAATAAAGCAAGAGAGAGAGAGAGAGGAATGACATGGAAAAAAGAGGCTGAAAAATAGTCACAGGGAAGAATATCACAAAAAGATGTGTCAGGTATGACAAAGTGACAAAGTGAGTACGAAGAAATGAGATCAAAATGCAAGATGCTGAGAATTTTGATTGTAGAAACACTAGAGACCTATGTGTGAATTTGCATGACTAAGCCTAGTGAATGTCTTGTGCTTGAATTTGGGCAGGTAAATGTGTAAAAACTTTGACTGACATCTGGATCAATGATTAGCTTTGACAGGCAGATCATGTCATGAGCATGAATTAGGGCTTTGGGGCACGAATCCCTGCAAGAAGATTTCTGCAGCACCCATCTTTCTCAAAGCCACTAGTAGCTCCTAGGAAGCTATTAGGAATTTTAATTGCCCAACAGAAGATGCGAAGATTTAAAGATTCAGAGTTTACACTCAAAGTAGTTGTAAGAACAACATAAACCTGCCTATGTCCACTGATGTATGGGACATGAAGATCTGGATCACCAGTTACAGAGAGATACCTCTGTGTGTCTAGTTTATTTTTTTTAACTTCATCTGTTTCCTAGCAGCATCAAAACAGCAATATTGGTTTATTTTTTCACATAAATAATGTCTTTATAGTCTTTATATAGAGACAAACTTAAACATCACCTTCTTTTTTAGGTGTAGAAAATAATAGTACTCTGGAGCCTCTTTTCATCTTAAACCAGCAGATTAAGAGTAAGTATGCAATGCAACACGTTTATATTCCACTCTGTTCCAAAAACCAGTGTGTTTGACTATTTTATTCCTACTCCTTATACTGTTAGCAATCCTTTTTTTTTTCCCTTCTTTTTTTTTCCTTTTTTTTTTTTTTTAAATAAAAATCCCATCTCTATTCCTCATAGAAGTTTCAAAGTAATTTCACAGCTGAGTGGAACCCTAAACAGAGCTATCTTAGTGTAATGAAGCAGAAAACGATTGCTCCTTAACAAGGCTGGTATATAGTGACAAACAGCTCATAAAAGTCCTATCTGCCACAAAATACTTCTATTTTAGCTACTTTCAGGACTAAATACTATGTTTCCTGTTTCTTTTCAGAAAGAAGAGAGGATATATAAAGCCTAACCTATCAAAGTGATTGCCCATTGGAATGGGCTGCCCGGGGAGGTGGTGGAGTCGCCATCACTGGAGATGTTCAGGAGGAGACTTGACAGGGTGCTTGGCTGCATGGGTTAGTTGGTTGGGTGGTGTTGGATGATAGGTTGGAGACGATGATCTTGAAGGTCTCTTCCAACCTGGTCTATTCTATTCTATTCTATTCTATTCTATTCTATTCTATTCTATTCTATTCTATTCTATTCTATTCTATTCTCCTTTCACACACACACCCCCCGCCTAACATCACAGCCACAAAATAATGATCTTACAATACACTGATACTAACCATTCCAAACATCACAAAGTTGTAATGTCACTTTTGGATGCATTATAATACACAGATTTTTATTTTTTTTTAAGTTATTATTTTTTTAAGAAAAAAAATCACAAGTTTACTGGTTGCACTGCAAAGAAAATGTTCTGATTATTTGGCAGCTGAAAGCTACATGCAAAATTAATCTATTGCTGATGTTGTACTATAGAAATAGTCCTTTTCTGACTGTAGTCAAATAGAAAGTTATTAACCTTTATCTTGATCAGTAGTTAGTAACTAGTAGCTAGTTCTGGATCTTGCAGCCTCTTTTTGCAGCCTTAGGCAGAATAATCATAGAATCGTAGAATCAATAAGGTTGGAAATGACCGCAGAGATCATCAAGTCCAACCTGTCACCCAACACCTCATGACTACTAAACTATGGCATCAAGTGCCACGTCCAATCCCCTCTTGAACACCTCCAGGGATGGTGAATCCACCACCTCCCTGGGCAGCCCATTGCAATGGTTAACTCTCTCTGGGAAGAACTTTCTCCTCACCTCAAGTCTGAACTTCCCCTGGCACAGCTTGAGACTGTGTCCTCTTGGTCTGGTGCTGGTTGCCTGGGACAAGAGACCAACCCCACCTGACTACAACCTCCCTTCAGGTAGTTCTAGACCACAATATGGTCTGCCCTGAGCCTCCTCTTATCCAGGCTAAACAATCCCAGCTCCCTCAGCCTCTCCTCATGGGGCTTGTGCTCGAGGCCTCTCACCAGCCTCGTTGCTCTTCTCTGGATATGTTCAATTGAGAAAAAGTATTAAGCACTGGAAGATAAACATTTTGTCTAGATGAGGAAGAAATTTTTTGAGCAATTGCAGGACCTTTTCCAGAAATATAGCTCCACACTGAATGCATGAAGGCTGATCATCACACTTTGACAAACAAGTCAAGATTCGGAGTTGAAAGCTAACTTCTAACTCTTTGCTCAAGTCTTGGACAGCTTCTGTATTAGGAGTTAGCCTAACAGTAGCAAAAACTGCTGAGAAGATAAGCCATTGAGAAACTTCACTAAAGAGAGAGAAAAATCAATAGCATACATTCTGGCTGTTGGGAATGGTGCAGAAATTATCATAATTTATTTATAGCAGCAATACACGCCGTGTCTTATCCACAGACAAGAAGCATCAAATTTTTAAAGCAAAAAAAAATGTTGTCAGATGGCATTCAAAGGCTCAAAGTACCTGTTGCAACCTTATTTCAGCTATAAATGTTATCTGAAAACTCTTGTGGCATTTGATACTCACAGACGTTTTCCTACCCACTGAACTGATTTTTCAGCAAAGTTGACTCTAGTTTGTTCCAAGGCGTATAGAGAAGACATACCCAGAAGGCTTCTATTTCACTTTCACAGCTGTGAAAATGACATGATGGCAGGAGCTTTGCTGAGGGTGCCTGGAGGTTGTTCAACAGAGTGCCCTGAAGCTAGGAGAAGCAGAAAGCATTAGAGGGACAAGGCAGGCAGTCCTTGATTTTCATGGGTGTAAAACTAGTTACTGGCAATGAACTTGCTGCAGACTCATTGTAGTGTAAAAGGGTAAAACCTGGCCTGTGCTTATCGTCTTGCTAAATCTGATCCACTCTCCTTGACAAGAATTGGGAAGTACTGAAAGGAGCCTGCTGGCTGTGCCATAGCCTCCTTTCTCCCTCTCCAGCTGTCACAACATGCCCTCATCTCTCCAGTACAAAATGCAGCAGCAATTTGATAGGGATGAAAAAGGAAAAAGAGTAAAAGGAGAAAATTTGTCTGGTAGGGGTGACTCACTGAAAGTTGCAGGCAATTCTGAAATTTGAAAACAGAGTGTCACTGCTTTTCTGAAGAAGGGCATGGCTGTCAGTATGTGATTACGGTTAAAATTCCTTCCATTTTCTTGTTCCCTCAGCATTTTGTCAGTTTTTATGGAAGTTTAGACCAACCTGGCCAAAGAGCAACAGTGAAGTATTGCCTGTATGCACACAGGCTCTGCAGGTAAACTGAATAATTCAGAGGATCACGCAATCTTTTCCCAGTCTACACTGGGAGCCCCTTAGCTTTTATGTCATTGTTATGCAGAGACTTCAAATGCAGTTGTCCTGGGGGCTTTAGAAAGGAAGAAACACTGCTGCTTAGTGAATTCAAAACTAGTAATGTGAAATGCATTGCTAATAACATTGAGTAACCTAATAAAGCTAGCTCCTGGGCTTTTATTAGGAACCTTTCGTGATGAGAGCATATGCAGTCACCTTCAAGTGGACTGTAAGAGCTGGCATTGCCTCACTGCAAAGATTATCGGGAGGCATAAAGCCATCAATTTTAATTATTTCCAAGAGTGGTTTCAGGGTAGCTATGACTGCCTAGACAACTGGTAGCATCCTAATTACCCACAGTTTCTTCAGAAAACTATTTTCACTTTTAATGAGGATGAGTCTGTATTAGAGTACAGATATGTCTCAAATCCAGTTGATAACTTTTTGTTCTAGCCTATAGAATAGAATAGAATAGAATAGAATAGAATAGAATAGAATAGAATAGAATAGAATAGAATAGACCAGACCAGGGAAAAGACCTTCAAGATTATCAGGTCCAACCTATCACCCAACACCATCTAATCAACTAAAACATAGCACCAAGTGCCCCATCCAGCCTCCTCCTAAACACCTCCAGTGATGGCGACTCCACCACCTCCCTGCGCAGCCAATTCCAATGGCCAGTCACTCTTGCTATGAAGAACTTCTTCCTAATATCCAGCCTAAACCTCCCCTGGCACAGCTTGAAACTGTGTCCTCGTGTTCTGTTGGTGGTTGCTAGTAGAAGAGACAAACTCCCACCTGGCTACAACCTCCCTTCAGGTAGCTGTAGAGAGCAATAAAATCTCCTCTGAGCTTCCTCTTCTCCAGGCTAAGCAATCCCAGCTCCCTCAGCCTCTCCTCATAGGGCTTGTACTCCAAACCCCTCCCCAGCTTTGTTGCCCTTCTCTGGACACATTCCAGCAATTCAACATAGTTAGGAACCTAACTGTTTAGATTGGTAATTATACAACTAAATAGGTGCAGGGAGTTTTAATGCTTTATAGGGTCTGGACCTGACCACTATGAGTTTTGATGAGAAGCTCAGTAATATTTAGCAATTTATAGTAGTGGTTTTAATTATTTTTTTCCCTCCTGAAACTGAGCTAGCTGTGTAGGATAATGTGAATAGCTCAGAAGGCATTTTACAAATTAGCATGGTAAGGAGGAAATGTCACTGTAGCAGTGACACTATGTTCTAGCTTCAATCTAAACAGCTTGATGCCGTAATTCTAACAGCACCTCTTTTTTAATGTAAGAGTAGAACAAGTATTCATCTAAGTGTGTATTCCATCTTTGATGCCTGATGGCATCAGATGCTTAGAGAAAAAGCAGAAGATCAGTAGAAGCATAAAATGACATTTTCATGAGCAGAACTTTCTTTTAACTCCTGTAAATCAGAACTATTAAACTGTGCAAAGGCTTATCTTTTATTATTGGTGATTTAATCTGGTTGGAAATTTTTTCCCCAGAAGGATCTTTTTTCATCATAAAATCTCCACTCAATCATTAAGAAGTAATAGGATTATTTTTTTTTTCCTTTTTAATTTTACCTTAATCTATTAAATCATCCATTTTTCTTCATTTTTACCAGTTTCACATCTTGACAGATGGGAGCTCTCACCACTTCCTGAGAGTTTTTTTCTGTTGGAAAGAGGTCAAATGATTTCTTTGGTTTGCTTTCTCTTTTCTGCCTTCTTTTATTTCTGTCAGATGGCATGATAAAAGGCATGCATCCATCAAAGTCTCCAAAATATCAAATGAAAAATAAACCTTTCAAAATTGAAAATGTCAGTTTTGTTTGTACCAGGTTTTCTAATTCATTTCTTAACAATACAAATATATATATATGTATATGTATGCATATATATGTATATATAAGTCCAGTTATAATAAAATAAATGTGATATACTAGGAAGAATTGACTATAGCTGAGGAAAATGCTGAGTGTTAAGGATGTGAAGGGAGCAGCCATATACAGAATATAGAATAGAATAGAATAGAATAGAATAGAATAGAATAGAATAGAATAGAATAGAATAGACCAGACCAGACCAGGTTGGAAGACACCTTCAAGATCATCGTGTCCAACCCATCATCCATCACCACCCAACCAACTTAACCATGTAACCAAGCACCCTGTCAAGTCTCCTCCTGAACACCTCCAGTGCTGGTGACTCCACCACCTCCTCGGGCAGCCCATTCCAATGGGCAATCACTCTCTCTGTGTAAAACATCCTCCTAACCTCCAGCCTGAACCTCCCCTGGTGCAGGCTGAGACTGTGTCCTCCTGTTGTGGTGCTGGCTGCCTGGGAGAAGAGACCAACCTCTGCCTGTCTACAACCCCCCTTCAGGTAGTTGTAGACAGCAATAAGGTCACCCCTGAGTCTCTTTTCCAGGCTAAGCAGACCCAGCTCCCTCAACCTCTCCTCATAGGGCTTGTGTTACTAGAATTGAGACTCGATTACACAGGAAAAAAACCCATAAGAATAGAATGCAGTAGCAAGATAGGACAGGCTCAAGATGCGTATGGGAAAGTTTAGGCTTGAGGTGAGGAGAAAGTTCTTCACAGAAAGAGTTGTTGGCCATTGGAATGGGCTGCCCAGGGAGGTGGTGGAGTCACCGTCCCTGGAGGTATTCAAAAAGGAATTGGACATGGCAATTGGAGCCATGCTTCAGTAGTCATGAGGTCTTGGGTGACAGGTTGGACCTGATGATCTTTGAGGTCTTTTCCAACCGTATTGATTCTGTGAAGAGCCTTTAAATGCTGTAGGTGATAATAAGTAAGGAAGATGTTGAAACTTGGTGAAAAGACTACCTCTGTCTATGAATTCTATGAATTAGTTGCAGGGCTCAGACAGACAAGAGCACTGGTTAACTTACATCTGTCTGACCTTTTTTATTCCCCTTTCTCCTCCTTTTTCCCATGTTTATTCCTCCATGATCCACCCTAATCTTTTCCTTTCTCTGCCTTTGTTGCTTCCTCTAAACATCTCATAACAAGGTTTACACAACATTACAAGTTCCTCCTGCTATTCCCAAACACTCATGAGCCCCTATTTCCAGTGACAAAGTTCAACCTTATCCTCTGCAAGGCTGTGCCTGAACAGTTCCTTCAACGGCCCCTCAGGCAGCAGCCAAAGAGTTCGCGTCTTTGCTACTGTCTACAGTATGACCCAGCTGCTTAATCTCTCACGAGGGGTTTGGAACACAAGCCCTATGAGGAGAGGCTGAGGGAGCTGGGGTTGTTTAGCCTAGAGAAAAGGAGACTCAGGGGTGACCTTATTGCTCTCTACAACTACCTGAATGGGGGTTGTACACAGGCGGATGTTGGTCTCTTCTTCCAGGCAGCCAGTAGCAGAACAAGAGGACACAGTCTCAGGCTGCACCAGGGGAGGTTTAGGTTGGATGTTAGGAAGAAGTTCTATGCAGAGAGAGTAATTGCCCATTGGAATGGGCTGCCTGGGGAGGTGGTGGAGTTACCATCCTTGGAGGTGTTCAGGAGGAGACTTGATGGGTTGCTTGGTGCCATGGTTTAGTTGTTTAAGTGGGTTGGATTGGTTGATGGGTTGGACACGATGATCTTGAAGGTCTCTTCCAACCTGGTCTGGTCTACTCTATTCTACTCTACTCTACTCTACTCTACTCTACTCTACTCTACTCTACTCTACTCTACTCTACTCTACTCTACTCTATTCTATTCTATTCTACAAAGAGTCTGTAAGCAAGTAACTTTATAAATCATATATTCTCACGATCCATTACACTGAGGAACTAAAAATTGTGAATTCTCATGTCCTATGTCCACAAGTAAACACATTGGAATTAATAGATTCTTTTAAAATAATTTAAAAAATATATTAACTGACTAGCAATGAAGGTGTTACTTTAACTAGGTGTCTGTGTGAGACTTCAGTGCATTTAGATTATTGCTGAAAATTACTATGGGGTAACAATGTAGAAGAGCATCATGCTAAGTTCTTCTGTAGTGTGCTATACTCTTCTACATGTTTGACAGTAAAAAAAAAGACTATATTCAAGTCAGCTGTTACAGATAAATGATAAAATGTGTCAACTAATTGTGGTGCTCATCAAAGAAGCCCCATCCCTGGAGGATTTTAAGGTCAGGCTAGATGTGTCTCTGGGCACCATGATCTAGTGAAATGTGTCCCTGCCCATAGCTAGGGAGTTGGAATGGGATGATCCTTGAGGTACCTTCCAAAACTGACAATTCTGTGATTCTGTGAACTGATGAACAAAATTCAAACAGCAAGTGACTCAGAATGGATAGACTGCTCTGCACATAGCTAACAGAGAAGTGTGAGTATGCAGGTTTTGTGAACATTGTCTGCATGTATTTAATTCAAAGTAAAGTGGTTCCTTTTGTTGGAAATTCTAATCTTCTCATTTATTTTTTTCCCCATCCTTTGGTTAACAATAAAGAGTAGGATTAAGACAGTGAGAAGATTCCTGATGCAAAAATCAAAGTTTGTAAAAGACATATTTTTAAATGCACATCTTCATGAGTAGTGCATTCTCAATTTTTCATTTACTTTACTGTAGATATACAAATCCCATGAAAAAATTAAAGCTCTCAGATGGTGCCAACTAATCCCTTCTCCCTTACTTGGTATAATGGAAGGAGAATTTAAAATTCAGAGGATTATGAACAAATCCTGATCCTGAAGGTATAAATGCTGTTCCAGTTGACTTCAGTGGAAAATTCACATGTGCAAGAAAGGGAAGGACACCACCTTTATGATTTCAAGATTCCAGCTGAAACTCAGATTTTAGTAATGGCTTCTTTCTCTATTTCAAGCAATTCCAATTTTCCAGGAAACTTGAACATAAACAGGATTTAAATAACTCAGTTGCAACTCTACCTATTTGTTTCTATCAGAATATTATAGGATTCAAGATAGTGATGAGATTTCTCACTAAACTAATGAATCAAGAAAAGTACAAGCTACAGAAGCTTACCTGTCCACACCAGTGCCTTCTATCAATGAGCAGCAGCTCAGGATTCCATTTTAGTCAGGTTACTCAAGAGTAAGTGGAACGCCCTACAAATCTTTGACAACACTGGTAAGTTTTCAGAGTTATCCATAAATAAGTAAAAGCACATACCACTTTGTCCTTTCGATGACTTGATGAATTGTTGACTTCATAGCATAGCATAGAACAGCACAGCACAGCACAGTACAGCACAGAATAGAATAGAATAGAATAGAATAGAATAGAATAGAATAGAATAGAATAGAATAGAATAGAATAGAATAGAATAGAATAGAATTAACCAGGTTGGAAAAGACCTTCAAGATCAAGTCCAACCTATCACCAAACACCATCTAATCAACTAAATCGTGGCACCAAGTGCCCCATCCAGACTCTTCTTAAATACATCCAGTGATGGCAGCTCCACTGCCCCCCTGGACAGCCCATTCCAATGGCCAATCACTTTTTCTGTGAAGAACTTCTTCCTAACATCCAGTCTAAACCTCCCCTGGTGCAGCTTGAGACTGTGTCCTCTTGTTGTGGTGTTTGTTGCCTGGGAGAAGAGACCAACCCACACCTGGCTACAACCTCCCTTCAGGTAGTTGTAGACAACAATAAGGTCTCCTCTGAGCCTCCTCTTCTCCAGGCTAAGTAATCCCAGCTCCTTCAACCTCTCCTCATAGGGCTTGTTCTCCAAACCCCTCCCCAGCTTTGTTGCCCTTCTCTGGACACCTTCCAGCAACTCAACATCTTTCCTAAACTGAGGGGCCCAGAACTGGACACAGGACTCAAGGAGTGGCCTAACCAGTGCTGAGTACAGAGGCACAATGACCTCCCTGCTCCTGCTGGCCACACTATTTCTGATGCAGGCCAGGATGCCTTTGGCCTTCTTGGCCACCTAGGCACACTGCTGGTTCATGTTCAGCTGCTGTCAACCAGTACCCCCAGGTCCCTTTCTGCCTAGCTGCTCTCCAGCCACTCTGACCCCTCTGTGATTATTGTCAGTGGTTTAGACCCAGTTTCCCATGTGTGCCAGGGGCCATTTAGGATATCTTGGGACATAAGACCAGGCCTCCATTTCACAGGAGCATGGCTTTCTGCAAAGTCTATGCACAAGGTTGTCTCAAATATTCTCAGGTGTCTTACTGGCACCTTACTTCCGCATCCAGGCAACAAATTATGTCCTGCATCACCTCATCACCACTGAGTATGCTGGAATGTGCTGCAGTTGAAGTAACTAACTCTAATGAATACACTACAGTCATCCATAGCAAAATGTCTGAATCTCATTCATAATGTAATTTTAAATGCTAAGTTCAGCTGTGAAATGACTGATGCCTAGTATGATTAAACAAACCCTATAGGATATCCTGGTAACACCTGCCAGTTCTCAAAGGCATGGCTGTCCTCAGGCTGTCACATCACACTTGATCACGCACACTTTATCTACAGCCAAAGGTAAAAGAGGGACATGTAGGTTTACTAGACATCTGCTTCAGGAAAAGATGAATTTGCTTCATCACTCAGGGAGCCTGGACAACTAACTTACTAACTTTTAGATGGATAGAAAGCAGTATGTGAACCTAAACAGACATCTAGCACCATTCCAGGCATCCTAAACAGTCTAAAACATGCACAGATCTGGCAAGAATGGACTTGTGAGACATGTTCTCTGTTCTTGGATCAGCATTTGCAGGCCAGGTGGGATATCCAAGTGATATGTAGTGTGTATGTTATTCATCTGAATAGATCCACTAATCCTGAGAATGACAATGAAACAATCTAAAAAGCATTCTACTTTTGGTGTGATTTTTGATTACAAATGAAAATGCAAGATGTTTCATAGTTTCGTAGTTTCATTCAGGGTTGGAAGGGACCACAAGGATCATCTAGTTCCAACCCCCCTGCCATGGGCAGGGACACCCCACATTAGATCAGGCTGGACAGAGCCTCATCCAGCCTGGGCTTAAACACCCCCAGGGACAGGGCCTCGACCACCTCCCTGGACAACACATTCCAGGGCTTCACCACTCTCATGGTGAAGAACCTCCTCCTCACATCCAGCCTGAATCTCCCCACCTCCAGCTTCATTCCATTCCCCCTAGTCCTATCACTACCTGAGATCCTGAGAAGTCCTTCCCCAGCCTTCCTGTAGGCCCCCTTCAGATACTGGAAGGACACAATTAGGTCACCTCGGAGCCTTCTCTTCTCCAGACTGAACAGCCCCAACTCCTTCAGTCTGTCTTCACAGGAGAGGTGCTCCAGCCCTCTGATCATCCTCGTGGCCCTTCTCTGGACACGTTCCAGCACCTCCACATCCCTCTTGTAATAGGGGCTCCAGAGCTGGACACAGTACTCCAGGTGGGGTCTCACCAGAGCTGAGTAGAGGGGGAGGATCACCTCCCTCGACCTGCTGGCCACACTTCTCCTGATGCAGCCCAGGATCTGATTGGCTTTGCGGGCTGCAAGTGCACATTGAGAGCTCATGTTGAGCTTCTTGTCCACCAGCACCCCCAAGTCTCTCTCCTCAGGGCTACTCTCCAGCCAGTCACTGCCCAGCCTGGATTTGTGCCTGGGATTGCCTCGACCCAGATGCAGGACCCTGCACTTGCTCTTATTGAACTTCATGAGGTTGGCTTGTGCCCACCTCTCCAGCCTGTCAAGGTCCCTCTGGATGGCCTCCTTTCCCTCCAGCGTGTCTGCTGCACCACACAGCTTGGTGTCATCAGCAAACTTGCTGAGGGTGCACTCAATGCCACTGTCCATGTCCCCCACAAAGATGTTGAACAAGACAGGTCCCAGGACTGATCTACCAACCAAACCAGAGCATCTGCCAGACATCTGGTTCTAAATTTTTAAAGTGTCTTAAAAAGAGTGAGAAACTGAGTAAAAGATACATAGTTAATTATTTTTTTCCTATTAAATGGGTAATCTCTTCAGCATTCTAGAAAAGAATCACTGACTTTCATCTTACTGCTGCTGAAAATGATAACTGCTTTCTTAACTACGTTGAATAGCAACTTAGAGATGCTATAAAGCACCTCACTTCCGAATATACTGCATAATTATTAACTACACACCTGACAGTGATATTTAAGTAGCAAAAATTGCTATCAGGAGTCAGGAAGAGCAACACTTCCATACACACTGTAGTATTTCTTAACTAACGACAACATAACTATAACAATGCTCTAAGGGGATTTAACAATTGAAACCTATTGCTTCATGGAATTTCATGCTTAACTTTGCTTTGCATGGCTCATTAGTATTCAGAGTTTAACTGTGTCCTCTGATGTGTGTTAATAATGTTCCCTGGGACCATGCAAAAGATAATTCATAAATATCCCCACAAGGAGGAAGACACTGTAATTAAATCCTAATAAATAACACAGATACCATATTACTTCAAACAACTCTTCTAGATTACCCATTCTGAGACTCATAGATGGATATGTTTAAGGACAAGTCAGTTCCTTCTGCACAGACAGGTCACCTTTATTTTGCTTTATATCCAGTTGCCTTGTTCTTCAGGTAATTAAGAATCTACATCAAATTTTACAGTGGGGTAATACAGGTTTTGATTTCATAGAATAGAATCATAGAATCATAGAATCATGGAATCAGTAAGGTTGGAAAAGACCTCAGAGATCATAACAAGGCAACAAGGCTGGTGAGAGGCCTTGAACACAAGCCCTATGAGGAGAGGCTGAGGGAGCTGGGATTGTTTAGCCTGGAGAAGAGGAGGCTCAGGGGTGACCTCATTGCCCTCTACAACTACCTGAAAGGTGGTTGTAGCCAGGAAGGGGTTAGCCTCTTCTCCCAGGCAACCAGCACCAGAACAAGGGGACACAGTCTCAGGCTGCGCCAGGGGAGGTTCAGACTCGAGGTGAGGAGGAAGTTCTTCACCGAGCGAGTCATTCGGCATTGGAACGGGTTGCCCAGGGAGGTGGTGGAGTCATCGACCCTGGAGGCGTTCAAGGGGAGAATGGACGAGGCACTTGGTGCCATGGTCTAGTCATGGGGTCTGTGTTGATAGGTTGGACTCGATGATCCCCGGGGTCCTTTCCAACCTAAGTGATACTGTGATACTGTGATACTGTGATAAAGTCCAACCTGTCACCCAACACCTCATGACTACTTAACTATGGCAACAAGTGCCACATCCAATTCCCTCTTGAACACTTCCAGGGACAGTGACTTCACCACCTCCCTGGGCAGCCCATTCCAACTGCCAACAGCTCTCACGGTGAAGAACTTACTCCTCACCTTGAGCCTAAACTTCCCCTTCAGATGGTGTCCTCTTGCTCTGGTGCTGATTGCATGGGAGAAGAGACCAACCCCCTCCTGGCTACAACCTGTTTGAAGCATAGGAGAGGAACAGACGATCCCAGACCTTGACTTAGCACACGTGGACAAAACATTTCCTTAACCGTGCTGTCTGAGAGATGAATTGGCACTGCAACCGGGTTTTCTGCTTCTCTAGGTTCATGTTTGGGGAAAGGGGAAAGAAAGAAAGAAGAGGCAGTGCTTAGGTGGCTGAGGTGCCAACCTGCCACCATCATCCAAATGCCTGCTGTCTTGTCCAGTCTCATAAGGAGAGAGCAAAGGTTGTACCCAGCCTTGGTCTGCAACAGCTTTATGGAAGAAAGCAATAACCTGGAGCTCCCAGGAAAGATCAGAGACTAAACATTAATGAAAAATTTTATTTCAACCTCTACTCTCTCCCCCAGGCTTCTTCTTTCCTCAGTCTCTTTCCCCTCTTTTCTTCCCTTGACATTTGATCCCACACCCCTGCATCCTACATACCTTCCTTTGCCTCTCAGATTTCACAGTCTTCTTAGAAAGATCCCTGTCTTTCTGTGCTTTGGGAAGAAAAGCAGCAGGGTTTACCAGCTATCACCATAATGTGTTCTCTGTTTCTGAAGGCAAGTGGTAGAGCAAGTATGGCAAATCATGCACTTAAACTCTCTCCTGCTTTAGAACAGAGTGATTGTGTCTTAATTGTCTTTTGGAAGATGGGTTTTGGCATGGACTGTCCCCTGAGATGTATTCCAGCTTTTTCGAGAGTAGGCTCCTTGACATGGGACAAACAATTCCAAGAGTGATTAAATTATTCAGAAAATATATTTAGAATAAACCAGGTTGGAAGAGACCTTCAAGATCATCATGTCCAACCCATCAACCAATCCAACCCACCTAAACAACTAACCCATGGCACCAAGCACCCCATCAAGTCTCCTCCTGAACACCTCCAAAGACGGTGACTCCACCACCTCCTCAGGCAGCCCATTCCAATGGGCAATCACTCTGTATAGAACTTCTTCCTAACATCCAACCTAAACCTCCCCTGGCACAGCCTGAGACTGTGTCCTCTTGTTCTGGTACTGGCTGCCTGGGAGAAGAGACCAACCTCTGCCTGTCTACAACCTCCCTTCAGGTAGTTGTAGAGAGTAATAAGGTCACCCCTGAGTCTCCTTTTCTCCAGGCTAAGCAGCCCCAGCTCCCTCAGTCTCTCCTCAGAGGGCTTATGTTCCAAACCCCTCACCAACTTCGTTGCACTTCTCTGGACTCGTTCCAGCAACTCAACCTCCTTCCTAAACTGAGGGGCCCAGAACTGGACACAGGACTCGAGGTGTGGCCTAACCAGTGCAGTGTACAGGGGCAGAATGACCTCCCTGCTCCTGCTGGCCACACTGTTCTTGATGCATGGAGAGCAAAACACCCACACGCTTGCTTTAGCCCTGTTTCACAAACATAGCTAATGAATGCACAAAAAAATATAGCAGGGGTCTATAAATGATAACACTGAAATAACTGTCAATGTCCTCTTTTATATAAAAGATTGGTATATGCCATGGGATATTAGGATTGTTACCTCAGTCTGATCAGTATTTTAATTTATCCCACTTACTTCCTTTTCAACTATTTTAGGTAATAATTTCCCTTTTGCCTGTTTAAGCCTGGACTCTGGCAAGGGTACAGAGAAGATTCTCTGGTATCCAAAAGGATTTTACAAAAACTCATTGTAGTGTTAGTTCTTGTGATTTCTATGAGTTCCTTAACCTTTAAACCAAAAATTGCTATATCACCAGCTCTCAATAACTTTCTGTATCTGTTATCCTGCTGAAATGTACCTAATAACTTTTTTTAGTAATGATAAATGTAAAATCGCCATTAAAGATGGAAAAGTTTAGTTTATAGGACTGTGCAATGCAACTAAAATTCTGAGTATGATAGTACCAAGCTATATCTTTGATATATCCACTTATGCCATTTTTGTTAAACTAACATCAATCTAATATATTTTTGTTGCCTAATGGTGATTGTGATATGGTAGGACAGTTGCTAAACATTGTAGGTGTCAAAATTGCTTGACTAATTTGCTTCTTTTTGTATGTGAAATATAGAATACATGAAGACAATTTAAGTAACTTAGTAAAATATCTGTTCACTCAATATACTGTCTCATCAATGCTTTGTGCTATGTGTATGAGTAAAAAGCCCTGTAATGCAGGCAAAGAATAAAAGCTAAGGACAAGGAATGCGGGGAGAGAATAATGAGAGACACCTCCTCACTGGTCAGGCCACACCTTGAGTACTGTGTCCAGTTCAGGGACCCTCAATTTAAGAAGGACATTCAGACTCTTGAACACGTCCAGAGAAGGGCAACCAGACTGGTGAGAGGCCTCAAGCTCAAGCCCTATGAGGAGAGGCTGAGGGAGCTGGGATTGTTTAGCCTGGAGAAGAGGAGGCTCAGGGGAGACCTTATTGCTCTCTACAACTGCCTGAAGGGAGGCTGTAGCCAGGAGGGGGTTGGTCTCTTCTCCCAGACACCCAGCACCAGAACAAGAGGACACAGTCTCAAACTGCCCCAGGGGAAGTTTAGGCTGGAGGTGAGGAGAAAGTTCTTCACAGAGAGAGTTGTTAGCCATTGGAATGGGCTGCCCAGGGAGGTAGTGGAGTCACCGTCCCTGGAGGTGTTCGAGAGGGGATTGGACGTGGCACTTGATGCCATGGTTTAGTAGTCATGAGGTGTTGGGTGACAATTTGGGCTTGATGATCTCTGAGGTCTTTTCCAACCTTATTGATTCTATGATTCTATTCTATGTTTCTATGATATGTCTCCTGCACTCCATAAGCACTGGAATTTTGCTGATAACGGTATCGGGGATTTGCCCAGAAGTGACTATCAGCTCAAAGTTTAGATCAACACCTTTCAGCAGAAGGAGAATGACTACTGTGTATGCTACAGTGACTGAGAAAAAAAAACCAAGGCAGAAAGATTCTCACTTCCTTCATTTCACAGATTCTTTTATATTTAATCTATCTTATTTGGTGGGCTTAATATTAATTGTAGCCCAGTACTTACCATGTCCAGGCACCAGCTTATTCTCATTTGCATCTACCAGGAGAGTGATTCTAAAATGACATTTTCATTGTCAATAGCTTGGGTGCCAAAATCCCATCTTTGCTACGTAGTCAACAGAAAAATGAGACCCTATAAAAGGAAATTCTGAGTACTTAAATATTTTTCTGTATCAGTTCTCCATATAACTCATATAAGAGCCCTAGCATCCTGCTTTTATATAGGACACCCTACATAGAGTGCCAGGGGAGGTTTAGACTCGAGGTGAGGAGGAAGTCCTTCACCGAGCGAGTCATTCGTGATTGGAATGAGCTGCCCAGGGAGGTGATGGAGTCACCATCCCTGGAGGCGTTCAAGAGGGGGCTGGATGTGGCACTTGGTGCCATGGTCTAGTCATGGGGTATGTGTTGATAGGTTGGACTCGATGATCCTCGAGGTCCTTTTCAACCTTAGTTATACTGTGATACTGTGATAAGAATATATGCAAATACCACATTTCTCTCCCCATTTCTCATATATATCAGGTGATCTATCTCCTATATTATTTATTTCTACTTTGTACCAACAGGCAATCATTGCTGGGGAAAAAAAAAGGGGAAAAAAAAAAAAGGAAAAGAGTATTTTTTTCAATATTTGGAACTTCTCACTAAAAATCTCTGCTGCAACCAGTGACTGTGTCCTTTGTGCTCAGTTGAGGACTTAGTACTCTTCTGAAGTTTCTCAGAAAAACTGACAGGAGCAAAAGCTGCAATATATTCCATTTCCCTTGAAATCTTGAAGGAGGAAAAATATAATCATTTAACTGGAGATGATCTGATCTACCCCAGCTGAATCTCTGCCACTGACCTCCTGTATTCAACCAATTTTAAAGAGAAGTGAGGCTGAACTCATCTTTACAAGACAAATATCTCCAAATCCTATTTTTAAGTCTCTTTCTTCTGGGGGAGATCAAGACTGAAGAAAATTTTGCCTCTTCAATGTTTACTCCAACCTGTCCAAATTTACTTCTCATTGATCATAAGTATTTGGACAAAGGCCTCCAGAAGAAGCTAGCTGGGCTTTGTTGGCTCCACATGCTGTTGCAAGAAATTCTTCAGGAAAAGGCAGCCAACAACTGAAATTTAGCATGTGTTGCTGTTCAGCAGGTTACACACTGAACTGTCAGATAATCTCAACATATCTCTTACCTGTGTACTTACAAGAACAACGTGTTCAGTAATTTGCCCATGTATGGTATATGTTAGGAAATACAAACGTGGGGGCTGAAAAGATTTAAGGATGAATTACTTTTGTATGATGAAAATATTCAAATTGCAAAATAACCATGACTTAAGGGAAATGGAAACATCATGCTCTAGTTGTTAAGACAAATATTCCTACTGTGAAGAGCAAATAAAGAATCAAACCTGCCACTATTTAAAATGCCACTGAAATTAACTGAGTTATACACCTGTGAACTGGATCAGCGACATCTTTCTCTAATGATTTGTTAATGATACACTTCCTTGTGATTTATCTTTATATAGAGAGACCCTTTTCTGCTTGGCAGCCTTAAAACACAAGCATGCATATGGGGTGGGTTTAAAACTAAACAGATCCATTCCAAACTTAAATCTTCTTAAGCTTCTAAGAGAAAAAAAGAATAAAGCCTTTCTATCAGCACCTTTTGGAGAAATATATTTAGATGGTAGTCTCACTGAGTGAGTATGTCCTTGAGAAACCCAGGGAACTGCATTTGCACAGTTTGTGCTGCAGTAATGTAAATCCATCTTATTACCACTTCTTGAATATTAGCTGCATATGCTTACAGTCATTCCCCAGCTCAATTACTATGTGAATTACCATGAAATAAGAGGGTTTAGAAGACAACAGCGCAGCACTGTGTGTGTGTATTGTTTTCACACTTTTCCTCTGTATCACTTCAGAATATTCTCTTCAGAATATTCTCTCACCTTACTTAGGCCTTAGAAAGAAGACATGCTAATTATGGCTCCAATTACATGAAATTTACATGTGCTGTGGCATGCAATCAAAATAGTTAGCAACATACTGCAAAATCTCCTTGAGAAGCAGCATTCAGTCTGGTTACCAAAGAAAATACTTGGTTGTAACAGAAGACAGGTCAGATGCTGTCAGGGGTATAGCAGGAGGTAAAGAAAATAAAAGAAGGGACTGTGGAATCAGCATTTAAAAGAGACAGCATGAAGCAGATCTTTACAGATCTCCTTGCTGAGTGGTATTGTGCATTTTTGACACTGTGTGTAGCTGCAGCTGTGCTTTGCTGTGTGTGAATTATACATTACGCCGCAGGGAGATACAGTGGGGAGGGGCAGGTTTCACAGCCCTCTGTTAAGCTTCTTATTTTGTTCCCTTTGGATCTACAGAAGAAGTTCTGCTATCTGGTTTACACTGTAAACTAGCTGCAGATAGTATCATGTCTTGTGTATAATCATAGGAAGGTGCACAGGTGCCAGCTGCCCATTGTGCAGTGGCTCAGACGTGCTAGCCCAGTCCTAGGTGGAAAGATTTTTCACCTTGCCAGGAATGTGTAATTTTCATTCTCAGTAAAAGCACCAAGTCCATCTGTTAGAGTGGAAACTTACATTTACCTGACATCTGTCCAGAGGACCTCAGAAAATGCTGTTTGCTCCACATTAAGAATGGTAATCAGAAGTTTCCATCTAGTAATGATTTATTTTCATTTACTATTTCATCAGCAAAAATGTTGGAAACTTCATGTTACTCTATTATAAATTCAGCAGATGGCTTGTCAGATCTGCACTCTGTTCTCAAGATGTGGCTGTGCTCACGCTGATAAAAGGATAAATTCTTTGTCATTCTTTGGTACAAAATTCAACATAGGAAGTTCCCCCCAAACATGAGGAGGAGATTTGTTACTTTGAGAGTGGGTGGCTCAGCTTGGTAGTGCATCAGACCCTTAATGGGAAGGTCGTGAGTTCAAGCCTGCAGTGGGCAGTAGCGTGCTCCCTACTCTAGTCATGAGGTCTGTGGTGACAGGTTGGACTTGATGATCTTTGAGGTCTTTTCCAACCTTAGGAATACTGAATACTGAATAGGCTCCCCAGAGAGGTGGAGGAGTCTCCATCTCTGGAGTTATTCAGAACTGGATGCCATCCTGTGCAATCTACTCTAGGTGAACCTGCTGTGGTAGAGGGGTTGGACTAGAAATCCACAGAGGTCCCTTCCAACCCCTATCATTCTGTGGTTCTGTGATTTCCTTGCTCCTATCCAAGGAAGTAGACTGCCTTGCATGGAAAAGAAATTAGTTAGAATTGCCCAAGCGTGCCGATTCCTGAAAGACACTGCTGTAGTGCTTTTGAAACAGAGGGCCACAGAATTCTGAAATTTTAAAGGACCACTTCTGAAACTGAGGTGAAAAGTCTTCAAGACAAGTGTATTGACAGCAGACTTAAGCTTGGTCTAGAAGGAGCTGTACTGCTGCCTCTCGAGTCGTAATTCAGTCACAGTACATAAACTGGAATCTTTGTCTGAAGAGTGAATGATGGGGGATGTAGAAGAGGCATGTGTTCTAGGGTCAAGAGGCTTGCACTGTGCAATCTCTGAGCAGAAAAACATCCTGTCTCACATGAGCAGACCAATGATTGCTTCATGTATACATAAAAACACATTGGTAAGTCTAAACTTCTTACAAATTGCTTGTAAAGTGAAATTTTAGATAAACTGTGACTCAAGCCATTACCAAACACATTGTTTCACCACACAGAAAACAATAATACTGCAGATAGACACTTTATGACTTCCTGCAGGAAGACAGCAGCTGAAAGCAAGCCATTTAAAAGACAGATTACCCTTTTACATGAGTTTTTCTTGAGACAAAAAAGTGCAAGAAACAGTATAAAATATGTGTGATGGACTGTCTGTGATATAAATGTTATATATCTTCTTGTTGAAATCGATGGTGAAGGTTTCCACAAATTTTCATAGCATATGTACTCAGGTTCCTTACAGAAAGAATCTCTAACCATAGGCTTTAACGCTATTTCAAAATGTCAAGTGTCGTTATTTCATCAGACCTTTAGTTTATACACCAGGTCTGGAAACATCACTTTCTATTAGCACAGTTTCAGTTTTAGCAAAAGAATTTTCTCTCTGAAAACAATTTGCTTCTTATAGCAAACAAAAGAAGGAAAAAAAAACTCTTAATTGACAGCAGCTTTAAAAAAATCCTGTATTTTTCTACACAGGAATGTCAGTACAATAGCTCACTGTTTTATCTCTATTTTTCACTCAAGGATCTCCCCAAAATTTCTCCTGAAACAAGTGATTATTTTTTTTTCAAAATACATCACTGTATAATACAAGATAGCAGCACTCTGATGATTATATTAATTGTACTCCGCACTGGTTAGGCCACACGTTGAGTACTTTGTCCAGTTCTGGGCCCCTCAGTTCAAGGAAGATGTTAAGTTGCTGGAACGTGTCCAGAGAAGGGCAACAAAGCTGATGAGAGGTTTGGAGCACAAGCCCTATGAGGAGAGGCTGAGGGAGCTGGGGTTACTTTAGTCTGGAGAAGAGGAGGCTCAGAGGAGACCTTATTGCTCTCTACAACTACCTGAAGGGAGGTTGTAGCCAGGTGGGGGTTGGTCTCTTCTCCCAGGCAACAAACACCAGAACAAGAGGACACAGTCTCAAGCTGCACCAGAGGAGGTTTAGGCTGGATGTTAGGAAGTTCTTCACAGAAAGAGTGACTGGCCATTGGAATGGGCTGCCCAGGGAGGTGGTGGAGTCACCATTCCTGGCGGTGTTTAGGAAGAGACTGGATGGGGTGCTTGGTGTCACGGTTTAGTTGATTAATCTCGAAGGTCTTTTCCAACCTGGTTAATTCTATTCTATTATTCTATTCTATTCTATTCTATTCTATTCTATTCTATTCTATTCTATTCTATTCTATTCTATTCTACATCCCAAAGTAAACTAAACCCAAGTCCGAAGATTCCAAAGAACAGAAGCTCTCAGTAGACCACAATTACAAGTTTTGTTTTAATTTCTTAATATTCCAAGATTTCTCTCAGATTACATCTTTCTTCTTTGCTTTCTGCCACAGACTAAAATGAATTCCTTTGCAGAGCTCAGACCTAAACCCCACGAGATGCTGAATTCCTGTCATTCCTTGCCCTCACTGACCATTATGGACTCCTGAACTCACTCATGAACTGTCTGACACAGAAGAAAAGCTAACATGTATTTATTAAAAATCTAACTTTGAGATTTCACATGGATCTGGAGAAAGAGTCTGATGGATCACCACACCTTTCCAAGAAGACATATGAATCTTAAGAAGCACCCTTTTGAGGTGGAGTGACCATTACATTCGTGACAACAGGCTGTGCTTTTCCTACATGGCTATGCCTGACAACCAATCAATGTACTCTAGTACAATGTACCCTAATCCATGTCCAGATATAAGAACAGAAAGAAATGGGGGGGGGGGGGGGGGGGGGGGGGGGGAGGAGGAGAAAAAAGAAGAAAGAAAAGGAAAAAAAGAATAGATTTTGTTTCTTATGCAGAGAGGTAGCTACAACTGAAAAAGTGATTAATCCAAAACTGAATGCAACTGAGTAAATAGCACTCTTATTCCCTCTTCTTCCAAGGAAAGAATTCCTCTTATAATAACCTGTGCCTTTGAGATAAATGAATGCACTGAAGCTCTTAACTACTCTTTGATGGACTACAAATGGACACAATGCAGGGCAATATTTGAATAGTAATGATTTGTCCTTATTTGTTCAAATGCAAACTGATTGTAAAGGCTTCAGGACCATAGATTAAATAGCTAATGGGGCCATGAATCTTAATAGCTTTGAAAAGAGAGAGATCTGCAACTTACATGCTCTGACCAGAATGTGTATGAAATGCATAAATATTAATAGGTCTGGCAAGGGCTCAGGAGACAAACTGTCTAAAATTTCACAGTGGGAAGACAAGAGATTGAGGCTGCTGTATACAAGTCAGCTGAGAAACTCCCACCTGAAAATGGACTTTCAGCATGTGTGTAAATACTGGTTTCTTGAAATGCTATCGAACATTCTGACCTGTCCTGGTACATAGGCACTATATGCATTGGTGTAGGTTATCTAATACAATGAAAATGCACGCTAGGCCAAGTGCCAGTGCTGAGGAATGGAAGAACGTTATGTTCCACATGTCTGAAGTTTACCCTGATGTTTATTCTGCTAAGACAACTTGCTTATAGGAATTATCACAGTATCACAGTATCACTTAGGTTGGAAAGGACCTTGAGGATCATCGAGTCCAACCTATCAACACAGACCCCATGACTAGACCATGGCACCAAGTGCCACGTCCAATCTCCCCTTGAACGCCTCCAGGGTCGATGACTCAACCACCTCCCTGGGCAACCCGTTCCAATGATTAATTACTCGCTCGGTGAAGAACTTCCTCCTCACCTCGAGTCTAAACCTCCCCTGGCGCAGCTTGAGACTGTGTCCTCTCGTTCTGGTGCTGATTGCCTGGGAGAATCATTAAGTTCATTGCTGTGACTGCATCCGAACAGGGAATAAAAAGTTGAGATACTGCTCAAAAAATGAAAGTCTTCAAAAGTAAATGGCAGAAGCAAAATTGGCCCCTTCATGTGTGCTGCATATCTCCTACATTCTTCTTTTTCCTAGGAATTCTTGTGAGCCCATGAAGTAAGGACACAATACATCCACTGCTGTGAAATCAAAGTCCTGTATAAATTCCATTATTACAACAAAAGGAGGATGTGAGTTAAACTAACCAAGTAAGAACATTCAACTTGTCTTGAGCTTTTCTCACATTACCAAAAAGCAAAACAAAGCCAAAACCCAAAACCAAAATCAGGAAAATTTGCTCCTACTGGCCGCTGTGTTTCTTATCCAAGCCAGGATGCCATTGGCTTTATTGGTTACCGGGCCACACTGCTGACTCATATTTAATTTACTGTCAACCAGTGCTCACAGGACCCTCTCCAAGACTCAGCTTTCCAACCACACATCCCCAAGTCTGTAGCTTAACACGGGGTTGTTGTAACCCAGGTAGAGGACCTGGCTCTTGGCTATTCTATGAGGCTCTCCTATGAGGACAGACTGAGGTAGTTGGGGCTATTCAGTCTGGAGAATAGCAGGCTCTGAGGAGACCTAATTATGGCCTTCCAGTATCTTAAGGGGGCCTACAAGAAAGCTGGGGAGGGACTTTTTAGGGTGTCAGGTAGTGATAGGACTAGGAGGAATGGAACAAAACTAGAAATGGGTAGATTCAGATTGGATGTTAGGAAGAAGTTCTTCACCATGAGGGTGGTGAGACACTGGGACAGGTTGCCCAGGGAGGTGGTAGAAGCCTCATCCCTGGAGGTTTTTAAGGCCAGGCTGGATGTGGCTCTGAGCAACCTGATCTGGTGTGAGGAGTCCCTGCCCATGGCAGTGGGGTTGGAACTGGATGATCCTTGGGGTTCCTTCCAACCCTGACAATTCTATGATTCTATGATTCTATTCTGTCACTTTCTCTTCTAAAAATTGTCATGACTCAGATGTTGTTTTGCAAATACTTTTGTTTTCTTTCTCTCTCTCTCTCTCTCTCTTTTTTTTTTTTTTTTTTTTTAACTTCTTAATTTCATTCCTGAGAAGTATTAGCATTACATACTATTTTTCATGGCTATTAAGAAAGAAGATCTGTCAAGGGACAACTGAATACAGTTTAAACTAACTCAGAAAGCTGTATGGAAATGCCTCCATGCCTAAGGTTGTCTCTTGTTGGGGGGGTTGTCTGTTTTGGGGGTTTTTAGGTGTAAAAGTCAATATCTAAATTGACATTTTAAAAACCTTGAATGTTTATGAATCCTTCCAACTGGTGTCTATTTATTTAAATAATGAACTGATTCTTCTGTATGCATTCTTATAAAGCTTTTCTTAAGCATCTGCTTAGATTAACATGTCAAGCACTTTCCCCTCAAAAGACTTTAACCTTCACTTTGAATAAACTTAATGAATCAAAGATCACCTGGTGAAATGAAACTCAAAGAATGATCCAAGCCATCAACACAACATAAAATTGTTTGTCTGTTTAAGAAATATTTATGGGTATTTTTTCGTCTCTTTGAAGATAAATAATGTTATTTGCAATCCACTGTGATTAAAAGACGTAGGTTATTACAGTAGCATATGCACAAGAATAAATGAATAAAAAATGCCATAAATTTTTAAAGCATTCCAGTGTCCAATGTTAAATGAAAAGTATCTTTTTTCCTTTGCTTTTTTTTTTTTTTTTCCTTTTCTTTTTGTTTTCTTTTGGAGACTCCTTTTATGTGAGTAGAATAGAATAGAATAAACCAGCTTGGAAGAGACCTTCAAGATCATCGCGTCCAACCTATCACCCAACACCACCTAATCAACTAACCCATGTAACCAAGCACCCTGTCAAGTCTCCTCCTGAACACCTCCAGCAACAGCAACTCCACCACCTCCCCGGGCAGTCCATTCCAATGGGCAATCACTCTCTCTGTGTAAAACTTCCTCCTGACCTCCAGCCTGAACTTCCCCTGGCGCAGCCTGAGACTGTGTCCTCTTGTTCTGGTGCTGGCTGCCTGGGAGAAGAGACCAACATCTGCCTGTTTACAACCCCCCTTCAGGTAGTTGTAGAGAGCAATAAGGTCACCCCTGAGTCTCCTCTTCTCCAGGCTAAGTAGCCCCAGCTCCCTCAGCCTCTCCTCATGGGGCTTGTGTTCCAAGCCCCTCACTAACTTCGGTGCCCTTCTCTGGACTCGTTCCAGCAACTCAACCTCCTTCCTAAACTGAGGGGCCCAGAACTGGACACAGGACTCGAGGTGTGGCCTAACCAGTGCAGTGTACAGGGGCAGAATGACCTCCCTGCTCCTGCTGGCCACACTGTTTTTAATGCAGGCCAGGATGCCATTGGCCCTCCTGGCCACCTGGGCACACTGCAGGCTCATTCTCCTTAAGTTTTTACTCAGCTTTTAATTATTTCTTCAAGGTAATTGTGGGTATTTTGCTAGTACTGGCCCTAATCTTTCATTTCTGCTTCTGTGTCTTTGAAAGAGAGGGGATCATAGTGATGTGGTCAGTGATCTCCATAATGGGTGATCTGATGACTAATATTATTTGGTTTCAAGTAGTGGTGGTTCAGTCCATGTTCTGCTCTCTACTCCAGAAGCAGGCATTAGTGTCTGCTTGGCAGATTCTAAACATTGCTGAAAGAGCAAATTTGTTATATCTTTATTCTAGGAGTCAAGAAAGAGGAAGGAGACACACATTGATTATCCCTGAGTGCACGAGTTCAGCTCAACTTAGTACCTATGGACTGACAATATCATTCAAATCCTCACCACCAAATCCCTTTAAATCTGTTCGATTAAGTAAACATTCTCTTGGTAACAGTTGTTCTCATGGAAACATGGTTTTGGAAAGCCTTTCAGACTTTGAACTGAGGCAGGTCATAGATAGAATTTTCATAACTTTCAACTGTTTGGGTTCAAAGCTCATTTTCTGTTTTAATTTTGGAGTGCATGTGAAGAAACTCTTGTGTACTTGACTATGCTTGCAAATACAGAAGACACAGCAAATGAAATTTTATGCTGTCACTGTCTTTAGTGTTATGGCTTTGATGTCAGTCTCACAGAGGCATTAATGAAGCTTCCATGCTTCAAGTTTGAAATACAACAAGAAAAGCACTGAAATTTGAAACGTAATTAATTGTGAACTTGGATCTCTAGTTCAGGTTGATACCATCTTAATGAGATATTAATCCAGTGTATTTCTTCCTCTCCAATCACCTTTTCAACCCTTCTCTAAAATGAAGGGTACCAGCTGAAAACCTTTTACATTCTACCAATATTAGTTTGTACTAGATACAGTTTCACAAAGCATCTTCCAGTAGCTGGAAACTGATTTGAATTTTAAGTTCCAGACATGGTTCTACATCAAAGCATTGTATTTGTGACAGCATGTCTGGTTTCTATTTTTTCAGACAGATTAGCTTATTTCTGCTAATTACTGATTAGCTATCAATAGGCTTTAGAAGAAGCAAGTCTATGGGTAAGGAAAAAACAAAACAAACCAAACCCCAACTCGTTAAAAGTCTCCCATCCTTAGAAAAGTCAATAATTTGCACTGAAAACTGAAGTCAAATGCAAATTGTAATGCATAATCCAAGTCATAACAGAGATAGGACTTTCTTTTGTCTAAAGTGAATGTCTAACAACAAAAAGAAATGTGTTGTAACAAAGAGGGGGTTTATGTTGTAGCAAGGAAGAGAGCTTGAGAATTAAAGATCCAGTTTTTCATTTGATCACAAAGCTTCTCTGCAAATACACTTTGTTATTCCCCAGGTTCTGAATGAACCTTTTCCTCTACTACTATTATTAGCCAGATAAAAATCTTTGCCACCTTCATTTATAATCTTCAATTAAATTTCTTTAAATATAAAATCACGGAATGAAGCAGCTGAAAGAAAATCTAGACTTGAATTAGACCAAGAGAAACAGCTAAACTAAGTTAGGAATACTTCTGTATGTAAAGTGGACCTAAGTAGTGGGTTAATTTTCTTTAGAACATGCAATGTCATGTCAGTATCAAGAAAGAAAGAGAAGTATAGAAGTATAGATTCTATAACCTGTTGAGTACCTCTTGATGCTTCAGGACTGAAAGCAATAGGAGTATTCAAGGCTCTTCACACTAACAGTAGCCTGAGTCAACATAATTGAATCACTGGATGTTTCTGACACATACTTTAAGAGGAAAAAGGCCATAAATTACCTCAGTTATCTTGTTTATATCAACAGCTGTACAGAGAGAGGAACTGCTGTTCTTAAAAATGATCACAATGCCTATGTACATGTGCCTTACTCTCACTGCTGTCCTCACTACCAGATGCAGATGAGATGCAGATGGATACAAATAGTTAAAATTGAGTGTGCACAATGTGCCAAACAGGCATAGAAATTCCACATCAGTCAGGCCTATTCTTGACACCACAGTCATTGCTATGTGCCCCAAAATCATCGCACATTTTCCTACTTAGAGTGTAATTCAACACAAGGACATTAAATAGCTATTTTGTTTTGGGCTTTTGTTTGTTTGTTTGTTTTGGGTGTTTTTTTTTATAAGGTATTATTTATTTAGGCACCAAGGAACTGACTGTATTTGTAATAAACATGAATACGTGGGAATAAGATTACTTAGTAGTAGTTGCTGGCAGTGCACAGAATGTCCTAGGCCCTGTACAGAGCTTCTTTATGCACTATTATCTTTCCTGAAAAGAAATCATAATAGCAAGAAAAACTGAATAAACACTAAGAATAACAACTGTTTCCAGAAAGAAATCAGCCAAGTTTGTGTCAGGCTTGTATTTGTCAACGTTCAGCTGTTTCTGGACAAGCATTTGTTCATTAATGAAAGCATTTGCAAAACTGGTTAAATAAAAAGCAGATTCAAAATGACCTTGGTTTAATGGACAGGTTTTTTTTTAGAACTCATTGTGGAAGGGTCAATGCTTTTTAGATTAAAAAAAAAAAACATGAAATCCTTTTTAAAAGAATTTATACTGAAAGTCCCAGTTTTCCACCAATTTTCTTCTTTTGCTTAGAGCTGCCAGATAAAGAAACACTGTAATCTAGGTGACGGTATCAGCCATCAAAGTGAAAAACTTCTATGCTCTTTGTAGACTAAAATTTACACTGGTAGATAATACTAGAAATGGTGATAGTTTACTGCTTTTGACTTTTGTACCTAAAAGAGAAATGATCTGAATTGCTCTCCTGTGGCAGAACAGGATTTGTAGAGCGTGAGGATGCACTGCAGAGAAGCAAAAGTTCACCCTGAGTTTACAATGATTTTTGCCATGAAATTTAGGGTAACACGTGGGTTCCTATAGTAAACAGTGCACAAATGTGAGCCATGTTTGTATGATGGAGGATACTGTGGAAATTCCTGGGCTTAAACAAACTGGAATAGAAAACAGAAGTTGTATCCTGATGAAATTACAGAATCAAATGAGATGAACATCTGATTTGGAGCACAGAGGTCTGCCACTTCCCATTCGATCGTGGAGGGAGAAAGAAGTGACTCAGATTTGATTATCACTAGTGTTGAATTAGCAGACTTACACAATACCTCCATATAAAAAGATATTTAATTGTTAACTGCTTGACTAAAGTTGTATGTATACATATATGATGTGTCTAAAAGAAAGGGGCAGAGGGAAGAGAGAGAGAGTAGGTAAAGATCCAGATGACCACCCACAGTTCCAGTGACATTTTGCCTGATCCACACCTTGAGGCTTTTGTAGTGGGTGTACACCTGCCAGTGTGTTCAGGTAAATTTTATTCCCTAACAAGAAGGCTGTTTCTTCATTGGGTATCCCTTAATTTCCACGGGGAATGCTGGAAGGCAGGCTGGGCAGTAACTGGCTGGAAAGCAGCCCTGAGGAGAGAGACTTGGGGGTGCTGGTGGACAAAAACCTCAACATGAGCTCTCAGTGTGCACTTGCAGCCCGCAAAGCCAATCAGATCCTGGGCTGCATCAGGAGAAGTGTGGCCAGCAGGTCGAGGGAGGTGATCCTCCCCCTCTACTCAGCCCTGGTGAGACCCCACCTGGAGTACTGTGTCCAGTTCTGGAGCCTCTATCACAAGAGGGATGTGGAGGTGCTGGAGCGTGTCCAGAGAAGGGCCACAAGGATGATCAGAGGGCTGGAGCACCTCTCCTATGAGGACAGACTGAAGGAGTTGGGGCTGTTCAGTCTGCAGAAGAGAAGCCTCCGAGGTGACCTAATTGTGGCCTTCCAGTATCTGAAGGGGGCCTACAGGAAGGCTGGGGAGGGACTTCTCAGGATCTCAGGTAGTGATAGGACTAGGGGGAATGGAATGAAGCTGGAGGTGGGGAGATTCAGGCCAGATGTGAGGAGGAAGTTCTTCACCATGAGAGTGGTGAAGCCCTGGAAAGGGTTGTCCAGGGAGGTGGTCGAGGCCCCGTCCCTAGAGGTGTTTTGGCCAGCCTGATGTAGTGTGGGGTGTCCTTGCCCATGGCAGGGGGGTTGGAACTAGATGATCCTTGTGGTCCCTTCCAACCCTGAATGATACTATGATACTATGATACTATGATATGTTCATGCACAAAGAGGGGTAGGGCAGCATTAACCCTTTCCGCCAGTTGAGCTGAAAGTTGTAGAGACCCTGTATTTCATTATCCTTTTCATGGTGTGCAGAAATATTCCTCATCTCATTGAAACATATAGAAATTTGGCAGTGGGGGAGATGAGGGGAGAGCCAAGGCCTCCAATGCATTTAGAGCCCTCCTGAGCTGACATATTTTGTTCCTCATTTTACCCAGAGCGCTAACTGACCTAACTACAAGGGTTCTGCCTCCTCACACAATGTTTGAGACATTAGCTCATTTGGATAAATCTGAAAAGGTCCTGGATGAAATTGATTTATATATTAAATGCTTTAAGTTAGATCTCCTTTGACTGTGTGACAGACATGAAAATGATTTTAAGTATTTCAGGCAGTTAAAAGAAAGCTGAAAGATGATAGCTGTTCTCTCCCTTTCCTCTGAATTTTAAAAAATGTCATTTTTCATTCTCCAGAAGACAGAGAGAACTGTTGTGGTAACTGCATTAATTAAATTACCATTGGCTTGGTGTTAATGGAAGAGAGTATGGATTGCAAGAGGTATTGCAAAGAGGGAACGATAGCCCTCCTCAGCTTCCTCCAGCAAATCAGCCTGTCCAGTACAAATAGAAACTACATCAGATTGTAACAACAGCATGTAATTCCCATTCTGCCCTTGCATACATAACTACAGAAAGCACAGTAAAGGTACACTGGCAAGGCGCATTGCTGTAGACTCCCTTCCACAGCAAATACAGATCTAGAAGACCAGTATAAGCTTTTAAATTTATCCAAACTCCTGATTCCCAGTGTCACTTTGTTAACATCAGCCACTTCACACACAGCCTTTTTGAAAATGTTAGTTCCCTTTATCAAAGGATTTTTTTCTTACATTGCTCCAACCAGACCTCCTTTGATCAAGAAGAACATAGGAGACCTAAAGTAGGAGTTGTTGCTCCTACTCCCAACAGGCATAACCCCGTGTACTACTTGCACCTCACAACTAGGGAGTGGAGTGCCTCTGTCTTCTCTTCTCTGGTTCTTTCACATAGAAAGAAAACTACCTTCAGACAATAGTCTTCTTCCAGAGTGAAAGCAGGCATTGTCCCCTGTGTCTTTCCAGATATTTTTTTTGCTGAAGGTGTTGCCAAACACTAGAATAAAGTCCTCAGAGTGCTCATCATCCTGGGAGGTGTTTAAAAGATGCATAGATGTGGTGCTAAGAGATATGGTTTAGCACCATCCTTGGCAGAGTTAGATAATAGTTGGACACATTATCTTAGAGGTCTTTTCCAACCAAAGTGATTCTATGATTATATAATAAGAAGTAGAAGACAACTCTTAAATCACAATTATATTTTGCTGCTTCTAAGAAACTGGATTTTAAGTCAAAACTATGCTCAAAAGCTTAACTTAACTCAGTCTAACTTAACTTTCTCATTCCTCTGCATCCTGAGGCTTTGGGCTTAAATAAGGAGCTTATTGAATGGATTCAGTTGTGCTTAAACTAAAATGTAGGCATTTTTCTCACACAGCCAATGACTTTGCATCAAAATGTAGGCTGCTAAATTCCATTTGCAGTACTGTGGCTGAGGAACAAAAAACCACACTAAGAAAAAATTCTTAAATGACTGCAACCAGTGTCACTTGAACTAATTTGTCATCATGATTACAAAATTATTTAAATGAGCTTTACTGACAATTACCCAAGCAGTTTCCTGGAGGGTCAAAACTGCTATCAAGACAGGATTGAATTTAAGATTGTGGGTGTAAATGGTTTTCTGTAGAATGGTTCTTCAAGTATTGTTTCCTTCCCTTCAAGACACACACAACAAACCCCAAACAACCAAGCAAGCCCGCATCCCCAACAACAACAACAAAAGGAACAACAGAACACCCAACAGTCTATAAACAGTTTGAGAATTCAACTCACAGACAACCTCCAGAATGCATAATAAGAGGATATGCACACTTAAGAAAATGTTTAGAGAGAAAGAATAGATGTAATCGCTGTTAGGTTTCAAAATAGCTCTGTGATGAACACAAAACTATGCTTAAGTAATATCCTTAGTATTATTTCCACCAATAAAGATGAAGATGCTTTAACTGAGTTCATAGAAAAGGCTAACAGCCCTTTAACTACAGTCAGAGCTTAGCAAGACATAATATTTTAGGGTAAATATAAGATTCCTTGCTATGCTTAGGGAGTAAATGGAAGAGCCACAAGTCTCCAATCCCATTCCGGAACCACTAACTGTAACACTTGAGGTGAGGAGAAAGTTCTTCACTGAGAGAGTTGTTAGCCACTGGAATGTGCTGCCCAGGGAGGTGGTGGAGTCGCTATCCCTGGAAGTGTTCAAGAGGGGATTGGACAAGGCACTTGGCCCCATGGTCTAGTAGGCATGAGTTGTTGAGTGGCAGGTTGGACTTGAGGATCTTTGAGGTCATTTCCAACCTAATTGATCCTATGATTCTAATTGACATGTGTTTCTCACGGGTTGGACCAAGTGACCTCCAGACTTTCCCTCTAGGGAAAAAAGCTTCCTCAGGTTTATGATGGGTTCTTGTCAAGATTGAAGAGATAACAAGAATGTTTCTGTTGCTGTCATTTCTTCACTGAAATAGAAGACACTAATCATCATTCACAACCATGACATACTTGGCCTGCTAATTTATACAGAAAATTAATCCAGTTACTGGTGCATTGTCATTCCTATAATATCATTGGATGTTTTGGAAGTTAAAAGGCTTCAATATGTTTAAAATCTACCTTTTTTTTTCCCCCTTTTTTTTTGTTGTTGTTTTTTAAAGTATTTTATTTTTAAAATATTTGTTTCTAAGTACAGTTTGCTTTGGTGATCTGTAAGACTTTTGGTCTTCTGTTTCAAAATGTTGGCTATGTAATACTGCTTGCAAGAATGCATTTAAAAGTACACAAATTGAGTTTCATTTTATGATGCAGCATAAATATGAATTATGCAACTAGTGGCTTTCCTTAAAAGTTCTAATTTAGCATTAGGAAGTTAGCTGTAAATTGTAATTTACCATCTGCTCACCATATACCTACCACTTCTGGAAAAGATAAATTGAATTATTTCCCTTACCTAATGCAGAAATAAACTCTCATTCGAAGCTCTGGTTGCATTTATTAAGAAAGATTTGCTAACTCTTTATAAAAGACTCATGAGTAACTTTTAAGTATCAGTTCAATATATACAGAAATGCATTGCAAATTGTTCTGACATTTTTATTTATGATATGAAGTGAAGTATCTTCTGGTTTCCATAGCAAAAAAAAAAACCCACCTTACAAATGCTAAACTCTAATTCTAATTAGTGAAGGGATGAAATCAGGGAGAGGGGAAAGCATAAATTTCACTGAAAAAAAAGGTTAACTCTAGTAAATCAGCAGCTAGAATGTATATTAATTAATAAAAATTACCTTTTTTTGATTTCTTTTTTCTGTCTCAGCAGAGGATGTAGCAAAGGACTAATAAGATTTTAACTCAAAATGTCTGTACTTTATAGCATTACAGTGAGCTACAGATGGTTGCTCACAGAAACTCTTTAACTCAAGTACAGCAGTAAAAACTTCAGGAAAAAAAACACCAGACTGTGTTAATGCTCTGACTAATAGATCTCAGGAACCTCTGCTTCTGTACACATTATTCACTGGTGAATAGAATCGTAGAATCATAGGATCAATTAGGTTGGAAAAGACCTCAAAGATCATCAAGTCCAACCTGTCACCAAGGATCTCATGACTAAACCATGGCACCAAGTGCCACGTCCACTCCCCTCTTGAACACCTCCAGTGATTCCACCAGCTCCCTGGGCAGGCCATTCCAATGGCTAACAACTCTCTCTGTGAAGAGCTTTCTCCTCACCACACTTCCCCTGGTGCAGCTTGAGACTGTGTCCTCTTGTTCTGGTGCTGATTGCCTGGGAGAAGAGACCAACCCCCTCCTGGCTACAACTTCCCTTCAGGAAGTTGTAGAGAGCAATAAGGTCTCCCCTGAACCTCCTCTTCTCCAGGCTAAACAGTCCCAGTGCAAGCAAAACTGAAAACAAGGAACAGGAAGACAGCAGAACCGAGTCCCATATGAATGAAATTCCTGGTTAACAAGAGAGATTCCAGGTGACTGTAGTCTTGCCAATGTAATGCCCACCTACAAGAAGGGCTAGAAGGAGGATCTAGGGAACTACAAGCCTGTCAGCTTGACCTCGGTACCAGGGAATATTATTGAGCATTTCATCTTGGGTGCACTCACACAACAAGTGCAGGACAGCTGGAGGATCAACCCCAGCCAGTAGGGGGTCATGAAATGCATGCCCTGCTTGACCAACCAACCTACTTAGTGACCCACCTAGTGAATGAAGAGAAGACTGTGGGTGTTATTTAGTGGACTTTACTAACGCCTTTGACACAGTCTCCCACAGCATTGTCCTAGAGAAGCTGGTGGCTCAGAGCTTAGACAGATGGACTCTTTTCCGGATAAAAAACCTGGCAGGATGTCTGAGCCCTGGGAATGGTGGCAAATGGGACTGAATTCAGTTGGATTGTGGTGACAAGTGGTGTTCCTCACTGCTCAGTTTTGGTGTCAGTCTCGTTTGACATCTTTATCAATGATCTGGATGAGGGAATTGAGTGCTCCCTCTGTAGATTTCTAGATGACACCAAAATGGGAAGGAGTGTTGACCTGCCTGAAGTTAGGAAGGCTGTGCAGAATGATCAGATAGACTGGATCAATGGGCTGAAGTCAATTGTATGAGGTTTAACAAGGCCAGGTGATGAGTCCTGCACTAAGGTTGGACACGATGATCTTGAAGGTCTCTTCCAACCTGGTTTGGTTTATTCTAATAAAGTTTATTCTAATAAAGGTCACAACAACCCCTTTCTTGCTGGAGAGTGTCTGGAAGACTGCACAGCAGAAAAGAAGCTGGGAGTGTTGTTTGACAGCTGGATGAACATGAGCCAGCAGTGTGCCCAGGTGGCCAAGAAGGTCAAGAGCATCCCAGTCTGTATCAGACATAATGGGGCCATCAGGAGAAGAAAGTGTTTGTGCCCCTGTTCTCGGTACTGGTGAGGTTTCACCTTGAATATTGTGTTCAGTTTAGGGCCTCTCACTATAAGAAGGACACTGTGTTTTGCGAGCATGTCCAGAGAAAGGCAGTGAAGCTGGTGGAGGGCCTGGAGAAAGAGTCTTCTGAGTGAGTGGCTGAAGGAGCTGGGATTGTTTAGTTTGGAGAAGAGGAGGCTGAGGGAAGACCTTATTGCCCTCTACAACTGCCTAAAAGGAGGTCGTAGTAAGGTGGGTATTGATCTCTTTTCCCAAGTAACTAGTGATAGGACAAGAAATGGCCTCAAGTTGAACCAGAAGTTTGGATTGGATATTAGGAAAACATTCTTTACTGAAAGGGAGGTCAGGCATTAGAACAGGCTGCCCAGGGAAGTGGTAGATTCCCCATCCCTGGAGCTGTTCAAAAAACACATAAACATCACATTTTGGGACACAGGGTAGTGGACATGGTGGTATTGGGATGATAGTTGGACTTGATGATCTTAGAGGTCTTTTCAACCTTAATGATTCTATGACATTTGAAGTCTGCAACCTTCTCAGAGTTACTAGAACCTCCAGAAGTCTCTTCCAACTGAGGTCTGATAATCCACAGGTGTTCATTAGGGCTTTAAAGCCTTGACTCAAAGTTCTCATTAGATCTGCATAGTGTTTACCTTCAAAAATGACAATGTAATTAGATTTAATGGGATGTGGAAAACTTACCCGGGGAAAACCTCAAATACATACTAGAGTGCCCCAGAGCATACAACATTATGTGAAGGAATTCCACTGTGAACAACCCAAACTGCTCCATTTGCTCTTAAAAACATTACATGGCCAGTGGTAAGCAAGCACATTAACAATTTTTTTTTTCCTGCAGATGCCTTGACTTTGCTAGGACAAGAGGATGTGTTATGATGAAGCTGCCTGCAGACATCAGGGCAATTCCTGGCTTCAGTCAGCTGATGTACAACATGGACTAGGGCCTCTGTGCCTGGATTTACTTCAAAGACTTAGCCCCTCAAGAGTCATAGTCTGGTAGGACTCAGGAGAATTAATGTGTCTGTCTAACTTTACTGATGGACCCACATCTCCAGGATGGGAAACAGCTTTCAGTGACAACCTTTTAAAATATAGGCTTCTGTTTTTGTATTCATTCAACATGGAGAAGAACTGAATGAAACTTCCTTCATAGGAGTGTTTAGTATGACTTTTATTACCTCCTAGGACTATCATTAGCATTTTGGTTAATAGCAGGAGATAGTGTGACCGTTTGAGGCTGTCCCCTTAAGAAAGGGAATATGGTAGTCGGATGTTTGTAAACGAAAAGATGGATCTTAACTAATTTCATTGGTAGATTGGGAGGAAACCCCTCTGTGTGGTTGAAGACAATATGCTGCAGGGTTAGGTGCATGATTTCCCCTGCTTTTGCTGATTTTTAAACATATCACCCTCTCAGTTATCTCCTGGTCTTATCCAACTCCATAATAACACTTGGGAAGTCAAAGAGGATTGTTGTCTCCGCCCTTTTCCTCTCTTGTGCTCAGTACAAAAGCTTCAAGCAGAATTTTTAGAAAGTTAGCTAAAAGGACAAGAACTTGCAGGTAAGAGAGGAGAGAAAGGTAGTGTAGTGTGCAGTGGGGAATTTTGAAATATTGCCAGTTTCATGACTTCTTGGAGTTTCTCTTTCCTTTATTTTCTTTCAATAGAACTTATTTTGAGAAAGCGTTATTTAGAATGACAGAGTGAAGAGGGAGGGGAAGAAAAAGAACGAGTTTAGTGATAACAGGAGGAGAGAACATGTACCAATAAAATCTATGAAAGGCTGTCACGCGTTGACAACTTTATCACTAGAGCTGGCAGGAATTTTTCAAGCAGAAGCAAATTTAATCAGGAAATGCCAATTTCTTGAACAAGGAATATTCTCCGTGCATGTTTTTCTTTTACACAAGTTCAGTGGACTCCAGTTTGAACAATCTTCTAGTAGGCATCTTGACAACTTGAGCACACTTGGCTGCAGAGCAAGGAAGAGCAGCTGGTCCTGCCTTTGAGCAGCCAGGGTTGGTTTTTTTTGGATCAGTGTTTCTGCTGGGACACCAGCAGGGTAAGTGTCAATACCTGAAATTTCTCAGTAGAGCTTATTTGATTGTTATTAGCTTTACTGCAGGCATCTACGCACGCATGTATATGCTGCAGCTTGATCATCATACAAGCTGCTTCTCTATTCGAACACCAGACTAGATTAGATTCATTTTCTGTGTCATCTGAATATTCTAGTGAATTCTGTGTCTTGCTTGTAAAGATAAATTGCCTTTCTTGGGAGAAATCCCAGAAGAATTTAGCTCGCTCTGTATTTGTTGTGGAGTGTTTTGTTCTCTAGAAATCCACACCCCTGAGGTACTTCGACGCAGGAGGCAACCTTCACTTCGACTGGGACAAAATATTTCTTCTACCACTAGGGGACAATGTTGGTCTTCATGTAGTCGATTAATTCTGGTGACAGTGGTAAGACATTTTCCGTTATTTTTAGCAAACTTAAAAAGAAGCGTTAAAAATGGTTTCTTTAATACAAAAGAACACTTTCCCTCAGCGTTTATGATAGTTCCACAACCCATGCTCTCATTTGAAACTATATATATATATATATATATATATATATATATATATATATATATTTTAAAGAACCACCAAATCCAGGGTTTATTAGTGTGAAACTCACTTTATTAATTCAGTATTAAAAGGTGATATTATATTAAAGCATTCATTCATATTTTGGTACTGGGAAATGAGTTTGCTTTATTTCTCTGGTTTGTTTGGGGAGGTTTTCTTTTGGTTGTGGGGTGGGGTTTTTTTTTTGGTGTTTGTATTTTTTTCCCCAGAAATTATTTTTTCCCTTTTCCTTTGGGACAGAAAGATGTTTGGTTGAAGAGCTCATTAGTAAAGAAAAATTAAAATCAATTAATAATGCAGTCAGATATGCACATACATAGAATAAACCAGGTTGGAAGAGACCTTCAAGATCATCGCGTCCAACCCATCAACCAATCCAACTCACCATTCCTATCTGTGCTCTGAGGCACTAATTTGCTGTTGAAGTTCTAATACACAGAGTTATAGAAATGCATAGTTCCTGGGAAGTGAGAGGAAGGAGAAATTGAAATGACTATGCAATGAGTCTAACAAAACACCCTTGAGAAATGGAGCAGGGTTACAGAATGATTTCAGATTTCAATATTAGTCATTTTCCAAATACCAAATACCCAATTACCAAAGACAACAGGTTTACTGCAATAAAGACAAATATTCTGAAGCCTCAACATATAGTATACATCTGTGTATTAATTTAAATGTAAATTCAAAAATGAAATTAAAATAAATCTGTTGCATTAGCTCTCCTTTTTTTTTCCTTCCATACCTCAAATTATCCTTTTGCTACTATGCTTTACATAAAACAGATTCACAGATTTCAGCTGGTTCAACAGTGGTGAAATAATGTTTAGTGCAGCTGAGTCATATAACACAAGTTTTACTCACAGCAAGTTGTAGAATCATAGAATGGTCTATGTTGGAAGGGACCTCCAAAGGTCATCTAGTCCAAACCCCTCAGGAGACAGCAGGGACTTCCTCAACTAGATCAGGCTGCCCAGAGCCCTGTTGATCCTCACTTTGAATACCTCCAGGGATGAGGCCCCAGCCACCTTCCTGGGCAACCTGTTCTGGTATTCCAGCTCCCTCATGATAAAGAGCCTGCTCCTAACAGTCAATCTAAATCTGCTCTTCTCTAGATTTGAAGCCATTTTACCCTTGTCCTATCACCACAGGCCTTTGTAAGCAGTCTCTCTCCATCCTTCTTGTAAGCCCTCTTCAGGTACTGTAAGTCTGCTATTAGGTCTCCCTGGAGCCTGAACAACATCAGCTCCCTCAGCCGGTCTTTGTAGCAGAGGTGCTCCAACACCCTGATCATTTTCATGGCTTTCTCTGGACCTGCTCCATTAGATCCATGTCCTTCTCTCATTGAGGGCTCCAGACCTGGACACAGTACTCCAAATGTTGTATGTGTCATAATTACTGTCCATTATTCTTATTGTCAACAATGCAAGTATTTTTATCATCACCACCTTTAAAAATCATAAATATCAATCATAAAATAGTCACCTAATTCTCTTGATTATATTTCTGTGTACTAACAATCTAGATCTACAGCAAGCCATTAGGGGTACAGATTAATGTAGTTCTTAATTGTAATGAACCTCATTAGCAGAATTGCTCTGCGTTTTCTCGCTGTTTTCACTCAGGAGTGCCGAGCCTTTGAGCAGACAGAGTCGTCTTAGCTGTAGTGGAAGAGACCTGCACATGTCTCAGGGAATGCTAAGAACACAGATTCTCTGGTGCTGATAACCAGTCTCTTAAGCAGCCTAGATCTTAAAAGCTATCAGAAATCAGGAGACTTGTGGCCAAAGTTCTTCAGATAAAACTGTAATCTTCAGAAAATATTAACCAAGTTAAAACCAACAGAAGTCTCTGTTACCTTTAATGATAAGGTTTGCTTAAACTAGGGCAAGATTTAGATCTAAATCAGGCAATGAAACCCAGGACAACCCAGCTGTTAGGTTGGAACACTGGAGGCAGAAGTACAAGACCTGGGAAAAAAAGAAACAACAACAACAAAAAAGGCACCACAGTGATTAAAGCCAGGCCATTACACAGTGTTTAGCACCCCATCTGTGTATGTTTATCATTTCTTAAAGTCTTCGAGAGCACATGCGTTTAGCTGTATTAGTTATTAAAATACATGGAGGAAAACACATTACATTGGTTATAAATGGAAACGATAGAGTCAAGATGAAATGGTTTCTAAAAGACACTTAGAAACTGTGCAGCAGAACTGGAAGGCAATAAAGGACACCAAAAATTTCAAGCTGCTTTCACATCCACTAACACAAAAGAAAGCAAAACTCCATCTGTTTCAAAAATTAGCCTGATGCTAATGGAGACATTGGCAACTTACATTCAGGCAAAGATCCCAGCCCTCACTCCGTATGGACCTGCTTGATGTCATCACCAGCTGAATTCTGGAGACTCACACCATCTTTCTGCAGCCTTCTGCATCTGACCATAAGATCTATAACAGAATAATAAAATGGTGTGGCGTACCTAGCCAGTAGTTCAGAATAATTTGTAATTGAAGAGACTGGTGACAGTGAGATTCAAGTGGCCCCTTCAAAAAACTCACAGCTTCCCAGTATCTGATTTTGCTTTCTACCTATAAAATGCTGCTTTCACATTTGCCAATGTATGGGTCTGACCTTTAGTTATAAGAACAATAACCATATTCCCTAGTTAGAAGTATTTGGGTTGTGTCTGTTGGGGTTTTGGTAGTAGAGGAAGGTGCTACTGGCAGGGCTCCTGTAAGAAGCTTTGAGAAGCTCCTTCAGCTCCAAATCAGATCTAATTCTGGCCAAGGTCCAGCCAACTGGTAACTCTTCAATAACTCAATCACAGTATCACTAAGGTTGGAAGAGACCTCAAAGATTATTGAGTCCAACCTGTCACCACAGACCAATAATCTCAGTCAGAATTATATCTAGCCAGGGAGATCAAGGGGAACAGCAAAAAATTCTACAGGTATATTAATGGTAAAAAGAAGTCTATAGAAGGTGTGGCCCCCCTCAGAAAGGAAACAAGAGAGGGGGAACCTTTAGGAACTTCACATCAGCTCCACACAAACGTGGCTGGGTTGAAGTGGTGCTGAGAGAAGCTTTAAGAAAGCTGCTCCAGAAGGAAGGTTGCAAAGGTTTCCCATTTCCCAGCTTAGTGCTTTACTATGAGGGTGCTGGAACACTGCAACAGATTGGCCAGGGAGGTGGCTGGGGCCCCATGCCTGGAGATATTCAAAGTGAGGCTTGACAAGGCTCTGAGCAACCTGATCTCCTCTTCCCACTCATCTTTCATCTTTCCAAAGCAGCTCCTGCTCCCTCTACACCATCCTCCACCCTGCCTAAACAGCTCCTGCTCCACCACCACCGTTTTTGCACCCATCCTAGAGCCTGGAGCAAGACCCTCAACCAGACAAGATACCACACAGAGTAGCTCAGCCCCAGCCAGGAGGCCCAGCCTAAGCCCATAGATGATATTGGAGGGGCCATCAACCTTCTTCCTACCTAACCGGGGGGCCACCAGGCCCCCCGGCCTTTGTTGTCACCACCACCATCACCCAGTGTGCACCATAGGCACTCACCAGTGATGAGAGGAGGATCCCTCAGCCCAGATGGGCTCAGCTTGGAGCTTCTGCCTTTCCTGGGGGGGATTAAAAAGAGGAGTGGGCAGGAAGGGCCAAGTGGCCGCACCTGAGGTGGGAGGAGACTGCAACAGAGCCCAGGTGCTCTGGGATTTGAGGAGAAAAAAGGGGAAATAGGGTGGGTGGGGGAGAAAAGGGGCAGATATGGTGGGAAAGGAGAGGATTTTAAAATAACTTTATTTTCCATAAATCTTTCATAAGGCACAACTGCAGTTCATGGTTTGCTTTGCCTCCATGCAAAAAGAATAAACCCATCAATACTTCATAAAATAAAGCAGCATGGTGGCTATTACAATGAAACCTTTCCACCATTATCATTTTGCTTGGTGGGAAAATCTGTGCTTTTCAGATCAAAATAACAAGTTTTAACAACAACAACAGCAACAAAAGTTCTCCATGAGTTAATTTTCTCCCTGGATACCAGCAGAAAACACCAGGATGATGAAGGGACTGTAGCACGTGCCCTGTGAGGAGAGGCTGGGAGCCCTGGGGCTTTTTAGTCTGGAGAAGAGAATGCTGAGAAAAGATTTAATAAATATTTATGAATACCTGAGAGATGGATGTCAAGAGGGAGGGGACAGGCTCTGCTCAGTTGCCCCCTGGGATAGGACAAGGGGTAGTGGATATAAACTAGAGAACAGGAGATTCCATGTTAGTATGAGGAGGAAATTCTTCACTGTGAGGGTCACAGAGCACTGGAACAGGTTCCCCAGTGAGATTGTGGAGTCGCCTTCTCTGAAGACTTTCAAGACCCACCTGGATGTGTTCCTGTGTTATCTGTGCTAGATTCCATGGTCCTGCTCTGGCAGGGGGGTTGGACTCTAAGATCTCTGGAGGTCCCTTCCAACCCCTAACATCCTATGATCTTGTTATCCTATATGTAAGTGCTGGGCTGGTTCTTTAGTTTGAGGAGTTCTTCTGTTTGGACAAGAGTGGGACCTGTGAGAGACAGCTGTGCAGACGCTGAAGTCCATGAGGAAGGACTGAGTGAAAGGGCTGGGTGGTGGATTGTTGCCAGTTGTGCAAGCTTAACCCACAACATTATAGAAATGATTCCATTTTACTCATGAAGTCCATCTAAAACACCAGACATTTAACAAATGAACAAACAAACCAGAGGAGTTCAAGTCCTATTATTTAAGTGCCACTTGACAATGCTAATTTCAAGAGTGAATCACAATTCTTAATTCTCCTCTGTTTAAACTAAAATAATACTTGGATGATAAAAAGGTTAATTTGGAAGGAAGAAAAGGTCCCCTTCTTAAATATAATTTCCAGATTGTAAACATGAAGATAAGACACCTAATGTGAAAAGGAATCATTTCATCTGACCAACACAAACCAGTGCCTTTTAAAACACAGAGCAGACAGCAGTCTTGCCAGCCATGGCCTATGGGGAAGCAGCTGGTGATTTAGGACTCAGTTGTGGAAGACTTTTAATGCTGTGATTTCAATCATACTCTCCAGAAGACTGTCAGAGAGCATGGATATCAAATATGAGCAGGAGTTTTAGCAGGTGGAATTCGTGGTGCTACAAACTCAGTAAGAAACTGGCTGACCTTTTGTGTAGCTTTCAGAAGAGAAATAAGCTAATACGTCCTTACAGCTAGCGGTAACAAAGAATGTCAGTGTGTGAGGGCACAGTTCAGGCTCATCTATTCAAGTCACACAAGATGCATTTAGATTAGTCTGAAATGCAAGACAATGAAAATTAGCTAGAAACAAGATACAAAGGCACAGCCAACTATATGCAGGATATTAGAGTGTGAGTGTTCTGCCTTATTTGTGATACCCGAATATAAATGCAAAATCTTCATGTGCCTCTATAGGCTCTAAAAATCAGTTGAATTTGCAGCTATTTCTGCCTTTTGATTTTTTCCATATCTGCTTTGACAATTATGTAAATAACAGAAAATGTGATTGTCATCTCCAAAATAAATCATTTGACCTCTAGAGAGCTCTGTGTGTGAGTTAGAGATGACAATTTAGCAACAGCCAATTCTGGCTGCTGCAGAAACGATAGGGAAGAGCAAGCACTACTTGGCCATGGTGACTCATCAATTACCTTCTCAGGCAAGATTTTTCTGTTTTAGTTTTTGTTTTTTCATTAAAAAAAAAGCTGCACATATTGGCCTGGATAACAAAAAAAAATCCCCAAACAAACAAAAGAGAAGTACATGCATAACCAACTACTCTGTTGGTTGCCAAATAGCAGAATACTAACAAATATATGAGAAGAGAATTTGGTGCTGAAGCTTAGAAACCGTTTCTAAACAAAGGGTAGAAAAAGTATTTTACATGAAAATTTACATCCAAAAGTATGTTTAATAAAGGTTACCTTTCTGAAAGCAGAAAATGTCATTTTGCCCAGAGTACAAATAGAATAGAATAGAATAGAATAGAATAGAATAGAATAGAATAGAATCAGGTTGGAAGAGATCTTCAAGATCATTGCATCCAACCTATCATCCAACACCACCTCATCAACTAAACCATGCAACCCAGCAGCCCATCCAGTCTCCTCCTAAACACCTCCAATGATGGTGACTCCACCACCTCCCTGGACAGCACATTCCAATGGGCAAATGAAGATCCAAAAAATGGACTCCACTGTTGCCTAATATTAGAGGTGTTTAAATTTACCAGTTGGGTCCTTCATCTGTATGAAAAGGCAAAAGGCCCTTCAAAATCCTTGTACAAGTGCATGAAATTACTGTAATTCTGAGCAACTCAAGACTTCACTCTTACCTGAGCCTGGTCAAAGCAGGAACAAACAACATCTCCTCTAAGTTTACATGTCTTCAGTGTACAGACATCTACATCTGTGCAAACCAGTGGAAAGAATACCTTATAATAAGACAGATTTTATAATCTCTTCAGAACCAATGGAAAGACACAGTAATTTCTGCCACAGGATTCAACTGATCTGTTTCCCATATCTTTATGAGGAGATGAATCACACCCTAGATGTGCCCAAGTGGCTGTCTGCACTTGTAGACATGTAAAATAGATTAGATTCATTTTGCTGGATTAATTTTTACTGAAGTCCCCCTAAGGATTTTAATCTGATTAATGACCTTTCAGTGTGTCTAATATAACATCTGAAGAATCAAAGATCCTAAAATCTTTTTCAGGTAGTTGCTTTTTACTTAGTAGACTAATCACTGGATTATTTGTGCAGACAACTGGAAACCAGCCCAAAACTCATCTCAGCTCTGTGTGGTTCAGCCACATCTTACAACACAATCTAAATCTACATGATATAAGCAGTGCTGCTGATTGAAAGACTCTCAGTTCCCATTTTTAAGGAAATTTTCAATGGGTACAAGAAATTTCACTTCATTCAGGCAAAATGAGCAGAAATCTGTAACTTGTGATTGTGGTAACTTTCATGTTGTGGTACTTTTTGTGTTAATACGGGTCTGGGACACCACAGTTATCCTAGTTTTGGTTGCCAAAAATGTTTCTGTATTTCATACTAAAAGAAATATTGCATGAAATGTGTAAAATCTTCATGGCAGTAGCTATCAGAGCCCAGGCACTGACTATGGATGAATTTTAGCTCTATTTACAGCTTCAGGAAACTTGTGTTACTTTCATGTAAATGGTACCACTTGCATCAGGACTTTAAAGATGGACCCCAGCGCTAATCCCAAACAGTGTTGATTACACAAAAGTACCTAGAGACAGGAATTGTATTGCCTTCAGATGTGTATTTGGTGCCTACATCTTTTGATGCTTGTGTCTCGACCTGGTGTTGATCTTAGCTGATTCTTGTTTTTTGTTTGCAAACATACATGTCACACAGGAGCATTGTCTGCATTGTCAATTGTAATTGTTCCTGTAGTGGCTGCAGAACTCCATGTACATTATGACACAAGAGTCTCACTATGGAAAAGACACTGTTACATTTCCACTCCAGCCTGTATATTGACATTTCATTTTCTCTACACAATTTTAACCAGCATGGTTCAAGTGCATGTTTAAACCCAAAACAGTCCTATGCCTACAAGGCTTAGGTTATCCTTGTCTCATAGCATCTCATAACGTCAGTCAGGGTTGGAAGGGACCACAAGGATCACCCAGTTCCAACCCCCCTGCCATGGGCAGGGACACCCCACACTAGATCAGCCTGGCCAGAGCCTCATCCAGCCTGGGCTTAAACACCTCCAGGGATGGGGCCTCGACCACCTCCCTGGACAACCCATTCCAGGGCTTCACCACTCTCATGGTGAAGAACCTCCTCCTCACCTCCAACCTGAATCTCCCCACCTCCAGCTTCATTCCATTCCCCCTAGTCCTATCACTCCCTGAGATCCTGAGCAGTCCTTCCCCAGCCTTCCTGGAGTCCCCTTCAGATACTGGAAGGCCACAATGAGGTCACCTGGGAGCCTTCTCTTCTGCAGACTGAACAGCCCCAACTCCTTCAGTCTGTCCTCACAGCAGAGTAGCTCCAGCCCTCTGCTCATCCTCCTGGCCCTGCTCTGGACACCTTCCAGGATGTCTACTAGGTGTCTACCAGGATGCAAGATTCTCTTGAAAGCTCACCTGAATGTGTTCAGACTCTGACGCAATTTGTTGGGCAGCCCGTCTTTCCCATGCTCCCTATGCTCTTGTGCTCTTACTGCAAAATGGATGTCTGTCAGAGGTGGGATCCAGCCATGCTTTGCAAGAACAGGTGAAGTTTTTATTTTAAAGTATGTCTCAAGCTGCTACTACAATTGCACGGTAATACCTAATGACCAGAAAGCATCTTGGTTTTAGTCTGCTCCTCTGCTTGGACACAGGATGAGCACTACTAAGTAGAATAAAGAAAAGACATGAGACTCCTGCCTACTCCAGCCCGCAGGACAAATACTGAGCAAGAGTGGAGCTGACCTAATGCTTCCTCCCTGAACACTACACTTCTTTGAAGCTGCGAAGGTCTGGCTCTTTACTCCCTTCTCAAGCACTCATTCTCCTCACCAGAAGACTAACAAAATCAGATACAGTCACTGCATTAGGATCAGATACATAAGGTCTCATGCTATTTGCTATCCCCCAAGTCCCAGTCTTTCAAGACTTTCCTTTTCATTTAGGCAGTTTGGTTATATATATTGTGTCTAAATTGAAGTTTCACCTTTCTAATGTCACCTGCAACATTTTTTTTCCTCTTCTGAAAAGGGCTCAGCCTTTTTATTTCTACAAAAGTACAGTGTTTTCAGATGTCATAGGAGTCTTCCAAAGGGAAAGGTTTGCAGTTGTACCAATTCCAGAAAGCTCAATGTGAAATAAAACCCAGCAACAAGAGAAATCAGTTACAACTGGTCCTGACTCTGCCCCAGCGGGGCATCACTTGGCAGCCTTTTACATGAAGGTGAAAATAAAAGAGATTGGAGGGTTTGTGCCTGACCTTTCCCTCATGTTACCATAAATCCTTTTTTCTTCTGCCCTAAGAAATTAAGCAATACTGAAATATAAAAATTAAATGAGCCATTTGTGTGAATAATTGTGAGGAGAGCAATCTTCAATTACTCAGTTATTCAGTCCATTTAATATTTAAATTCAAACTATAGGACCAGGGGGACAGGATAAGCAGAGTATTTTCCTTCTGGTTTTTTGTTTGTTTCTTTCTTTCTCTTTCACTTCTCATTGCATATACATGAGTTTTAATACAGCAATGAAAGCGATTGCATGATGAAAAAATGCATAGAATGGAATGGAATGGAATGGAATGGAATGGAATGGAATGGAATGGAATGGAATGGAATGGAATAGAATAGAATAGAATAGAATAGAATAGAATAGAATAGAATAGAATAGAACAGAACCAGGTTGGAAGAGACCTTCAAGATCATCGTGTCCAACCTATCATCCAGCACCACCTAATCAACTAAACCATGCAACCAAACGCCCTATCAAGTCTCCTCCTAAACACCTCCAGTGATGATGACTCCACCACCTCCTCGGGCAGCCCATTCCGATGGGCAATCACTCTCTCTATGTAGAATTTCTTCCTAACATCCAGCCTAAACCTCCCCTGGCACAGCTTGAGACTGTGTCTCCTTGTTCTGGTGCTGGTTGCTTGGAAGAAGAGACCAGCCCCCACCTGTCTACAAGCCCTCTTCAGGTAGTTGTAGAGAGCAATAAGGTCTCCCCTGAGCCTCCTCTCCTCCAGGCTAAGCAACCCCAGCTCCCTCAGCCTCTCTTCACAGGGCTTGTGCTCCAAATCCCTCACCAACTTTGTTGCCCTTCTCTGGACACGCTCCAGAAAGTCAACATCCTTCTGAAACTGAGGGGCCCAGAACTGGACACAGTACTCAAGGTGTGGCCTAACCAGTGCCGTGTACAGGGGCAGCATATAAATGTATTTTATGTCAAGACTTTTCCTAGAAAGTGGGTTTTGTTAATATTAAAATACAGACTAGTTAGAATAATAAAAGTAACCACAAAAATCAACACTTATAACTGTAATCAACATTTTTTTTCCCATGGCAAGTTACTGAAGTTACTGAGGTTTTTTTTCAATTCATCCCATTCTAAATATTTTTTAGAACACATTTAATTATTAAATTCCTGATAAAATATTAATTTGAGTGTGGTAGTGATTTTTATATGGGAAAGAAGAACCAAATTTATGTATTAATGGCATTACTGCCTCTCTATCTTCCTAGAGATGCAAAAGGTGATTGTTTTAAAACTGTCAAGCTTGATAAAGTGCAGGTTCACAGTATCACAGTATCGCCAAGGTTGGAAGAGCCCTCGAGGATCATCGAGTCCAACCTATCACCACAGACCCATGACTAGACCATGGCACCAACAGTATCACAGTAGTAGGTTTGCAAATTCCCCCCCTATTACCTCCCTTTCTCCCTTCCTTCCTCCCTTCCCTCCTTTCTTCCTCCCTCTCTTCCTTTCCCCCTTCCTAAATCCTTCTGAATTCCACCCAAATTCCTTCCTCCTGAAGTCCTTCCTTCTGAAGTCCTTCCTTCCTTTTGTTTCTTATTTCTTCAGTCTGTTATATGTATTCTATTTTCACCTTACATAATGGTGAAAGTAGAGACAGAAAATCCCAAACATCTGTTTACTAGAGGAAACAACAACAAAAAAAAGACATCATTTTAAGGATCTTTTATTTAAATCCAAAAGATTTAGGATAATATGACCATATATAATCAAGTGAGCTTACGTCATAACTGTTCTGTCATGCAACAACTCCTAATTTAATTCATTGACTCACTTACTGTAGCTTTCCAGTACTACCTCACAACTTGTATTTAAACTTCAGACTCTGAGAAAACATGCATTATTTAAACGTATGATACATTTACTCTCTTCACTTCAGTATAAAGTTCATATGACTTATTGCCAAGCGTGTTCCTTCCAAGGATATGTTTGGTATTGTTACAGTAATCTCATTTTTTATTGAATACCAGAGTGAATAACTATGTAAAACCTGCATGATTTGTTGGCATTAAAGTTAAGGCTGCCTTCAGGCACTGCTAACTTATGCATCATCCCTTACTTAATTTCTCTGGTTTGTTTTAATTTGCAAACTGTCTCTGAGCTGGAATGCACATTTTTCCTGTGTGCTCGTTTCACTGGTATTAAGAACCTATCTTACTCTCCTGAGTATAAGGTTTAGTTTGTAATTGGTGCAGAGGAACAGAGTTTACTAAATTGCAGTAATAGACTTTGCATGTTTTATAAGCATGCAAGAATTCTATTTAAATGAGGCTTTCAATTTTGTGTATCTCTTGTCTAAAATGGCATTTGTGCAAACTTAGCAGATACAAAATGATGTCTTCTAGTCAGCTTTCTTAATTGTGTCCTTTTATTTCCTTTCAAGACTTTGCCGTCTTAAGAGCCTTGTACAGAAAGAGACCATCATTTAAGTCCCTGAACTCTCATTTAAACTAAACTATCTGATTTCATTGGCAGTTTTTTAAGACAATCTATCAGATGTCTTCTCTTTTTTTCATATACATCACAGATGTTATGCAAACTTCTCTTGCCCACAGCCCAAATCTGTGAATGAGAAGACCAGGACAAAGGGTGAGTCATAGCATGGGAATCCTGAAAGCTAGTCTGGATCTGTCCCAGATGAAGACATAGACTGCATAATTAACCTGGAGAAGAGGAGGCTCAGGGGAGACCTTATTGCAGTCTACAACTACCTGAAGGGAGGTTGTAGCCAGCAGGGGGTTGGTCTCTTCTTCCAGGCAATCAGCACCAGAACAAGAGGACATAGTTTCAAACTGTGTCAGGGGAGGTTTAGGCTCAAGGTGAGGAGAAAGTTCTTCACTGAGAGAGTTGTTAGCCATTGGAATGTGCTGCCCAGGTTGGTGGTGGAGTCACTATCCTTGGAGGTGTTCAAGAAGGCAGTGGACATGGCACTTGGTGCCATAGTTTAGTAGTCACGAGGTGTTGGGTGACAGGTTGGACTTGATGATCTTTGAGGTCTTTTCTAACCTTATTGATTCTATGATTCTATGACCTTCTTTACAAGGCCATAAATTTTCTTGCTAAGGGAGGCAGCTGATGTGAGTCAAGTCCAAGTGCAACCGGTTCACAAAAGCAATATGGATCTCTGAGAGGTTTGGACATCAGTGGAAGTTTCACACTGAGCCCATATGATCATTCTAACACTCTTAAATGAGCTCTAAAGCAAGCTAGAAAGTGCACCATTTGAACAAGACCATTATTGCACGCTAGTCTTAGTGAGATTAATTGCCTTCCCTCTGTTTTATGTCCAGCAATGGCAATACAATTCTCAATGTGTCCTACCAGTTACTCACTAGGAGAATTAAATGCTTATATAACGGTCTCGTGTCCATAACAGGATGGTTTCACTTGAAAAATAAACCAAGTTTGAATCTTGTTCAGCAAGGACAATATATAAGTTGATATCTTTTCTGAGGCCTTTGTTACTGGCTGAGTAAATGAATTCCAGAGTTGCAAAATCTCTTCTATCTCAAACTTGCTAAGACACTTGCTAAGACTTTTTAGGTCTAGGGACAGAAGTGCAGTGAGATGGGAGTGGGAGAACCATTTTTTCATTATTAGAAATCTAGTTACATCTTATTAGATAGAAAAATTATGCTGAAGTCTCTTCCTAGAAGTTCATAGTTTCATAGTTTCATAGTTTCATTCAGGGTTGGAAGGGACCACAAGGATCATCTAGTTCCAACCCCCCTGCCATGGGCAGGGACACCCCACACTAGATCAGGCTGGACAGAGCCTCATCCAACCTGCTCTTAAACACCCCCAGGGACGGGGCCTTGACCACCTCCCTGGACAACCCATTCCAGGGTTTCACCACTCTCATGGTGAAGAACCTCCTCCTCACATCTAGCCTGAATCTCCCCACCTCCAGCTTCATTCCATTCCCCCTAGTCCTATCACTCCCTGAGATCCTGAGAAGTCCTTCCCCAGCCTTCCTATAGGCCCCCTTCAGATACTGGAAGGCCACAATTAGGTCACCTCGGAGCCTTCTCTTCTCCAGACTGAACAGCCCCAACTCCTTCAGTCTGTCCTCATAGGAGAGGTGCTCCAGCCCTCTGATCATCCTTGTGGCCCTTCTCTGGACACCTTCCAGCACCTCCACATCCCTCTTGTAATAGGGGCTCCAGAACTGGATACAGTACTCCAGGTGGGGTCTCACCAGGGCTGAGTAGACGGGGAGGATCACCTCCCTCGACCTGCTAGCCACACTTCTCCTGATGCAGCCCAGGATCTGATTGGCTTTGTGGGCTGCAAGTGCACATTGAGAGCTCCTGTTGAGCTTTTTGTCCACCAGCACCCCCAAGTCTCTCTCCTCAGGGCTACTTTCCAGCCAGTCACTGCCCAGCCTGGATTTGTGCCTGGGATTGCCTCGACCCAGATGCAGGACCCTGCAACCCAGATGCAGGACCCTGCAATTCCTTCTCGTTTGTAGATAGAAAGTGATCAGTTAGCTGGTCATCACATGTTAATCCTGTGCTTTTATTTCCTTTTAAGATTTCATTGTGGTAAAGGTCTTGGGCAGACAATCTAATTCCATGAACATCACTGAAAGTTGGCTGTCCAGTGTTTTGAGGTGTGTTGTGTAGTAACAAAAAAAATGTACTGAGTGAGGCTATGATTTGGAACTTCAGAGCAGAGTACAAAAAATCAGGCTTACAGAACCATATTAATTAGGCAATTATTATTCTTCATTGATTCTATAGCAGGCTATGCAACTAGTTTAAGAAGGATAATTTCAAAAGCAAGGGACATTATAAATGAAAATGACTAAGGGAGATTTTTTTAACAAAGAAAGGAGATTTAGGAATTTTTTTATTAAGTGAATACAGAGACTTTAAAGTGCATAGTGAAAAATGGGTCAATTTCCCCACAGCTATCAAAAATAAAAAATAGAATAAACATATTTAGCAGGGGGGAAAGTGTAATCAATAGATATCAATCTGTCTGAAGAATACATTTAATGAAAAAAAAAAGCTGAAATTGTTTGGAACAACTTTGTAAAGGATGAAGAAACTAAAAGGAGGTGCCTTTAGGATATCAGGTAACGATAGGACTAGGGGGAATGGCAAAAAGAAATAGAAATGGGTAGATTCAGATTGGATGTTAGGAAGAAGTTCTTCACCATGAGGGTGGTGAGACACTGGAACAGATTGCCCAGGGAGGTGGTAGAAGCCTCATCCCTGGATGTTTTTAAAACCAGGCTGGATGTGGCTCTGAGCAGCCTGATCTCGAGTGATGTGTCCCTGCCCATGGCAGGGGGGTTGGAACAAGATGATCCTTCAGGTCCCATCCAACCCTAACAATTCTGTGATTCTATGATTCTAAACAAAACCTCGTGCCATGTGGCAACCACTACATGGAGATAATAAAGATATTAATGATGGTTCTGTGTGCTCAGGAGAAAAAAAAGAATAAAATACTTGTATCATGCATAGAAACATTTTGATCCCTACTGATAACTTCAAAAGATGTTAAATGACAGGTTCTAGAATCAAACCTTTTTTTTTAATGAGTAGACTCAGATGTCTTGCTCCAAGGTGTCTTAGAAGAGCTTACTTAGATGTCCTGCTTTGTAATATTCTTGTTTTCAAGACGAAATTTAGCATATCAGAAAACTCCAGATTATTTTTTTTGGCGAGTATTCATGAGGCAAGTGTAACAATTTATGCAGGTGCAAAGTACTTAAAGACATAAATCTCAGATATGATAATATATCTGATATGCATTTACATTAATAGGAATTACTGCCAGCAATGTAGTAGCTCTCTAATGAAAATCTATCTTAGTGAATATTTCATTTTCTGATAAGTATGCAAGTTTGCTTGCTAGAAGTAGCTCTGTAACTGTAATAGATTTTGTATGTACTGCTTAAGATTCTGATTAATTACTACTATATAACATCAATAAAGCATGTGTTAACATTGATTTAAACATGGAGGACTGACATATCTCAGGAAATTGTTCTTAATGAGGAATTGTTGAAAATAATATTTCCAGTGAGATACCACAATGATTGGCACCGAGTCTGGCTTGTCATAATTTTTCCTTGGTGTGGCAGTAAATATATAAATCACTGCTGAGGGAAGTGAGGCATCTTTGTATGGATCTCCCAGGCAGCCAGCACCAGAACAAGAGGACACAGTCTCAGGCTGCGCCAGGGGAAGTTCAGGCTGGAGGTCAGGAGGAAGTTTTACACGGAGAGAGTGATTGCCCATTGGAATGGGCTGCCTGGGGAGGTGGTGGAGTCGCCGTCACTGGAGGTGTTCAGGAGGAGACTTGACAGGGTGCTTGGTTACATGGGTTAGTTGATTGGGTGGTGTTGGGTGATAGGTTGGACGTGATGATCTTGAAGGTCTCTTCCAACATGGTCTATTCTATTCTATTCTATTCTATTCTATTCTATTCTATTCTATTCTATTCTATTCTATTCTATTCTATTCTATTCTATCTCCTGAGCTTTAAATCAGCCCTCTGTACTCAAAACTCCAAGCAGCCACATTATCTATTTCTACTCATGTGGCTCCCCTCATCTGCTGTTCCATCTGGAGTTTTCATGACCATTAAAGGTTTTTATTTGTCAGCCATCTTGACTGTTTGAAAGCCTAACCATTATTTGTTCCATATGCTAACTGCATCTCAGCCTTTAAATATTCTGAAGTTTTACTGGGTCACAGATTTGTGCAACAATATTGTGCTATATGCTCCATAAACACATAGAGCAATTTCTCGTCTTTAAGTGCCTTTATCCCAGCCCAAGAAATTTTGCCTCTCCAACTTCAGATTTTGTTACAAATCTGTACTTAGGTGCACTCATTTGGGGTCTTAATGACTTGTAAATAACATGCTTTTTTAGCTTTTGGCATTGTATCATTAAGATGTAAGTTTAGTATCCACTGGTTTAACATCCAGTTCAATCTGTAGATACATATCAATGTGCCTTTTCCACCTAAACATTTAAGACTATTTTCCATCGCAGTTTTAAACAAAGAAAAAGATCATCCATTGCTTTGTTCATGGGGTACTTCTTTCTAAAACCACACTCTGCTTCTTGAACCACAAGTAAAGATCAGTGACTAACATTGTGGCATTATAATCTTTAAATAAGGATCATCTTAGCATTGAAAAATATGAACTTCAGGTTATGTTTCCTTGTTGATGTATCATGCGTGTAATTTCCATTAAGAGGGGTTATATGAGCACATCCACGGGAGAATTGATCTGGTTTTGTTATTCAAGTCCATATTCAGTCATTCTCCTGTGTTTATTCCTCCAGTGCTTCCCATTTTGTCTTGATCTACAAATTAAATCTTTCCAGGTGTACCTCATATAGATCATTTCTGCTGCAGCAGGCATGCATAACAGTTAATTGACTGACTTTGTTTGGGATTTCAAAAGTGAATTAATTAGATGCTCACTAAAGCTCCAAGAAATGACTGGTATATTTCTGTGACCTGGACAATTAATGCACTCTGCAGTAGCTCAATATTCAGGTTATCTTCCATTTGGAAAGTTCTGATTTAACTTTAGATACTACTCATTTCCACGATGCTGGGCCAGGAAATGTTTTTCAGTAACTCAGTCTATGTATGACTGCAGCTTGCAAGGTTCTGCCTCCTATGGGATGTTTTCAGCCTTCAGGAGAAGACAACATTTTTCTTTTCAGAGCAAAGATGAGAAGGTGCATTCCTATCATTTGCCTGTGGGTCTGGGCTGTACTAATGAAAATTCCAATTTGAAACCATTTTCTAATGTGTTTGTACACTGTAAAATAAAATAGCATTCAATCAGGGGTGGATGTACAGGGGGAGGGAGCAGAGAAGCCTCCCTTTCATCACTTCCCCTGTGTACTCCACATCACACAGGAAACATCACACAACTACCCCCCAGCCATGCCTTAGTCAGTGTCTCAGAGTAGCAATATGGGTGCAAAAGTAATCTTTATTTAAGGCACAGCAATAGCTTAAAATCTGAAAGTCCCCAATAAGTTCTGACTTTCTGATTTATCAAAACATTAAAACTCATGAAGGAGTGGTACACAGGGCATATTGCCAATGCATTTGCAGTACTTCCAGCTAAGAAAGAGCAGATAAAAAGATGTGTGTTCCTTGCATTGCTTTTGTTTTCCTCCATGTTTTGTTTTGTTCTGTTTATTTCAGCAATAGAAGTCTTGTAGGTATAATCTTTAGGGGAAATTGTGACATCATAGTCAATACTACAATTAATAGAAGACTTTGCAAATGAGTAAGGAATTCTAACAGGTGATAATGACTTTAAAATCAGTGAAGGTTGCTGATTGTGTTGCAATTTTGGAATGACAAGTGACTTGACAGTCTGTGCAGTCAACCATTACTATAAATTTTCCAAAAGGAGAGGCATTCTTACTGCTGGACAGGCTCAGGGAACAAGGAAATGTTGCTTGACTGAGAACAAAGAACACATTGCTTCACTGAGAGAGTCGTTAGCTATTGGAATGGGCTGCCCAGGGAGGTGGAGTGGAGTCACCGTCCCTGGAGGTGTTCAAGAGGAGATTGGACGTGGCACTTGGTGCCATGGTCTAGTCATGAGGTCTGTGGTGACAGGTTGCACTCGATGATCTTTGAGGTCTCTTCCAACCTTGGCGATTCTGCGATTCTGTGACCTACAAATGGAAACTGATTTCCATGCCTCTATGTAAAAGGCCTGTTCAACTGATTTCAAGGAAAGGCTGTAAATCCAAAGCATCAGGTAGAAAGAGTGCTTTGTAAAGAATATCCAACTGTCATTTATTTGTTTAATCAGAAAAGCTATATAAAACCTAACAAGGCTGATAATCAGTTTCTCCAATCAAACACATTGCTTTCCACTAGAGTTTCTACTGGCAGCTGATTAAGGCCTCATCCTCTACCTGTGAATTCAGCAACTGTACTTCTGTCCTAAGAGCAGTGCTGTGTTTGAAGGAATTGAAGCTTGTGTTGTCAGTATTTTTTGTAGTAAACAAAATACAACTTTGCTGTACCAACAGCAGAAGGCAGCTAGTCCATCAGCTAGGTAGTCATCTGACCTGCAGGCTATGATTTTAAAATCTTCAAAAAATAAAGAAAACCAAACTAAAGACAATTTTATATCTCATGTTCCAGTAAATTATATAGTCTTGGATTATTTGTTTGTTTGTTTGTCTTTTAGATGACTCAAATCAAATGCAGACGGAAATTGTTTCTGTATACACAAATACAGATTTGAACCTGGATCTCCCCTGTGGATGTGGAGTGAATAAAGTGTATGTCTGAGTTGAGTTTTTCTCATTCTTTTATGATAAGGAAGCTCAATAACACTTTGTTTTCATCTGGGTATGGAACAGGAAACACTGAAACTGGAAGAGCTTTGCGATAGAGGCAAGCGTTTCTCGATGAGTTCTCCATATGCCACTTTCATCTCTCCAGATGCCTTCATCTGTTTGTACTGTGTACTATACAGGGATACCCAGATGAATTTTAATGACTCTTAAATCAGAAAGGACTTGCAAGGCAGACTAGATGAACCAATAGATTTTAATTTTTTCTCACAAATGGCAGTAAACTCTTCTGAACTTCCTCTTTTTCTACTGAGTTAAACTGTATCATGTCTTAGAATAACACTGCATGAAGAGTTACAGGTTGAATGGATATAACGCAAACTCTATCTAGCTGGTATTCTGTCTTCTTTCCTTTCAGCTCCAGTCTCTCTGTCCATACACACATCACTTCTTTGTCCTATGCCAAAGCCTTTGGCATGGGTTGTCTTTTTTCATCTCTGTTATCTCTCTTAACTTTTCTGCTTGTCCTACTCACTTCCAGCGTTCTGGTTTCTCGTAAGTTACAGTCACCCATCAGTTTTAATTCGAACCAGCCTTCATTTATGGTCTTCTTTTCTTTTTGCCGTTTAGTGTGTCATTGTGTGGTTTGGTTCCTCCTGTGACGCCCCTTGTCTTTCAGCAGTTGTCACAGACACTTCCCATGCTGCAGGCTGCCTGCCTTCGCTGCTCTGGCTCCCTCTGTGTTACACCTTCTTTCAGATCCTCCCAGGCTGCTTTCTGCCATTTCCACTCCTCTGAAACAGATTTTAGCAAGGTTAGTTTTGACCTCTTTGCTCTCTGGATTTCCTTTCTACTCTCATCCATCTCAGTTTGGATATATTAAGTAAAATCTATCATTTTATCTGTCTTAATTCTGCATGGTACTTCAGTTTCCTAGCTCTTCTCTAAATGTCCTTCAACTGTATTTTAGAATTGCCTTCTCCTTCCCTCTCTTGCAGTTAACAATGAAGTCCCAGGGAGTTTCATTCTATTTATTTTTCCCTTCTGTATATTCCTGATTTTGTATTATGTCATTAAAAATATCACTGTTTCACTATCCTCATCTTTCTTATACTTGACTCCATGTCAGTATATGCATGCATATACAAGTTTATGTAACAGATGCAACAAAATTGTTCCAATTCCTCATCAAAAAGGGAAATGTTTTGGGGGTTGACCCTTTTATTCTCCCTATGCCTTTTTTTCCTGAGTCTTGACATCTCCGAAGCAGTTAGTATGCCTGCACATCAATATCTCTCTAATGTGCTTCTGGTATACATCAGGAGTTACCAGTCCTGAGTCCTGATGCAAACCATTACAACTTATTTATCTTTGCCAGCAGTAAGCTTTCTACAGTAGCTGCCAAATGTGTATTTATACATATTTGATTCCTAGAACAGCACTTTTTTTTTCTTTGTTTTATATGAAATAAAGCATATTGCCAGACCCTGACAAATAAAAATGAGACAATACAATTAAAACTGGAATAGAATAGAATAGAATAGAATAGAATAGAATAGAATAGAATAGAATAGAATAGAATAGAATAGAATAGAATAGAATAGAATAGAATAGAGTAGAGTAGAGTAGAGTAGAATAGAATAGAATAGATTAGAATAGAATAGACCAGACCAGACCTGACCTGACCTGACCTGACCAGACCAGGTTGGAAAAGACCTTCAGGATCATCGAGTCCAACCTATCATCCAACACCACCTAATCAACTAAATCATGGTACCAAGCACCCCATCCAGTCTTTTCCCAAACACCTCCAGTGATGGTGACTCCACCACCTCCCTGGGCAGCCCATTCCAATGGCCAATCACTTTCTATGAAGAACTTCTTCCTAACATCCAACCTAAACCTCCCCTGGTGCAGCTTGAGACTGTGTCCTCTTGTTCTGGTGCTGTTTGCCTGGGAGAAGAGACCAATCACAATCCCTAGTTTTTCTTAAAGTATTTAGTGACAAAATCAAATGTTTATTACATATTTTTTTTTTCCTATTCATGAGAATATCAGGCAGCTTGATAATTTCCTCAATTGGCAGAAGAAATGGTAGGATGTGTTGACTAAAAAAGCAGCAGTCAGAAGCACTGCTTCTCAGCGGGGATGAGCATTGCAGTGAACAGCGAGGAGGTACTTCAGCTGTACGGAAGAGAATGCCAGGGGACAGAAATCACTGCAACACCAGTGACAGTCAATTAAGCTGAATGTATGAATCACTAAAATCCTCTTTCCTAGGTGTATGCAGACATGTGCAAACCCTTCCTATTCTTTCTTTCTTTTTTTTTTTCCAGATTCCTCAGGTTTATTATCAAACACAGCACAGTGGTAGCCATGAGAACTAAAGTTTTATCTAGTTTGCCAGGCAAGGAGAGGACTTTGCAATCCCACAGGATGCTGTTAGAAGTATTGTATAGATTTTCATATTTGTTTTGTGTGGCTAACATATGTACTGCAGTGTAATTGACAGGGATTACTCTGTGAAACCATCAAGTCTTTCACTAAACTTTTTGTCACAATCGTGTCAGTACAAGTTTTAAAGGAGAACTGTAATAAACCAGAATACAAAATACCAGTTATTCCCCCAGTAATTTATTCCATTTAATATTTTTATTCACATTCCTTTTCCCAGATCATCTCTGACAAGTGTAAAATACTTTACACCTGTAATATATGTATGAGGCCGAGAGAGACCGAGACAAAACATTTCTTCTTTTTCCAGCTGAAATCTGCAATTCAGAACAAAACATGATTCATTTTTCCTTCAAGATTAGTGCATGTCTTTGCATGAACTGGTGAGCTCAGTGTGCTGAGGTTATTCCTGCACTTCTGGATTTCCTTATGCTATGAATTCTGAGAAGGTGGAAGGTGTGTATGGCAACATGACCCTTTGCTGGACTCTCTCCAGTACTTCCATACCACTCTTCTCTAAGGCAGCTCACCATGGGACCCAGAACTCCAGATACATTTTACCTGTGCTGAGCAGAGAAGCAGCGATACTTCCCTCAACCTGCTGTCAGTCTCATACTATAGTAAACACTACAGTGTCATTACCATAGTTCTGTTCTGGTTATGTGGTAATTTAAACACCAAGAAGTTCTTTCTGCTCCTTTGCAATGACACTGACCACTTGAGAGCACTCATTAAAAGCTTGTTCTTCTGAAATTTTTATATGGATATTCTTTTGACATAGCAGAACATTTCTTTCAGAGAGATGGTCACTACTTAGAATGCTTTATGCTTGTATTTGCTAGCTAATAAGAATAAATACAGGTAAGGATTGCTGACAGAAATAATCAAGAACTGCCTCTAATGGCATGAGGAGCGTTTTGAATTTGCCAACGCCCTGTGCCATCTGTAGTATTGATCAAACATCTATTTTCTGAACATCTGATAAGCAATAGCACTTCCCATGAGCAAGGTAGCTAAAAATACAGACTGTGATCTTCTTCATGTTAGGGAGGATTAAGGGGGAGGCAAGAGCTGTGACAACAGCAAGGCAGGATACTGCCCTCACCAGGAAGAGGTACAGACCCATCTTGCCTGAAGATGGAGATCAGAGTGAGGTTAGCATAAGTGAGAGAGAGCCAGACACACTAGCAGTGATGCAACTGGTCTGAGGTCCTGCCAGCCAGGCAAGACAGGCCAGGGACAAGGCTGGGCATAATATACCAAAAAGGAACTCAGGCAAGGACCATGTGTGGCATAAATGTAGCACCTCACTCGTGGCAAGGGATGAACAGGTGAAGGGTGAGTCTGATGCTTCTCCCAGCTTTTTTCCACAACATAGCTGCTTTCATGGAACTCAGTTCCAAGGTGGTACATCCACACTAGGTAAGAGCAGATACTGAGCACAGGCAACCCAGACTCTGGGATGAGGAGATGGGCAGAAGCTGCAGAAGAGGAATATCATAGAATCACAGAACGTTAGGGGCTGGGAGGGACCTTGAAAGACTATCCATCCAATCCCCTTCTAGAGCATGATCACCTAGAGCAGACGACACAGGAGCATTCAGGAGGGTTTTGAGCATCTCCAGAGAAGGAGTCTCCACAACCCACCTTGGCATCCTGTTCCAGTGTTCTGTCACCCTCACAGTGAAAAATATACAGAAAGGCCTTACAGGACAATTACAACACAGTGATGCATTCAAGGTCTTGACAATTTATCCATATTATTTACTAAGGCAATAAATCTTCATTTGATGACCTACTTGTCTCTTCTCAAATACAGCACTTTGGGCTAACTTTCACCCCAATATTTGTAATTCAAGACAGAAGCAAAACATTGGTATGAATTTTCCATTTAAACATTCCCATTGGAGTTACTTTCTGTGAGCTGATTTTTATTCATACAAAGCTCTTGCTTGTAACAGTGGAAGTTTTCTTTAGGAGCCTACAACAGCAGTAGGTGCTTCATGCTGAAGTGCTTCATCCATTCTAGTGAGTCCCTCTATTTAGTAAAACACTTACAAACCCCGTATTGATTTGAGTTATCCATCTACCTGCTGCATTTCTTTGTCTCTAATGAGAATCTGATTTGGATTTGATTTCTTCTGTATAACAAACGTGCACAGTATATTACAGACTCAGCTATGATATTTATCCCTTACAGCAGAGCTGGCTTTTGATTCCCATGCAGCCAGATCCTTTTGTTCCACAACAAAAGACATAGAAGTTCAAGAGAGTTTTTAAACTCACTTTTCCACCATGTTCAAAGACCATATTTCACTCATTATTTTGTAACTTAGGAAGTTAATGAATTACAATCATAAATTGCTTATATATGGAAATACATTTGCCCATTATTTTAAGTGTGGCATACACCAGAAATACATTTTCATTTACTCTTAAAGCAGGATAATGATCTGAAGTAGATGTGGGATTCTTTTGTAGAAACCTGTGCTTTTAAGGCTTGGTTAGTACTTTAGGAAAGATAGATTTTGCTTAGCGTTGTCCCTGCCCATGGCAAAGGGGCTGGAACTAGGTGATTTTTAAGGTCCCTTCCAGTCCAAACCATTGTATGATTCTATAATTTACCTTGAACATAGGTTTTGTATTTTAATTGAGTATACTCTTCCTTTGCTGATCCTGGTGTGACAACCACAAGACACTATTCCTGATGATGAACTGGTCAATTACCTTTGCAGGACCTGTATCTCAGTAAACCTCGCTAAAGATCACTAGAGAAACAGTTAACATATTTACATGATCAAAAAGAATGATAATATTTTGAGATCTCTGTCAAAACCCTTTTAAAAGTAGAGACAAATGATTTAAAATACTATCTTAAGTAACTACTTTCCCTTGAGCAACAAATGGTTAACATTGCAACAGGAAGACCATAAGCTGACAATGAGCATAGAGAATAACTCTTTCTTATGTACCTATGTTTATCTTTCCTGACTCTTGCACTTTCAGGCTAAAAATGCTTTGCTGAGTATTAATTGACAAAACACTGTATTAAAAACCACATAAAATTGTCATTATAGCAAGAACTATATTTGCTAGCAATAAGCTGTACACCACCTATGTCGTCTGTTTCTTCCCTTATGGGAATCTATTTTGAATTACAATCCTCAGCATGCTAAAAATACTGACAGAAAACAAGACAAACCATAATTCTTTCTGGTTTTACATATCTTTCACTGGCATTTTAGATTAAACTTGATCTTATTAAATGTATGTGATGCATAAATGAATGGCATTTGGTAAAAGGCAATTCTTATTAAAGGACAGAGAAACATTTTTGCCAGAAATACTAGTGAACATTGTTGCATATTTAACTTCCTAGCCTTTTAAAGTAATGGTACATAATGCATACGTGAGAGATAGGTGAACTTTGTTATGGAGAAGTGGAACACTGTTAATTTTGTACTATAAATACAGAAACTTTGAAAATGTGTTCTTGATTTGTGAAAAATCCACAGAGCAACCATGTCTTAAAAGCAATATCTCTCCTGAGTGTGAGGATTGTCTGAGCAATGAATCCACTTTTTGGAGGGGTCTGGAGCACAGCCCTGTGAGGAGAGGCTGAGGGAGCTGGGGTCGCTTAGCCTGGGGAAGAGGAGGCTCAGGGGAGACCTTCTTGCTCTCTCCAACTCCCTGAAGGGAGGTTGTAGCCAGGTGGGGGTTGGTCTCTTCTCCCAGGCAAGCAGCAGCAGAACAAGAGGACACAGTCTCAAGCTGTGCCAGGGGAGGTTCAGGCTGGATGCTAGGAAGAAATTCTTCCCAGAGAAAGAGGCTGGCCATTGGAATGTGCTGCCCAGGGAGGTGGTGGACTCCCCATCCCTGGAGGTGTTCAAGAAGGGATTGGATGAGGCACTTGGTGCCATGGGTTAGTTGATCAGATGGTGTTGGGTGATAGGTTGGACTTGATGATCTCTAAGGTCTCTTCCAACCTGGTTAATTCTATTCTATTCTATTCTATTCTATTCTATTCTATTCTATTCTATTCTATTCTATTCTATTCTATTCTATTCTATTCTATTCTATTCTATTCTATTCTATTCTATTCTATTCTATTCTATTTCAAGATACCTGAATGAGAGTATCTGAATACAGATTTATTCACAGGAGATGGTTCCCTAAGCTTCCACTGCAGTCAATAGAGATCTAGGACTCTGAACACAAAAGACAGTTACGAGCTGCTATGTAGTGATGTCTGAGACACTCTCACATGTCCCTGACACCACACAGGGGTGGGAGAGCTGTGCTTTATTGAAGGCCAGATGGGCATATCCTAGAACTATATGAATGACACCAGACAGCTGAGTGTGGGCGACTGAATTGGACTCCCTGTCTCCACACCCTGTAGCAGGAGCGTAGGCACCTAACTCACAGATGGACACCTCCATCTAGATATTTTAAGCCAGTACCAAGTCCCATCCAAAAAAACAGAGAAAAGCTGCATGCATAAATTTCCACAACATAAGCATGTGTATGTTTTCTGTCTGTTAAATGCTACAAGTCATGAGACACACACGGGTGTCACAGTTGTTCACTCTCCAGCAGCTAAACAGTGTACTGTCAGATGAAACTAATCCCCTACCATGTGATGGAAGATTGCTTTCTGTGTGGTGCAACTGCATTTCCACAGTATCAGATAAAATTGAAAGTCTGTGACTACTGTAAAGCAGCCTAAGTTATGTCTGATGAGCTCTGTGATGCATGCTTCTGCAATTTCCCTCATAATCATGCAAAGTAAACTTTCATATCCATTTGCATGTGTAAAATAGTTCACATCTGCCTGTGATCACATCTCCCAGCATTAGTGATCTCAGCAATTATATGCATGTCAGCTTGCCAAGCACCTCTTCTGCTCAAGCCTGTGTTTTCTACCTACATTAAGCATATGCAAGACGCTGTATTAAACTTTACCAGACTGTGAGAGTGCTTATATAAGAAATCTTTGAAAATATTTATGGGAAGGAAAATGTGTGTGGTTTAAGTGCACAATTCATCTTCATATAGAGGGTAAATGTGTGTAAGTCAGACTCAAAAGAGTCACAGACACAACAAACAGCACACTTTGCAAAGCTTTGCTGCACTCTGTGAAACAGTCAGCACGTCTAAGAATTCAGCAATGTAGGAATCCATAAACTGATTGTCAATGCACTTTAAGGTTTGGAAAAACCAAGAGTGTTTAACCACACACAGCTGTCTCTAGAACATATACAGATGGCACACAGTTAAAACTTACAGAGACAGAGGAATCTCCACTAACAGTACAAAGTTTGGGAGGGCTTGATAGGTTCGAATATCCCTCACACATTAGTATTGATTGTTGCTTTACTAGTCTATTAACATATACACATTTAGATTGTTTTTTTTGTAGTTGATAAGGTTTTGTATTTTAATATAGAATCATAGAATTCATTAAATTGTTAGGGTTGGAAGGGACCTCAAGGATCATCCAGTTCCAATCCCCCTGCCATGGGCAGGGACACCTCACACTAGATCAGGTTGCTCAGAGCCACATCCAGCCTGGCCTTAAAAACTTTCAGGGATGGGGCTTCCACCACCTCCCTGATGTTTATATAACACAAATAATGCATATAAAGTGTATATTATTACATGTGATCAAAGGTGCATACATACTTCTATAACTAACAGAGCAATCTAGCAACAGTACTGATTGCCCTAATGGTTTTGTTGGGGAGGCAACCTGTCGGGGAGCTCTCTGATCAGCTACAAATGCTGGCACTGAGCTGCTATAAAACTGTGCATTCAGATTGCAGTGCCCAAACAAAAGCTGCACAGTTGCTACTTTTTTCTCAGTGCTGCAGAAAGGTGTAGAATGGAGGCCAATTTCTTCACAATTTTAACTGCACTAGCAACTCATAAAAATCTCTGCTCTCCTCTGAGAGTCTTAGCTGAGTGAAAATCTTGTTTCACAGAGACAAACACATCATCCTACCCAAAGCAGAGTGAAAATGACCTTGATTTTAAACTGTCTCCTTTTATATTTATTTAACTCATTCTATATTTTTTTTCAGCTATGTTACTGCCACACACCCTTCTGGAATACTGAGCTCTCCTGGAACATGCAATATCAGCTCTGACAGTCGGACTGACATCCAGTTTTCACCCTCTTACATTTGCTTTGTGATTTAATTTAGCACAGCTGATGGCCCCCCTCTTTGATTTCCCATAAAATTTAACTAATGAGGAGAAAGGAAAGGCAGAGATTGAGGTATCTGACAAAGTAAAAGAGCAGCAAATTGTGCTTTATGCTTTTTGATATGTTCTAGGTCAGCTCCCTTTTAACTGCCTTGGCAAAAGCAAGACTGACATATTCTGTGGTTGTCTAGGTAACATCAGACAGGAAACATTTTTGCTAGCAATTAGCAGTTCAGATGGCCTACCAGATGAAGAAATGAACTTTTTTATACCTCAAATAGGAAGGCAGTGACTTTCTGCAGTTCACTGTATCACTAGCTTGCTGTCACTGATTTCTGAGACACATAGCAGTGATGGTAAGTCTGCCAAGGTGAGCTTTGTAACACCATTTTCAGTCCTGTCCCAGGGATGTCAAACTCATTGCCATAGAGATTGACACATTAAAAAAAAACCCCAAACTGCTTGACAAAACCCAAAAACCAACCAACCAAACAAAAATTTGTGACCACATCTAAGGTGCCCTGTCTTAAGTCACCACCTTCTGAAGCACAGTCATCAGGTTGCTGAGCCACTGTGCTGGCTGGCTGAATCTGCTTTCCCTTGCTGAAAACACGCCCTGGCATCCAAGCAAGCATGCTCAGTGGCATTAGCAATCAAAATATCTACTAAGTGGGCTTTGTACATCAGCTTGAGGATTTGTATCCCTAATAAACAGAGTCTAGTTTTTTGTTTTCTTTCCAGGAATCTGTAGCTATTTATTTCTAATAAGCACAAGATAGATTTACTGGCCCTGTTTGTGAGACTAAAGATCACCTTGTTTATGTGGTTCCTATAGTTTCTTCATAAATGCAAGACATATTTCAAACCTTTTTCTTCCCTGTTTGGGCTTCTTGCTTTACATGGTGGGGAACTAAAGCCTAGTTTAACTGGAATCCAACTGAGCTGACATCCAAAGGCTATTTGGGTCCTATGGAGGATGCCCTTTTTAAAGACAAAATAATTCAAAACTTGAAGAATGAAAAGAGAGAGACTGCTGGCATGTAAAAGTTGCTCTCTGTCATTCAAAACCTGAGAGAAAACTGTCTTTACAACTGCAGTGTGCAACATCTAACACTGATATGTGTTATATTCACCTGAACATATATATTATATATATACATTATATATATTCACCTGACTTGCTGGAGCGAGTCCAGAGGAGGGCAACGAGGTTGGTGAGGGGTTTGGAACACAAGCTTATGAGGAAAGACTGAGGGAGCTGGGATTGCTCAGCCTGGAGAAGAGGAGACTCAGGGGTGACCTTACCACTCTCTACAACTACCTGAAGGGAGGTTGTAGACAGGTGGATGATGGTCTCTTCTCCCAGGCACCCAGTACCAGAACAAGAGGACACAGTCTCAGGCTGTGCCAGGGGAGGTTCAGGTTGGATGTTAGGAAGAAGTTCTATACAGAAAGAGTGATTGCCCATTGGAATGGGCTGCCCAAGGAGGTGATGGAGTCACCGTCATTGAGGTGTTCAGGAGGAGACTTGATGGGGTGCTTGGTGCCATGGGTTAGTTGTTTAGGTGGGTTGGATTGGTTGAAGGGTTGGACACGATGATCTTGAAGGTCTCTTCCAACCTGGTTTGGTTTATTCTATTTTAAAACAAATACACAGAGAAATGAGTAAATATATAGTCCTAGTTCCAAGCATTTGGCTCTGCCTTCTTGCTCTGAACTTTAAGGCAGCCCATACATGTAAATATAAAACAGTCCTAGCTACCAGCTCTCCATTTGCTTTGCTTCACCTGAATTTTAAGGCTGAGTTTGAAGAAGAGGGGGAGTTTGCACTTCTCTTGGAGTGCCTGAGACGACTGTGGGCGAAGAGCATATGGTGTGTATTATGCTCTTTGCTTCATGGTTGCATTCAACACAGATCTGAATCATACCAATTCTATTACAAAGTCATCCTAGAAACATTAGTGCTGCACTGACCACCTCCACAGGTCTGAAATACTCCAGACTGCCAACAAAAGTCCTACTTTCATTACTGAATACCTGCATGTAGTTGTAGCAATGCAATTTCTGTACTCGGGTTTTATCACTTGCACAGTTCATGAAAACCATTACATTGTCAGAGTATTAATTCAGCTAATGAGACAAGGTAAGTGTTTTTTTAATTAGTGGGATTTGCCAGGGCAGTTCATATTATTTATTCTTAATAGCTCAGAGAAATCCATTCTGATATGAAACATTTAATTTTCAAAAGGATTTTAGAAGTGAAGGAAGTAACCTTATGTAGCAGAATAGTTTAGTCCAGGTCTTGATAAAGAACTTCTAGATAGTTACGGGGAAAGAAAACCATTTCTGCCTTCCTGTAGTGTACAAAACATATTCTTTCATTTTATTTTATGTGTACTGAAATACATAAATGCTGATGTGGATCTGTCCCTGCTCCATTCCATCATATATCAAATTGAACCTGTGTGGCCTAATCAGATTTAATAACAGTGAAAATAAAACTTATATTCCAGGAACTAGTAGACTGTTTAACAGAATAATGAATTTACTCCCCCAACCCCCCAAATGAATTTTAGAATAGAATAGAATAGAATAGAATAGAATAGAATAGAATAGAATAGAATAGAATAGAATAGAATAGAACAGGTTGGAAGAGACCTTGAGATCATTGTGTCCAACCCATCATCCAATCCAACCCACCTAATCAACTAACCCATGGCACCAAGCACCCCATCAAGTCTCCTCCTAAACACTTTCAATGATGGTGACTCCACCACCTCCCTGGACAGCCCATTCCAATGAGCAATCACTCTCTCTATGAAGAATTTCATCCTAACATCTAGTCTAAACCTCCCCTGGCACAACTTGAGACTGTGTCCTCTTGTTCTGGTGCTGGCTGCCTGGGAGAAGAGACCATCATCCGCCTGTCTACAACCTCCCTTCAGGTAGTTGTAGAGAGCAATAAGGTCTCCCCTGAGCCTCCTCTTCTCCAGGCTAAGCAACCCCATTTGGTTAGAATTATTTATAAACTCACATTATTTACATCAAACATCTATATCTGACAGAAAGAAAAGGAAAAAAAAAAAAAAGGGGGGGAACCAAAATTAGTCAGAAACCAATACCATTAAAAAACAAGTAGAGTAGTTCCACAATTAAAATTAAATTCTCTCTTTCCATTTATAAAAGAGCAAAAAGTTTTCATTTCTCTACAGCATCCCTCTGCTACCAAGAACGCAATTAGACATGTTCTGTTTTGATCAAGTACCTGACTCATGTTATCTGTGTGAAAACATATGCTCCAGAAAACAAAAACCCATCTTCTCTCAGAAATAAGTAATACAGAGATGGGATACTTTTACATAGAATAGAATAAACCAGGTTGGAAGAGACCTTCAAGATCCATCCCATCATCCAATCCAACCCACCTAATCAACTAAACCATGGCACCAAGCACCCCATCAAGTCTCCTCCTGAACACCTCCAATGATGGTGACCCCACCACCTCCCCAGGCAGCCCATTCCAATGGGCAATCACTCTCTCTGTGTCCTTGAAAGAGTCAGAAACCAGAAGAAAAATAAATCAATCTCATTCTCCTTGAAATCTTACTAACTGGACTCTCAGTCTTTCTATATTCATCTTACATTTCCAATCAAAATATGTTTTCAGTTTTACTGCATAAATTACTGCCTTGAAGAGTCTATCACTTGGACTTCTATAATTCTCTAATTTTCTTGCATTTCAGTTTAAGTGAACATTCTGCAAGATATTTATTGTGAGGTTTGTTGAACACTAGAGCAGGCTGCCTGATGAGGTTCTGAAATCCCCAGCTGTGTACATATTTGAAACCCAAACTGTTCAGAACATCCTGCTCCATCTAACCTGGCTTTGAGCAGCAAAGTTGAACTAGACCATAGTTTCATAGTTTCATAGTTTCATAGTTTCATTCAGGGTTGGAAGGGACCACAAGGATCATCTAGTTCCAACCCCCCTGCCATGGGCAGGGACACCCCACACTAGATCAGGCTGGACAGAGCCTCATCCAGCCTGCTCTTAAACACCCCCAGGGACGGGGCCTCGACCACCCCCCTGGACAACCCATTCCAGGGTTTCACCACTCTCATGGTGAAGAACCTCCTCCTCACATCCAGCCTGAATCTCCCCACCTCCAGCTTCATTCCATTCCCCCTAGTCCTATCACTACCTGAGATCCTGAGAAGTCCTTCCCCAGCCTTCCTGTAGGCCCCCTTCAGATACTGGAAGGCCACAATTAGGTCACCTCGGAGCCTTCTCTTCTGCATCTCCAGATGGTCTACCAGCCTCAGCTGTTCCCTGATTCTAAGACACTGAAAGTTCTTCTTACAGTGGACAAATGTCCAATGCATGGATGTCTGGACATTTGGCAGATATAACATGTGTGACTGCATTAAAAACTTTCTATCTGAAAAGCAACCCTAAGCCACAAAAAATAGGGTGGACTTAAAGTTCCTCAAGGCATAAATAGCATAACTCGAGGTCTGTCTGCCATAGCATGAGAAATCTGAACTGCTTTATTATCTCTAGAATAAATGAGTTATTTCTAGAATGTTGGAAATCTGAAAATAATAATATCCTACTTTTTGTCTCTTTAGTTCTGGACAGTATTCTTAGTTAAGAATCTCTATTTCTTTGTGATTCTAGCTTCAAATGTTTGGGTCTTTTTAACACTCTGAATCATACTATGACCAGCTAATCGTTTCATGTAGAGATCTAACTATTGTCCCCAACTCTTGAGTCTATATTTATAGCAGGAACTAAAATTGGCCCATTCCCTGAATACCATGACACTACTTATTTCTTTATGTTCATATGCACTCTTATTCCTTTTTCTCTATCATGTATACTCAGTCGATAAAAGCTGCAAGGAGCTACAGCGTGGCCTGAAACAAAGTGCTGGTGCAGCAAAATATAGAGCACATCACAGCACTCACACAGTGCCCACAGACAGTGTGTGCCTTCTGCATTTCTCACCACTCTCCTACCCTGTTGGGCCAGAGGAATCAGGAAGCTATGACAAGGCAGTGAGAGGACACGCAGAATTCACCTCAATAGTTCTGTCTGTTTGGCAGATTTCTTTCTTAATTAAAAGTTGTTAACAATTCATTAGAATGCCTTCAATCACTCTTTAGAAGAAGGGTTCCCTAAATTGCTTCAACGTGACTCCTCTCTCAAGGTAGAGTGGTTCTGCCTGCATATTGGATTATTAACTGAGGAGTAAAAGAGATGTAGCCTAGAAAAGCCAGAGGAAATGCTGCTCAGGCAAAACACAGATTGTGATCAATGTAGGTGATTTGGAAGCTAAAATAGCTGCTGGCTTTTTGTTTTCTTTTTCAAGCACTTTTGTAGCACAGTATCTTTCAGCTAAGCATAAGTGGAGCCATAATTCAGTAAAAAGGAAGTAAAATTAAGTTGTTCCCAAACTTGAGCATGCTACTGTATTGGTACTGTGTACAGCTATAGAGACAATGATTTACTGTTGGCTTTTGGGATATTCTAGTTGTAAAACAATCGGTTTTGACCTACATAATGGCATGAGGAGGCAATGTTAGCATAGTAATTTTCTTTGTCATCCTTTCAAAAAAGATGCCTAGCATTCATAGTTTCATAGTTTCATAGTTTCATTCAGGGTTGGAAGGGACCACAAGGATCATCTAGTTCCAAACCCCCTGCCATGGGCAGGGACACCCCACACTACATCAGGCTGGCCAGAGCCTCATCCAGCCTGCTCATAAACACCCCCAGGGACGGGGCCTCGACCACCTCCCTGGACAACCCATTCCAGGGTTTCACCACTCTCATGGTGAAGAACCTCCTCCTCACATCCAGCCTGAATCTCCCCACCTCCAGCTTCATTCCATTCCCCCTAGTCCTATCACTACCTGAGATCCTGACAAGTCCTTCCCCAGCCTTCCTGGAGGCCCCCTTCAGATACTGGAAGGCCACAATTAGGTCACCTCGGAGCCTTCTCTTCTCCAGACTGAACAGCCCCAACTCCTTCAGTCTGTCCTCATAGGAGAGGTGCTCCAGCCCTCTGATCATCCTCGTGGCCCTTCTCTGGACACGTTCCAGCACCTCCACATCCCTCTTGTCATAGGGGCTCCAGAACTGGACACAGTACTCCAGGTGGGGTCTCACCAGGGCTGAGTAGAGGGGGAGGATCACCTCCCTCGACCTGCTGGCCACACTTCTCCTGATGCAGCCCAGGATCTAATTGGCTTTGTGGGCTGCAAGCGCACACTGAGAGCTCATTCACCCTAGAAAAGGACAATTTTCTTGAAACCCCTCCTGTTTCAGGATCTATGTTGATTTAGATAAAGCTGCCATGGGAAATGGAGACCACCAATGAAAGGTTTGATTCTTTCTGTTACCATGTCTGGCTGAATCCATATAAGTAAACAAATACGGGTCAGGACATGGATCAAGAATGGGGCTGTGACTATCCACAACTGTTTGCAGTCTCTGGCAAGACTTTGGTCCGGAACAGCAAGTGCTCCAAGGACAGTGCCTGACTACTGCTTTACAATTGCTCTCTGGATCCAAAGATAGCTAAAAAATAATGCTCCCTGGACACAGCTTCCACTTAGTTTGTTCCTAAGCAGCAGTGTGGCTGAGGTTCATTTTGGGGCAGGTAACAAGTTTAACCTGCAATGCCACATGTCATGAAGGCTAGAGAATGGTCCTCTTGCCAGTTTTGGATAGTAGCATAGATATAAGCTCTGTGTAATGCACATTGCTTTCCCTACAGGTTGTGACAACACACAAAAAAGTGGGCATTTCATGATTTGCTTTAAATGATCCCCATTTCCATTCATTCTTCGTTCTACTCTCAAATGTTGATTGGAACTAGATGATCCTTGTGGTCCCTTCCAACCCTGAATGATACTATGATACTATGATACTATGAAATGTCAAGGTCACTGATGTTTTCAATATCTTGTCAAGCACTAGGAGGAATGTAGCAGCAGTGTATTTCTCAGTTTAAAAAGTTTCTTTCATGTGATATGCTCTAGCATATCTTGTTAATGTACAGACTGAAGTATTTCATTGTGACAAAAGGAGGAAAAATATACCTCAAAGAGATTAATTTTTTTGAAGGGACTGTCAAATAGTGAAGTTGCACATTCACACAAAAAGCTGCTATTAACCTGGAAAAGGAAGTCCCACTGGGGTCACTTAATCACATAAGGAAGTCAGAAGGAATTTACTACAGAATCTCAAAGCGCAACTGAGTTTAAGGAATGCAACTCACCCACACATCTCTTACCAAAAAACCCCAAAACAAAAACACACACGAAAAACCCAACCCATCACAATAAAAGTATGTAGTGAGAAATACTGAGTCAGGTATTTTTTAAGGAAGGCTTCATTCCAGAAGTATCTGACCCATTCGCTTTGCCTACCGAAGCAACATTGCTGCTCATGGCTTGAACAGGTGGACATTTTGCAGGGTAAAAAACTGGCTGGACAGCTGAGCCCTGGGAGTGGTGGTGGTGAATGGATTTAAACCCAGCTGGTGGCTGGTCATAAGTGGTGTTTCCCAAGGCTCAGTTTTGGGGCCAGTCTTGCTTAATATCTTTATCAATAATTTGGACAAGATAATTGTGTGTACCCTCAATAAGTCTGCAGATGAAACCAAACTGGGTGGGAGTGCTGACCTGCTCAAATGTAGGAAGGCTTTGTAGAGAGATTTGCACAGACTGGATCCATGGCCCAGGTCTACCGTCTGAGGTTTAACAAAGTCAAGTGCTGGGTCCTCACTTGGGTCACAACAAAGCCATGCAACACTACAGGCTTCGAGGAGTGTCTGGAAAGCTGATTGACCTGGGGTTGAAGAGGTTTAGTGGACAGTATTGAATGGCACTAGCCAGCTATCTAGACAAAAATGGCCAGAACAATATTTGGACTGAAAGAGTTTAATTCAGTGGTGGACACATAGGGAATAGAATAGAATAGAATAGAATAGAATAGAATAGAATAGAATAGAATAGAATAGAGTAGCACTGCACTGCGCTGAATTGAATTGATCAGCTTGGAAAAGACCTTTGAGATCATTGAGTCCAACCTATCATACAACACTATCTAATCAACTAAACCATGGCACCAAGTGCCCATCAAGTCTCTTCCTAAACACCTCCAATGATGGCGACTCCACCACCTCCCATTCCAATGGCCAATCACTCTATGAAGAACTTCTTCCTAATATCCAGCCTAAACCTCCCCTGGTGCAGCTTGAGACTGTATCCTCTTGTTCTGACACTGGTTGCCTGGAAGAGAAGACCAACCCAGACCTGGCTACAACCTCTCTTCAGGTAGTTGTAGAGAGCAATAGGGTCTGCCCTGAGCCTCCTCTTCTCCAGGCTAAGCAACCCCAGCTCCCTCAGCCTCTCTTCATAGGGCTTGTGCTCCAAACCCCTCACCATATTTGTTGCCCTTCTCTGGACACCTTCCAGCAAGTCAACATCCTCTGAAACTGAGGGGCCCAGAACTGGACACAGTCTTTCTAGTCCCATAAAAACAAAAACGTGCTGCTAGGAGACTGGTCTGTAAACTGTCTCCTCTGGCAACTGAATATTTTGCCTCCTATAACCTACAAGACCTATTGTAGCCCTGTATATCCTACAGTCCTTGATCCCAGAGGCATCAGTAAGGCAGTCAAAAGTTTCTGTGCACAGGAAATGCTTTGTTTATTTCCTTGCATAATAGACAGCACTGTTAAGATTTCTAACCCACACAAAGGCCAAGATTCTACCCCACAGCCCTAATATGAGGGTTCTCACTCAGCTACCCTGTGTCAACTGATTCTGCATACAAAAGCCCTCTAATCTAGAGAGCATTCTAATGGCCATTTTGCTCTTTCAAGCACAGTCTATTTCTAGCTTGACCTGATCCCAGAATCAAAAGTGGTTATGGTCATGTCATCTCATCTAAAACAGTTGTCAAAGCAAATCTGAAAGTCAAGTAGTAGAACAAGGCTGATAAGGCTCTTGGCAAAAAAAAAATTGATTTCATGACCCTTGGGGAGAAACAGATTGAGACATCAGCAGGATGCAAGGGACCTCACAGGAAAAGCCATTGGTGTCTGTAGGAGGTGTCTGCCACTCCAGCTTATCTTGCAACTCATTACTGTGTGTGACTGCCATAGATAATGATAATGAAAGTGAACTCACTTATGGAATGGTTATCTTGATCACAGCTTGGACAGAATGTAAAACTTCATGTGAGTGCCAATATTTTGATATACAAGGACAAGTGACTTACATTTATTTCAGTGAATTCTTGGAATATGCCATCAAGCAAACAAGGAGGAAAAAAATAAGAAAGGAAAAGAGGAAAATGAAGATTAATATTTATGTATGTAATTCTGATTTTTCTTCCATAGAAGGAAACAAGTATGTTGTTTTCCACCTACAGAGGGGATTGGACGTGGCGCTTGGAGCCATGGTCTAGTCATGGGGTCTGTGTTGATAGGTTGGACTCGATGATCCTTGAGGTCATTTCCAACCTTAGTTATACTGTGATACTGTGATAATTTCTGTTGCAAGCTTCAGCAGAAACACTATCACAAAGTTAGCCTGGGACTGAGTACTGTGTCCAGTTCTGGGCCCCTCAGTTTAAGAAGGACATTGAAACACTTGAACATGTCCAGAGAAGGGCAACAAGGCTGGGGAGAGGCCTTGAACACAAGCCCTATGAGGAGAGGCTGAGGGAGCTGGGAGAAGAGGAGGCTCAGGGGTGACCTCATTGCCCTCTACAACTACCTGAAAGGTGGTTGTAGCCAGGAATGGGTTGATCTCTTCTCCCAGGCAACCAGCACCAGAACAAGGGGACACAGTCTCAAGCTGTGCCAGGGGAGGTTTAGACTCGAGGTGAGGAGGAAGTTCTTCACCGAGCGAGTCGTTTGTCATTGGAATGGGCTGCCCAGGGAGGTGGTTGAGTCATCGACCCTGGAGGCGTTCAAGGGGAGATTGGACGTGGCACTTGGTGCCATGGTCTAGTCACGGGGTCTGTGTTGATAGGTTGGACTCGATGATCCTCGAGGTCCTTTCCAACCTAAGTGATACAGTGATACTGTGATACTGTGAAATCAAGCAGCCTCACTGGAAGAAACTGAGGAAACAAAATGTCTGACTCTTGTCCGTGTCATTTAGTGGTATTTCAAGGCAGGATCACCAGTAATGTTTGATGGTCTCCTCACAGTCTCATCATAGGCCTATCCCTGAGATACTCTGTTCTCAGCAAAAGTTGTAATGCTGTGCCTCTTTCTTGCCAGGGATAGAATGCTGTGTTTATGTTTCTTACAAGACAGATAATTTCTTCCTTCTATTTTTTCCCGGCTCCCTACCAAAATGTAATGAAAATATCTAGATTCATTTACACTTACTTTTATCACCTGCTGGTTGTGGCCCCCACTCTCCCCGCAATGTAACACATGGACCAGATGTAATTACAGCCACAGGCTCTGGGAGTAAAACAATGAAGGCAAGCCCAGGGGATTCACAAGGCTGTTCTCCGTACTGCAAACCTAAAATAAATACCTGTGTAAAACACCCCCTCAAATTTCTTTCTATTATAGCTAATCACATCTTATGTTCTTTTAGTTTGTTGTAGAAGTTTAAACTAAATCCTCAGAGGTTTTTCTCAGCTCTACCATACATGGTGGTGGATTTTTTTTCTCTTCCATATAAATCACATTTTGTTTTCTCCTGGCAGTTAACTTAAAAAAAAAAGAACCCAAACACTAGAAGACAAACTTCAGTTCCAAGAGAATATTACCTTGGAGGCAAAGACATTGAAACAAGGGGTTGAGCACAGCAGCTAGGATTCTCAGATCTTCCTAGGGGCTGAATCCTCTAAGTAAAAGAGAAACTTAAAGATGGATTTCAGTAGAGTTGGAGTTTGTGAATCGAAACTGACATCCAAAATATCCCCAACACAGCCTCACCTCAAACAAAGTCCCTCTGTCAGGTATAATATTTCCCTAGGCATCTGCACTTCTGTTTCTGAGGGAAATTCTCTTGACCTGTGCAGTGAGGTGTGTACCTCCTCCTTGAGCCCCCATTAGGAGTCCAAAACCACTGGAGACAGGTTTCATTTGACAGGGGCTCACAGGGCAAGCTGGACACAAAACTGATAGACTGGGTCCCTTGCAAAATATATCTGCAGTAATTCTCTTTTTAAAATAACTTTTGGAGCAGTAGTTAAGTGGTAACAGCACTGCCACCAATAACAGTGGTCAGAAGCTTGTTCAGAATTTGGGAGATGTTGATTCACTGACCTCCATGTTCTGTGGCAGTCCAGCTCGTATTTTCCACACTGTAGCAGGCTCGCCTGGGGACAGCAACATATGCCCCACTGCCAGCAGGAACTGTGTCTCTTTGAAGACAAGGAAATAAAAATTGCAGAGTAAAGCAAGTAAGCAAACAAAAGCAAAGGCAACAGGAAACCTCCTAACTTCTCCAACTGAGTGTCCATTTGGAAGGCATGGAGCTCACCCCTGGCCTATCCCCTCAGGACTGCTTCATGTATTTAATCAAATGGTTTTTCTTTCACATGCTTATTATTGTAATTCTAATAACTATATGTGGTCCAGTGTCTTCTCATGTTATGATTTCCAAAGGCCATTAAACTGTTTTTCACTTCTATTTTTCACTCCACCAGTATTAGATAACTAGTGGGATACTTCTAGTGCAGAGAAAAGAAACACGAACCCTCTGGCAGAGCAATCTGCTCTTTGCAAACTTTTGGTTGTCTTCCACAAACTGCTCATTAAGAAAGATGACCATTCCACCACTAAATTTAGAATGTTTCTGTAGTACATTCATGTTTCTGATGAGGAGCAAGTTCTTGAGAACTAGAGCTGCTATTTATGAGTTGCCTTCTGCTGGCATCTGGCATAAAAGGAATGAACTAAAAATTTGAAAATCATATTAGTATGGGGAAAAAAGTACTGAAGTCATTTAGGGAAACCTAAAAAATGCTTAGGAAGCATGGTTTAAAAACAGTTTTCAGAAACACCTCCAGAAAATTCATGTAGATTATTGTATCAGTAGAAGGTCTTGTGGCACCACCAAATGATACAACTGGTTGCCATTCAGATATGAATGGAGAGCTCTCAGAAAAAACTCATTCTAGTTCATGAGCATTCAGACCACACACTTCTACCCACATACACTTCCATATTTCAGTAAATGATCTTCAGACTGACAGAGAAGGAATGAGTCAAAGAAATAGACTACAATGTATTTATTTTTTTCCCCCTTGGAATTGAAAATATAACTTAAGAGAAAAATATCACTTCAGATGAGAGCATTGAAACGTGGGAGTTGTGCTCTGTAATTGGTTGTGTGGAAAGAAATTCAGCAAAATAGGATCTGCATCTGAAAAGTTTGGAATCTAACTGGGGGAAAACAGGGAGGTGTCAGAGAGTTCAACGCCATTAATGAAAACAGGCATCTTTGAAGATAATAGAGAGCTGCCAGTGTTCCAGGGAATAAAGACTTTTTGATTCTTTACTGGAATATAATATCATCTGTTAGTTTGCACTGGGTGTTCCTGTCCTGGTGTTGGAAGTGAAGAGACTGCAGGCTTGGAGTCTATGAGAAGAAACCAGGGGCTGTCCCGTGTCATAAAGAACTGGTACCAGTGGATCCACTGCTGCCCAAAGCTGAGGCCACCAGCGATGATGGTAGTGTGCCCATGTTGATGTATTAAGAAAGGGTAAAAACGCTCCCTGGCAGGTAGCTGTAAGAAAGTTCTAGCTCTGCACCACAGGGAGAAGCTATTCACACTGCAGTCATAGTATTATTTTCATCATTCTTTCCTCTTGCAGTAGAATATTTTGCAGTGGTTTTGTGAACATGTTTAAATAGCAACTATTTTAACACTCCTCTGGAGTGTGTTTTTGTTCTCCCTCTTCTGAATAATTCATATTAAACACATGATCTACTAATATTTTGACTGCTTCACAATGAACTGCAGGATGATAATTTGATTCTTAATTTAAATAGGCATCTGTGTAAGATGAACTGTGAAAGACAATTCACCATAATCTTTCTTAATAATATTTCACACCAAGAAATAGAAGCATGTCATTATTATCTCTTTTTAGATCAGTTCCATTTTACTAGTTGTAATTGTTCCTGTGTAGTTCTCCAGACTTCCTTAATTTATCTCATCCTATATCTAGGAATTTGTTATTTGCATGACATTAGTAACTTCTCCACACTAAATTCTTCCTTTAAATTTCCATATTGATTGATGTTTGAAGTTGACCATTTCTAAAAGCTATTATTTTCTTGCATGTTATAAACTTGGAAGAGGACTTCTTGGATGTTTATAAATGATAAAAAATATTAACACAGTGTGGGAGTTAGGACATAAAGCAAACCCTGAGATGCCAACCTCTCTGCCTGTTTTATTTCTTCAGCAGGGTCTGTGCACAGAGGTGGGAGCAGAAGTATGTAGCTTCCTTAATTTAAGAAGTATGTAGCTGCTATATGTATTTGCTACATATTGTAAACAAAAATCTTGAATTCTGTGCCCAAATCATGTGGTTGGAAAATATTACTAACCTTCATGGAAACATAAATAAGGACAACAAATCATACTTGTCATAAATCACAACATTTCCCAAGGTTGCAATATAATAGACAATTGGGGATTTTCAGTGATCAACATCCTGTAAACCTAGATTTTGGGGAAGATTTCTTAGATACCAATGGGAAGAAATTAATTTCCATGTAAGGATGGATGTAGTTTGCACTAAATGAGTAGAACAAATTTTAGAGTCACGTGTGCTCTGTAGCACAAGTCCTGCTGACTGATTCCAGTGTCCGGTTGTCTCAGCAAATGTGAACTACCCTGTGCTCCATGTAAAAACTTCTCTGGTTGTTTTGATATTTTAAGCAAGGCTCACCCTAAATCTATGGAAGTTCTTTTAGAGGTTCTAAGAGGCTTATTTTTAAAGTACTCATGGTTTAGAAATAATAATTCCAGTAGCTATCTGATTTGATATCAGTGTCCCAAATTGGTGTACTCAAATATCCCAGGTGAGTAACTCAGTTACTAGAATATCACATCAGTTTCACTGTAGTATAGTAAGCATGTATTTACAGAAAAATAACTGTTTCCTATAAAAGATACTAAAAAAACACCATCTTTAATATCTTGGGATGTGGAAAGCTACACTTAAAACATCTGAAAGGAGCTAGGCACAGCTGGGTTCTTGAATTATAGCTGCATATATCCCTAGCATATATCTGAACCATTTTTCTGCTGAGTAGTTGCATGGATGGTTTCATAATCTTGGCTTTCTATCTTGGTTGTGATATAGGACCACCTTGCCTGAGTGTTCAAATCTCTGTAGCAGTAGCAATCTCATACCTGCAGTCATAAATGTCAATAACCCATATCCAGTTCGTCATGCACAGCTGAGTGTCTTCTTGTTCTTATTACATTCATGGCTGGATAGCTAACAAGCTCAAATATGTAGATTCCACATTTTAGGTAAACATACTCTACACAAATTTAAAGAAACTCAGTCATGCTTCTCAAGACCTCCTAGTATTAGCAATAGACAAAGTTTACCACCTGTGTCTTAAACATCACCAGTGTCAGCAGAAAAGGATTTGAAACATTTGGTGAACAGCTAGTGCAGACAGGTTCACTGATAATTTCTGTGAGCAGAATCAGGAAGGACCACAGGTGAAAACACCAAGTAAATTATGGAGGCAAGCATATCCTTGGAAAACCAGGGCGTAGAAAACAATTACTACGAAACCCCCTGTAGAACAGAAAAGAGATGAAGCGTGGTTTATTATTACTAAAGGATAGAATACATCACATGTTCAGCTAAAAGTGTTAAAGTGAAACCTCTCTTAGAATCAAGTAAGCACAAGTTAAATATCAGATGAAATTAGTTTCTCATTACAGTTTGTTAAATATGGAAAAGAACCAGAATGTGGGAACAGAAAGCCTTTTATAGAAGTACACCTAAAAGGCAGGCAGATTATCACTAAGACCTCAACCACCTGTTACTAATCATTTTAGCTTCAGGTTCTTATGTAAACATAGATGCAGCAGAACTAATCACTCCAGAAAAAGAAATGCTCAAGGAGAATGTAGGACAAAACACCCATGTCCATTACACTTCCTTTATAACACCCACCCTGGGAGATAACAAGTTTTGAATGGAACAACTAACGAGGTCTCTTTATACCAAGGGAAATCACTCCATAGTGAGGTTTAATGTGTTATAAATTTGGTGACATTTATTTAAAACTAAATAAAAGCCTCATCCAAGGTAAAAAGTAGTATACTGGATGGGTAGGGATGCTGTGTTTTGAAGGATGTTCTCACCAAATTGCAAGTAAACAGGTAAAGCAAATGAAATATTTATATGGGGGAAACTGCAGAGCAAATGAAATCTGACAATACAAAAAATCCCATAGGTTTTAAGCTATAAAACAACTGCTGAATAAACTTGAATATACTTTCAAACTCTATGTGATGTTTCAGGTTTACAAACCAACCTGCTAGGGAAAAAAAGAGAGCTTTGCCCCTGCGCATCACTCACCTAAGCTGCACCACATTTCAGGAACACTTTCACTGTCTGACTAAAATCTTTAATGAGCCAGGTGTGGACACTTTGCCATGACTTCTCATCAAAGCAGCCAGGAATAGTAACAACATGTAGAACAGTAATCGTGTGCCATCTCTCCTTCCTGTACAACATAAAGTACCACCTCACTTTGGCACAAAGAGGGAAGTTGTGCTAAACCTCTTATTGCTACTCTAGAGAAATCCCTAACAGTTGTTTTGCACTACAATAATCTCAAAATGTGTATCAGGTCTTTGTGAAGGGTAAAGAAAAGTCAACATGAAAGGAAAAAAAGTACAGAGATGATCAATGAAAATGCAAGGTTAAGGAAAACCAAACCCATACATATAGTATTTCAGTACAAATCAGGATAGCAGAATCTTGTAATAATGCGCTCAGGGAAATAAAAGTGGATGTGGAATCAATGAAATAGATTTGAAGTGCTAAAGGTCTGAACACACTGTGGATGAAATCCACTTTCGGGCAGAGCAGCAGTGGGAGGCTGGCATGCCATCAAGCACAAGTGAGGTTTAGCTGGTGCTGCAGAGGGGTGAACGTCATTCAGAGTGGTTTGGACTTTGGGAAAACAGCCCAAACCACCAGTGCATATCCTGATAGAGCAGTTACATTACTTCACTACTAGTGTTCAGCCTCAGGTGCCTAGGACAGTCTATTAATTATGACTAAAAATACGTACTTTAACAGCTTGGAAAACTCCTGCAGTTAATTCCACCATGAGCAGATCAGAAAGCACTCATGAACAGTGAACATCAAAGTTTGACTGCTATTGATGTCACATAAAAATCAAGTGTCTGTTTTACTTATCATAAAAGAATAGCTTCACTGATTAGAATAAAATAATATTTAAATCTAGATAAAGGCAATTCTTAACACTCATGTGAGTCTTAACCACCCTCACAAATCAATTGTCAAGGATAAAAAAATCCTTGAATAGAAGGAAGACTTTGAAATGCAACCGTCATTAGGATGGTTTCCAATCACAACCCCAGCACTGATGTTCCAGTAGATTTGACCAGAAGTAAAATCAGCTGATTAGAAACCACAGGGGAAAATATCATAGTTAAACAATAGCCAAAATCCCTGATTAGAATGTTTCCACAGACACTAGAGCTCATAGACTTCATTAAAGAGAGATATTCAGTAAGCAAAAAGATTTCAGTTTCTTCCTTATTTATTTTGTGTGGGTACCAGAATCTGCAAAAGGGAATTTATTGGTAATTAAATAGGTTGTAGTAGTAATCGACTAATCCCAGGCACATATATAAGCTGGGCAGTGACTGTCTTGAGAGCAGTCCTTAAGGAAAAGACTTGGGGGTACTGGTGATTGAGAAGCTGAACATGTAATACAAGTGTACACTGGCAGCCCAGAAAGTCAACGATATCTCGGGCTGTGTCAAGAGAAGTGTGACCAGCAGGTTGAGTGAGGTGATTCTCCACTTCTACGCTGCTCTCATAAGACCCCACCTGGAGTACTGTGTCCAGTGCTGGAGCCCCTATTACAAGAAAGATCTGGATGTGCTGGAATGAGTCCAGAGAAGGGCCACGAGGATGATCAGAGGGCCAGAGCACCACTCCTATGAGGACAGCCTGAGAGAGTTGGGTTGTTCAGTCTGGAGAGAAGGCGCTGAGGAGATCTTCCTATGGCCTTCCAGTATCAGAAGGGGGTCTACAAGAAAGCTGGTGAGGGACATTATAAGGAGTCTGGTAATGATTGGCCTGGAGGGGGTAGATTCAAGATAAAGGAGGGGAGATTTAGATTAGACATTAGAAAGAAGTTCTTCAGGGTGGTGAGGCACTGGAACAGATTGCCCAGGGAGGTGGCAGAAGCCTCATCCCTGGGTCTTTTTAAGGCCAGGCTGGATGTGGCTCTGGGCAACTTGACCTTGTGGAGGGTGGACTTTCTGCTAAACTTTAGTTCAACCAAAGTTTGTCTTAGGTATGGATAAAACTGAAACTATTGGAACTTCTCTGAAACACAAAACATCAAAAATTAGTAATGCACATTCAGGGAGCAAAACTCAAAGCAAAAAAAATGTCTAGGAGCATTACTTGCTTAACTTGTTGCAACTGGCTGTTGTTTGTTGGTTAGTTGTTTGTTTGCTTGTTTTGTTTGTTTGTTTCCTGATGATTTTTCAAACCTGACTTTCTTCTAAATACCAGATGCTTACTTGGTTTGATGTTTTCAGAAAATTATGGTCTTTGTAGAAATCCAGAGTACCTAACCAAACATATTCAATGTCAACCAAGAGCAGTTATTAGTCAGGTCATGTACTGATTTCTGTTAGTCCCTAAATCATAATTATCTATTACATTAAAATCTCATTTAGAGGTCTTTTCTGTTAGCAGTAATATTAAATTCTATATGAAATATTGTTGAATGAATGCTCTCAAAACCAAAAATGGCTGAGAGATAGGAAATGAAAACTTGTATAGGATTCATTTAGAAACCAGGAAGATAAAATTAAGTGACACCAAAAGAAAAAAAAACCAACCCAAATCCAAAAATGTATCAGAAATAGATTCTGACCTCATATCTTCCTCACACTTTTATCTCAGGTGACCACCCTTCATCATTAATGTTACACAGCTTGTTATAAGATTAACATTTTAATATACTTCGCAAGTGAAAACTCAGACTCCGCAGATTATTTCATAGTTTCATAGTTTCATAGTTTCATAGTTTCATAGTTTCATTCAGGGTTGGAAGGGACCACAAGGATCATCTAGTTCCAAGCCCCCTGCCATGGGCAGGGACACCCCACACTAGGTCAGCCTGGACAGAGCCTCATCCAGCCTGCTCTTAAACACCTCCAGGGATGGGGCCTCAACCACCTCCCTGGACAACCCATTCCAGTGCCTCACCACTCTCATGGTGAAGAACCTCCTCCTCACATCTAGCCTGAATCTCCCCACCTCCAGCTTCATTCCATATATTTGCTGTTAGAGTCTGCTCTTGCACCTGAATGCAGGGGAAAAAAAGACAACAGCCATGAATACTGCATACTTATTCAAATGAAAATACATGAAATAGAAAGGCAGGTTGTTTTTGTCCCCTTTATTTAGCTTTTATTTGTCCGTGGAAAACAGATATGATTATTTGCTGGAACAGAGTTTCAGGAGCAATTCAAATGCCTTTAAATGGGGAAAGAAACACATAGGCTTTAGAGAAACACAGTGTGAGAGCTAAATATTGGCAACATCAAACAAAAAGAAATTAAGCAGCTGCAACAGGTACAGATCTGAGGTATAGAAGTACATCAGGATACAGAACCCGAGATCAAATACTCCCGATTTTCCTTTTACCCATTGGGGTCATTTCTCTGATAAATAATTCAGAGACTGCAGTGCAAAGTAGTTTGCATACTGACAAGATTAAAAAGAATGCTTTGTCTGGGTTAAATTTACAGTCTGAAACCTTCCTTTAAAATGTCAAGCAGGTAATTAATTTAAGATGGTTTGCCAAGCAGAATCTCTGACCCTGTCAGAATAATTTCATTTCTTCAGGTGGAAGGGGATATTACATTTATCTTGCTGAAGTCTCTGGTTTGTTTTCTTCTTCCCTTCTCCTCTCTATTTGCCATTTATTACCTGTTTCATAACATCCACTGAAGTAAAAATTAACACTCCAATATTTTCCTCCTTAATTTGTGACTGTAAAGCAAACATTGGGTGCAAATTGGCAATGAATAGCGAATAGAGTACAAGTCAGACCTCTTGACTTAAACAGAAGATGAGCATTTTCCTCAGAGAGAGCTCTCCCCTGCCTGAGCATTCAGACAAGCGCTTTGGGTAGCAGTGGGAAATGCATAAATTCAACAGCATGAAGATTCGTTTTTGGCATAGCAAAACATCCTGTTCCACATGTGCACAGCAGAGTGCTCTCTTATGAATGAATGCCTAAATGCATGACAACCAGCAGGAATTTCAGATCTGCTCTTCAAGCCAGGTTTACCGGTGTAAAATTTTATTAGAAATAAAAATTCAGCTAATCTAGGTAAGAAAACCTTTATTAGAATAAACCTTTATTAGAATAAACCAAACCAGGTTGGAAGAGACCTTCAAGATCATCGTGTCCAACCCATCAACCAATCCAACCCACCCAAACAGCTAACCCATGGCACCAAGCACCCCATCAAGTCTCCTTCTGAACACTTTCAATGACGGTGACTCCACCACCTCCCCGGGCAGCCCATTCCATAGCGCAATCACTCTCTCTGTATAGAACTTCTTCCTAACATCCAACCTGAACCTCCCCTGGTGCAGCCTGAGACTGTGTCCTCTTGTTCTGGTACTGGGTGCCTGGGAGAAGAGACCATCATCAGCCTGTCTACAACCTCCCTTCAGGTAGTTGTAGAGAGTGATAAGGTCACCCCTGAGTCTCCTCTTCTGCAGGCTGAGCAACCCCAGCTCCCTCAGCCTCTCCTCATAGGGCTTGTGTTCCAAACCCCTCATCAACTTTGTTGCTCTTCTCTGGACTCGTTCCAGCAAGTCAACCTCCTTCCTAAACTGAGGGGCCCAGAACTGGACACGGTACTCGAGGTGTGGCCTAACCAGTGCAGTGTACAGGGGCAGAATGACCTCCCTGCTCCTGCTGGCCACACTGTTCCTGATGCAGGCCAGGATGCCATTGGCCCTCTTGGCTGCCTGGGCAGCCAACAATGCAACAGCAATACAACAATGCAGTAACACTATTTGGAGGCTTACTTTTGTGTGCTCAGATGGGAGAAAGGGGGAGTGGAAAATAGAAAGATGCCAAAACAGAAAAGAAAAAAAAAAATAAAAAGGGAAACAGAGTTAACTATCCTGAAGTCACAGTGATTTTTCTCTTAGAAATGGATTGTGACATTGATTAAACTGATTAAAACAACTGCCATTTCAGCTAACTAAAGAAGACACAGTGAGGCGATCTAGATTCTCTGCAAGAGGAGCAGTCACGTCAAGCTTGGCTTCCGAGCAGTCACATCAAGCTTGGCTTCCTCTGAAATCCAAGGAAAATGTAAATCAAACACTCAAAACCTGCAAATATAAATCCCAAGATGTATGGCTATGTTTCTTTTTATAAAAATTCAAATTACAGTTATGCTCAAGCACTTGAAATTGTTTACACTGCTCAGCTGTGCTCCATGCTGACTGAACTTGTGAACTTTATAATTATTTTCATGTGGCTACCTGATATGCGCCTACTTTTTTCCCTTCTACATGTTTCCTGTGTCTAACCAAGTAATGAATCAGTCTATTTATAAATCCCTGTACTTTGTGGATCAGTGCAAAAAGGGGAGATCAAGCAGAATTTTTCTGCATTCTGTACAGAAACTTTGAACTGGACAGTGAAACAGGCTGCTGTGGTGGTTTAGGCTGGTGCTTGCCCGGATGCCACTGCACAGACCACACCTGGGAGGTCCCAAGCGGTGGACCCAGCCCAGGGGGTGGTCACAGGAGACCAGGTATTCCATTTCCGTAATGCCCTGCTCCCCTATAAAATGTCCATGCGGGGTCTTCACTTCCTCTTTCGTCCCCAGCTGCAGACTAGGTAAAATGGCATGAGCTGCCTCCCTTGGGCCTGCCTAGGCCCAAGGCTGGGTTGGGGGGGGAGGAAAGAGCCCTGGGGGAGGGGGTTGGGTGTACCCCCAGGTGAGGATGGGATGTTCTTGGGTATGTTGTGGGATTTCTCTCTTTTGTCACAGTGCTTGTGGCTCTCTGTGAAGCTTTCATTGTTGTTGGTTTTTAAATTGTTGTTTTTTTCTATTTAAACTTTTTCTATTTAAACTTTTGGGAGGGAGCCCAGAACTAAATTTAAACTCTCCATCTTTTGCAATCGATCTGCGGAGTGGGCACAGCAGCTAGCCCCACCTTGGGCGCCAAAAATGTAATGGGTTGGGGCAAACCCCCTCCCCACCATGGGCAGAAACAACGACTCAGACAAACAGATTGCAAAAGTGATGGAAAGTTTAAATATAAAAAAAAAAAATAAAAAACAACAACAACAACAACAACTAGTGACTGGCTGCCAGCTGGACGTGGCACCATTCACCACCACTCTCTGGGCACAGCCCTCCAGCCAGTTCCTAATCCAATGCGGAGTGCTGCTGTCCAAGCCATGGGCTGCCAGCTTGGCCAGGAGTTTGCTGTAGGGGATGGTGTCAAAGGCCTTGCTGAAGTCCAAGTAGACTACATCCACAGCCACAGCCTTCCCCACATCCACCAGGCAGGTCACCTGATCATAGAAGGAGATCAGGTTGGAGAGGCAGGACCTACCCTTCCTAAATCCATGTTGGCTGGGCCTGATCTCTTGGCCATCCTTCGAAGAAGGATATGTTTGGAAATCACAATTTGTAAAATTAGATCTGTGACAGGAACAGCTTGAACCAGAAAAATTTATAGTGGATATTTACAGAAATGATAGATGAAGAAAAAAAGTATTGAAAGTTTAAATTCTCTCAGGAGGAAGTGATGATAACAAGTCCAGCAAACAAATGTAGTTAATCAAAACCCAGACTGCATATATCAGTTTATTAGTATGTTTTGTGAATAGTGTGAACACACAAAGTCTAGCCTGTAATTACTGTTTACAGAACATTTAGCATTCTCATGTAAAAGCAGCTGAATTATTTGTTATGTCAAAAACATCTAGAAGAGAACAGTTTTCCTTATGGGTGAAAAGCTAGGTACCCTATGAATTTTAATATATTGTCAAATATTCTGATGACAAATTATAAACAGAACTTCTGCAGTGCTAATAAAGGAACAGTTCCTGGGGGATTAGAAACTGAATTATATTCAAGGTAGGAAAGACAGCAAATGTGTTAATATTATTAGAAATTTATTCTCACGTTATTTCACTCTTTCAGTATGAATTTTCTAGCTTCCAGACTCTAAGACTCTTTTAAAAGCAGTTTTGAAATGTTTATGATTTGGACATCTTTGATATATAATATATACAAAATTAATAGTTGAAAATATGTAGAAAGTGTAAAACAAATAGCAAAGAGGAACATAGAGTGAAAAATACATAAATTCACCAGTTATGGTAGAACTTGTTACTTAACAACATAGAGTTTTCTTTTTTAGCAGAAACAACTCTTTTACAAATAGGTTTGGCATGATACTTGAACAGAGGAGATAATTTGAGTCACTTTTTTTACATATGAATTAATTTCATTGTCTCATTATTAATGTGCTAATACATTTTGAAAATAAAATCTCAAATGTTGTTGGCCCAAATTGTCAAATATTGTCTTTATAAGTAACTCCTCTCCTCTCCTCTCCTCTCCTCTCCTCTCCTCTCCTCTCCTCTCCTCTCCTCTCCTCTCCTCTCCTCTCCTCTCCTCTCCTCTCCTCTCCTCTCCTCTCCTCTCCTCTCCTCTCCTCTCCTCTCCTCTCCTCTCCTCTCCTCTCCTCTCCTCTCCTCTCCTCTCCTCTCCTCTCCTCTCCTCTCCTCTCCTCTCCTCTCCTCTCCTCTCCTCTCCTCTCCTCTCCTCTCCTCTCCTCTCCTCTCCTCTCCTCTCCTCTCCTCTCCTCTCCTCTCCTCTCCTCTCCTCTCCTCTCCTCTCCTCTCCTCTCCTCTCCCCTCCCCTCCCCTCCCCTCCCCTCCCCTCCTCTCCCCCCTCCCCCTTCTCCTCCTCTCCCCCCTCCCCTCCCCTCCCCTCCCCTCCCCTCCCCTCCCTTCCTCTCCCCTCCCCTCCTCTCCTCTCCCCTCCTCTCCTCTCCTCTCCTCTCCTCTCCTCTCCTCTCCTCTCCTCTCCTCTCCTCTCCTCTCCTCTCCTCTCCTCTCCTCTCCTCTCCTCTCCTCTCCTCTCCTCTCCTCTCCTCTCCTCTCCTCGAGTCTCCTCTCCTCGAGTCTCCTCTCCTCGAGTCTCCTCTCCTCTCCTCTCCTCGAGTCTCCTCTCCTCTCCTCTCCTCTCCTCTCCTCTCCTCCCCTCCCCCTCTCCTCCCCTCCCCCTCCCCTCCCCTCCCCTCCCCTCCCCCTCCCCCTCCTCTCCCCTCCTCTCCTCTCCTCATGTCTCCTCTCCTCTCCTCACTTGAAATATTATCAGAATGTTTGTTAATATTGCTATTTAGTTTGCAGTGCTAAGCCTTCAACAGATTATTAACTTTAAAAAGCTTCAGCATATGCTTTCATATACCTAAGGAAGGAAAAGGTCAGTGGTGGTAGTGTGAAAGCCTGAAAGCCAGACTTGCTTCCCTCAGTTTTTCCCTGCTTTGTTCTCATCTCTGAATGAACTAGTAGGGGGAAAGAAGAACTGAGCATCTTTCTCATGAAGCTGACTTTCCCCAAGACAACATAGTTCTTTTCTAGTGTGGCATTTGCTTAGCACAAATCTCTGTATTAAAAGAAATGTGTTCAACTTGGCCTCTTGCTGCTGGTAAGCTTGAAGTGAAGGTTTCCATTCACATTTAGTAAGAGTTGGCTGAAACCTGAAGAACAATCACACAGCAGTTAGCTGAAATTTCCCATTTATTCAGGTAATAGAGTTTGGGGTTTTTCGAGCTGAGATTACAGGCCATAAGTTTAACTGTTCTATTTCTGGTCTTTTTGCTGAACAATGTGAGGGTTTACTGGTTTTCATTACAGTGTTTTAAGTGGTGCAGCTGCTCTCCCACTATGAACTAGGCTGAAATAATTATATTCTGTCACTGAGAGCAATGAATGAGAGTAAATTAGCAACAGTGACCTTCTACTTCAGATAAAATGGGTCACTGAATTTGAAGCAAAAATCTGCTGTGTTTAGCCTTCTTAGCCCTTAAGCACATAGTAAATAAACAATGCAATTCTCTTTCTTGGTCACTGAGATTTGGAAGAAACCTATAATCATTGAAAAGCCTATTCTGAATCTTAATACAAATTATGTCAGATTTAAAGTGAAAGCCAGCTTTTGGATCTGGGGGGGGGGGAAAAAGCCTGTTTTATTTGCTACATTGTTTTGTTAAGCATTTGTAATTCTCAGAACAGACCTTCAGAAGGCTGAGTTTTCACCAAATTCTGTCAGACCCTGCAATGATGAAAACCTCTGGCATTGCCGGTGTGATTAGGTGCAAGGAAATCTAAGGAAACCATCAGCAACCACTCAGCTTTCTTTATGCCCTTGCAACATTGCAGCTAGAGAGAAGTTAATTTTTGACAGCTGATTTCACAGAGCTTCACCCAAAGCAGAATATATCTCCTCTGCTAGGGATATCAAATCCTTGACTTTTGCTTCTTTCACCTCCTTTACTTCTGATTTCAAAGATTAGAAGCACTATAAAAAATGCAATCTTCTCAAATGCCTTGACAAATGCATTGGAAAAATCATATAGAAGGAATAAAAGTATTCTGCTTAGCACATAAATAGACAATCCACTACAAGGCAGGTTGCTGGGAATTCTCAAGCCCCTTACCATTTGATTACTTTATGGGGACAGAGGTTCTCATATACTGTAAAGTTTTAGCCTCCACATGAATACATTTTCTCCTGCCATTTGTTATTATTGCGTTACTATTTTCATTGTTATTGTTATTTTCTTTCCTATGCTCAATATGTTCTTCAGATATTCCATCCATAAGAACTTTAGTATTTAGACAGCAGATGGTGGTCAGTCAGTTGTGACTGTACTCCAAGCAGCTGAGTGAAGATAACAGCCTTTTAGTTATGGCAATAGTACCGCACTTGTCTTTGAAATCACAGAATAATGACTTACCTATGAATCTCATTGGTTGTTTGCTTTAGCAAGAGAACAAAGATGTACTCTTGGTATGAGACTTAAAATGCATCTTTCTCAGGGTGTGTTGTGAGTTTATTCCTAAGGCAGAGCTGCATATTTGCATGTTTCACAGAAATCACAGAAACATTTGGGCTGGAAAAGACCCTCAGTATCACCAAGTCCAATCAATAACTCTACTCTACAAGGTTCACCCCTAAACCATATCCCCAAGCAGGGGATTCCATGGGCTTGTGTCACAATGATAGATCTGTAGATTAAAAAGCTTGAAGGGGTTGGCATTGTTGCTTTGGCAGCACCAGCAGCTGCTTCTGAAGGGACAGGCTGTCTGTCTCCCAGGCAGAAAGTACATGTGAAGAATGCAGTTCTTATAAAAAGAGGTAATGCAGAAGTGGTGTTTAGAACTCTCTCAAGCCAGACTTCTTAAAGTGTGGGTTGCCCAGTCCTTCAGACACCTGATGAACGCCCAAAGCCTGCTCTATCACGCTCAGGCACCCTGCAGACTTCCTCTAGGCCATTCCAGTCCCCACTTTCACCATTACCTGCAGGGTACCCACACCAACAAAGTACTTCACTTGTTATCAATGTTAGTTTTGAAGTAAATGTGCAAAGGCTAAAACAGCTTTACATGATTGCATGAAAAATAAAATACCCATTACTATTCAAGTAACATTTCATAGTTTCATAGTTTCATTTAGGGTTGGAAGGGACCACAAGGATCAGCTAGTTCCAACCCCCCTGCCATGGGCATGGACACCCCACACTAGATCAGGCTGGACAGAGCCTCATCCAGCCTGCTCCTAAACACCTCCAGGGACAGGGCCTCGACCACCTCCCTGGACAACCCATTCCAGGGTTTCATCACTCTCATGGTGAAGAACCTCCTCCTCACATCTAGCCTGAATCTCCCCACCTCCAGCTTCATTCCATTCCCCCTAGTCCTATCACTACCTGAGATCCTGAGACGTCCTTCCCCAGCCTTCCTGTAGGCCCCCTTCAGATACTGGAAGGCCACAATTAGGTCACCTCAGAGCCTTCTCTTCTGCAGACTGAACAGCCCCAACTCCTTCAGTCTGCCCTCATAGGAGAGGTGCTCCAGCCCTCTGATCATCCTTGTGGCCCTTCTCTGGACACCTTCCAGCACCTCCACATCCCTCTTGTAATAGGGGCTCCAGAACTGGACACAGTACTCCAGGTGGGGTCTCACCAGAGCTGAGTAGAGGGGGAGGATCAACTCCCTCGACCTGCTGGCCACACTTCTGATGCAGCCCAGGATCTGATTGGCTTTGCGGGCTGCAAGAGCACATTGAGAGCTCATGTTGAGCTTTTTGTCCACCAGCACCCCCAAGTCTCTCTCCTCAGGGCTACTTTCCAGCTAGTCCCTGCCCAGCCTGGATTTGTGCCTGGGATTGCCTCAACCCAGATGCAGGACCCTGCACTTGCTCTTATTGAACTTCATGAGGTTGGCTTGTGCCCACCTCTCCAGCCTGTCAAGGTCCAGTGAACATGAATTTCATATACTTCTCATTATATCAAAAAGAAGTCCTATTAATCTTGCTGAGAACTTTTGTGTATCCTGCAGTTGTAGTTTTCATGGCTGATACATGAATTTTCTCAGAGATCTCCTGCCTTCATAATTCAAAAGCACTGCCTTCAGCAGTTCAGGCTATGTAGGCTTTAGTGAGAGAACATGCCAGTGGTAAGTGAGAGACCTATTACTAAAGAAAGGGATATAAACCAAACATACTGTTTGCACTTTGCAAAACCGCAAAAGGAGATGCTGCCGTAGGGGTAGAAACAATGGCATCAAACCCAGAGTGTGAGTTATAGTCTCACTCGTTACCCAGCTTTTCCTTTTGCTTTTATAGGTCATCATCATATGGGCTACATTTTAAAAATAACTGCTTTTCATTTTCAGACAGTATACTGGCAAGATCTACATGGCACAGCTATTTCCCAGCACGACTTTGTGCAGCTCAGCAAGAAATTTCACCTGCTGAGGGAACTCAGGAAAGCAATCGGGCAATCTCAGAAGGCTACTAAATCAGTGTAAACAAAGTTGTGTTTAGGCTGGACCAGAGAACGGTCTCAGGTTCACAAGCACAGGAATTTGCAGTTTATAGCTCTTAATAGAAAATGTAATACTAGCTGAGTTTGGCATGAATCACAAAATTCTTGCAGAGCCGTTCTGGGGGTTTTGTTCGTTTCGTTGTTTTAAATGAGATACTAAAGGGTTGCAGGAATATTCATTTCCTGGGTGTTGCTGCATGGAGAATGTAAGGCATAGCAGACTTCATTGTTGATTGTTAATTCTTTCCTGGTGGCATTGTCTTGGTTTTTGTACATTTAACATGGAAATGGATAAAACCTTTTTAAATTTCAAGTGGTAAGCTATGTCAACGATAAAATAATATGTAAAAGAAAATAATGGGCAAACGAACAAACAGAAACTCCCACCATAAAACCACCAGTCTCCCAAGATCTTCATGTTTTGCCAGCGAGTCCTACATGCAGCAAAGCTTCTTCTTTTGCTCCCTCTCTCCAGCATGTCCTGGTGCCCCTCACCGCCGCCACCCTGTGGAGTAGAAGCACTGCTGGGAGGAGAAGCAAAGCAGCAGCCAGCCCAGAGGCTGCCCTCTGGCCACTGTCACACAAGTTGGTGCTTTGCTGTTTTATTTCATCATTGTGCTCTGAAATAGATCTCTCTTGGATGCAGAAAAAGAACAAACTGTTCCAAAATAGGGACTGTTTAGTCACTGTGTGTGATTTTTGTGCGTAGCTTTGCACAGGCTGCAATATAAAGAGGGAGTCCTGAAGAACCGATCCATGTCTTACAATAAAATCTCAACAGGCTCCAGTAATCATGTTTTAAAATACAGTTCCAGCTAAAAGCTTTTACTGAGCATGCAATTGAAATATTTTACTGCCTGGAGATAGACAAAAGTCAAGGGAGGTGATCCTCCCCCTCTACTCAGCTCTGGTGAGACCCACCTGGAGTCCTGCGTCCAGTTTTGGAGGGAGCCCTATTGCAAGAGGGATATGGACGTGCTGGAACATGTCCAGAGAAGGGCCACAAGGATGATCAGAGGGTTGGAGCACCTCTCCTAGGAGGACAGACTGAAGGAGTTGGGGCTGTTCAGTCTGCAGAAGAGAAGGCTCCAAGGTGACCTCATTGTGGCCTTCCAGTATCTGAAGGGGGCCTCCAGGAAGGCTGGGGAAGGACTTCTCAGGATGTCAGGTAGTGATAGGACTAGGGGGAATGGAATGAAGCTGGAGGTGGGGAGATTCAGGCTAGATGTGAGGAGGAGGTTCTTCACCATGAGAGTGGTGAAGCCCTGGAATGGGTTGTCCAGGGAGGTGGTTGAAGCCCTGTCCCTGGAGGTGTTTAAGCCCAGGCTGGATGAGGCTCTGGCCAGCCTGATCCAGTGTGGGGTGTCCCTGCCCATGGCAGGGGGGTTGGAACTAGATCCTTGTGGTTCCTTCCAACCCTGACTGATACTATACTACTATACTACTATGAATTAGCATTATTTTCCTTTATGTGCATTTCAGGAACAAGGTTGTGGTGGGTAAACACTTCTTCAACAAGTAACTGCACTTCTTTTATTTTAATAGTGACTTTCTGGAATTTGGGTGGGGTTTTTTGTTTGATTGGTTGGCTGGGTTTCTCTTAAGTGGATCAAATCTTTGGAAAACTAAAACTCTGGAAGTGAGGAAAAAGCAGAAGGAAAATAGCCAAGATACATTAAAGTAAATGGTTGATCAAAAGAGCTCAGAAATTTATGACATGAAAATATTTGCCCTGTTTGTATGTCAGTTGCATATTACTCAGTTTATAATTTCCTTTTGTAAATGTGGAATGATATATATATTTATACTCATATGGTCTTAACTTGAATTGTGATTGTGTCTGAACTTTATTTGTGTGTGTGTGTGTGATAAAGACGGGTGGCAAAGAGCCGTTTGCAATTCCCTGATCCATGACCCATGTCTGATAAGCTTTGGTGCATGTTAAAGCTCATATGGTTCTGCTCTCATTTATACCACTGGGCTAAGGCCTCTGTCTCATTCCTGTCACTCCTAAGCAGCTTCTCTGACCCATCACCACATGCTCCTTCTCTTTTATTTGTGATGGAAGTTAAGAAGACAATACTGAATAAATTACAGCTTTGTTACATCCACCAGATGCACTCCAAAGCTTCTATGGAAGGAAACATTCTCCAGCAAGGATCTTCAGACGGTGTAATGTCACTTAGGATATCAGGTAGTGATAGGACTAGGGGGAATGGAATGAAGCTGGAGGTGGGGAGATTCAGGCTGGACATGAGGAAGAAGTTCTTCACCATGAGAGTGGTGAAGCCCTGGAATGGGTTGTCCAAGGAGGTGGTTGAAGCCCCATCACAGTATAATTAAGGTTGGAAGAGACCTCGAGGATCATCGAGTCCAACCTATCAACACAGACCGCATGACTAGAACATGGCACCAAGTGCCACGTCCAATCCCCTCTTGAACGCCTCCAGGGACAGTGACTCCACCACCTCCCTGGGCAGCACATTCCAATGACAAATGACTCACTCAGTGAAGAACTTTCTCCTCACCTCGAGTCTAAACCTCCCCTGGCACAGCTTGAGACTGTGTCCCCTTGTTCTGGTGCTGGTTGCCTGGGAGAACACCTCCATCCCTGGAGGTGTTTAAGCCCAGGCTGGATGAGGCTCTGGCCAGCCTGATCTAGTGTGAGGTGTCCCTGCCCATGGAACTAGATGATCCTTGTGGTCCCTTCCAGCCCTGACTGATTCTATGATTCTATGATTCTATGATTTACACAATGTTAAGTGGGATCACCAGAGCAGACAATGTGTATTGGCTTTTTGTTTCCTTTTTCTATTTTTGACATAATTATGCATGTCCACATGTAGATATGAATTCTCTTTCAGTGCCAAGTTCTAATGCCCATAACTGAGTCTAAATAAAACCTTTACATTGATATGCAGTGCAAATAAAATGACATGAAAAACATAGATAAAAACAAATAAAAGGGTCCATCCTTACCATTGTCCTTTGGCTGGTACTATATTTTTTTATGTGCTTAAACAACCAGGACAGCACAACATAAAGTTGATGATATAGTGCTGAAAAAAACCCAAGAGTGTCAATATGAATTTACTCCAGCAAAGCAATATTTCTTAGACCTCTTAATGCAGGACCGTGAGTCAAAGTGACAATTGACAAACATTCAATAAGAGGTCAAAAACCAAGCATGTAGACAGATTTGTTGAGGGCTTACATTACCTGTTTTGCTAAGTGAAACAATTGGCCTATGTTGTGTCACCTGAGGCTCTTCATGATGGAGTGAGAAGCAGCCACAGAGTTGAAAAAGATTATAATGATTTTTTTTTTTTCTTCCTGTGTGCCCTTCCAAAAGAACTTGTGCATAGTTTCAAAGGCAAATACAATATCAACAGACAGTCAGCTTGACATAGAGGTAAAAGCTCTGTTTGGTTTACTCATCTTTAAATAAATTAATCCAAGAGCTGGTATGATTGTGTAACATATGCAGTTAGGTCACCCAATTAATTAGTGTACCTTATCAAGCGGAAGAGAAGACATCTTAAACACAGGTTCAAGTGACAGCATAAAATGTCATGAACCACAAAAGTATGCAGCACTTATATCAAGTGATTTGCAAGTGGATAGAGACAAAATGGCTTATTCTCATTAAAATATAGAAGAATATAGCCTTTACATTCATCATATATATATATGGAGCATGAGACACTCTTTGCCTTTAATTTCCTAGCTTTATGCCCTCACTCTAGAGTCATTACTTTCACACATATTTATTGTATTGTTGAATCCTCACCTCAGAGTCCTCAACAATATTTTCTATATAAACAATTTAGGCATTGGGGTGGTTTTTTTTTTTCCTCAGACTAAATAAATGCAGGATTTATTGTGTTTAAAAGATGCTGTAAGTGCAATGGTAAGTTTACAGGCATCACGAATTGCAGGGGGGAAAAATATGTTCTTAAAGCAGGCTTCCCATTTTTAAGGCAGTCTTCCCATCTTTATCTCAGTGGGTAATAACATACTTAAACTCCAGGGGCTTCAGACTGGATAGAGAATGCAAAGTAGAGTGATTGAAGGACTTTAGCTATGCAAACTGAGCAGGATCTAATTGAATTCCTAACAGATGGGAAATAATTACATCATTTATTATCACTTCACAATTAGTTAACTCACAGGTATATCTCAGACATTAAAAAGGTTTTATCCAACCTTCTGCTAGGGATTCGAAGCTTTTATCATCTCATTTCTGGACCTGTTACTTCATGGCTCAGTTTAATCAACAGCAATCTTGTCAACATGAAATGATCTCTTTGGTTATTTGAAAAAACAAAAACACAAACTGTTTGAATGTGATACTGCATGCAAACAGTACCTATCTTGAAGATATTCATTCACACACAGTCTTTTATTTGACCTTTTAAAATGTCTAGGTGATATAACTCAAATGTTTGGACATCTTATGCAAACTATTATGACACAAAGAAAATTGATTTTCAGATTGAGGAAATGGTCTGCCTTTGGAACAGTGGCAGTCCATTTCAATCGGCTGCATACATTATGATGTTTATACTGTCTTTCTTAACATTGCCGAAAGGCTTAGTTCAGAGAAGAATCTGGACACAGAGCTGCTAAACCCAGCATCTTGTCTGCATTAGGGAACTAGTCCAATGGGATGTTTTAACGCATCCAAGTGCTGGGTTCTACACATTGGCCACGACAACTCCCTGCAGTGCAACAGGCTGGGGTCAGAGTGGCTGGAGAGCAGCCAGGCAGAAAGGGACCTGGGGGTACTGGTTGACAGTAGGCTGAACATGAGCCAGCACTGTGCCCAGGTGGACAAGAAGGCCAATGGCATCCTGGCCTGCATCAGGAGCAGTGTGGCTAACAGGAGCAGGGAGGTCATTCACCCCCTGCAGATCACTACTGTGTTCAGGTTTTTACTATCCGTACATTTATGAAATCCTCAGAACACCAGACAATAAATGCCTCCGGGTCAAGATTTTGCCTCTTCTTTCCATGAGCTAGAATTTCAAACCTCTCTGTTTAAAGATAGTCTTTAAACAGTAATGTGAACAGTTCCTTTACAAGTAACTGACTTCTGTTTAGTTATAGCAATTATATTAACTGTGGGTCTGACTGGATAGCTGCAAAAAAAGGTAATCTGAATTGAGGAAAAGAATGTATAGATTGCCAGAGGCTTTTGAACAAATATGATGTGTTCCTTACACCCTATTGTACTCACCTACATGGAAAAAGAAGCCAAATATCTAATAATCTAAATCTAATTGTAGAACAGAATAGAATAGAATAGAGAATAGGATAGGATAGGATAGGATAGGATAGGATAGGATAGGATAGGATAGGATAGGATAGGATAGGATAGGATAGGATAGGATAGGATAGGATAGACCAGACCAGGTTGGAAAAGACCTTTGAGATCATTGAGTCTTCACCTTATTTTGACTAGAGGTTTAATGTTAAATGTCTACAACTTGAAATTGCAATTCTTTATGAAATCAGGCAGGTGAAACTGCTGAAGTCTCTGTTTTCACATAGATGGTAATTTTGAGGTCATTTTTTATGGGTTTAATTTTCAACTAACATAACACTATTGTGGCCATATTTTGTTATGTAAGTACAGAAATTAAACTGTTATGGACCAAGGGGTGTGGCTTGGAGGAAGAGGGAGCTGAAGCTATTCTTCGTGAGGGCTATTGTTAGTGTTTGTAGTTTTGAGACAGAGGTTCAGGAAGCAAGGGATAAAAGACACTGGGACACAGTATGAGAAAGGAGTGTAATGCAACTCTAAGAATAAATGCATGCAGAAAAAATTACATAACAACAGAAAATATTTTGAAACTATTGGAAAAGATTCTCTTTCCTTGGCTGCTTTCCTGATCCAGCTCAGTGGAAAATTGTGTCTGTGTGTAGTACACCAGAAAAGCACTCAACCACATTGCCAGTTTCTCCTGATGGAGATGAAACACAGTAACCCAAAATTCAGGTAATTATGACACAAAGGTGTAGCATGCTGCACCACTGTAAGAAAGAAAACTTGTTTGTGTCATGGATTGTCCATCATAAGTTCATGAATAAAAATGGTTTTTCTGTTAATTTGTGTTTTAAATATCTTGGGGGAGTGGGGTGGGCTGTTTTCTTTTAGTTTGTTTTTCCAATTATTGGTTTTATACAACAGCTAGATATAGACCAACACATCTCGCATCAGGTGTCTCAAACCTGTGGGATTTACTTCAGAAGTTTCAAAGCAGTCACAGAGTTTGTTGACCTCATGGGAGTTTGTATATATAAGAATACAAAGAGGACATCCTGAAACAACGCTTTCTAACTCAGCTGTTTACAAAAGTGTGATTCAGGTTATTCACATCTATCTAACCTCCTGCACCAGGAAACAGGAATAGAACATTAAAGTGCCTGGGAACACACAGAGACTCATCAGTCTTATGTCTTGGTCAAGCAGCCCCTACCATGTGCTTTTCAAGACCTTAATAATGCACCTAAATCAAAACATTTTCCACTGGTGAGAACCAGAGGCAGCCCTACTTTGACCATTTTATTAGTAAGGGTTGAAGTGGAGTCTTGTGCCACAATCTGTTATGCTCCTGACAGTAAAAAGTCCAAGTCCAAAATAAAGACAAAGGTTCCAATTTTAAATATAACTCAACTGTATCAGTAAATAAGAATAAGAGAATGAAGCTACTAAATGAGGAAATATCCTGCTGACCCTAAAAGGCTTACTTCTCTGAAGAGATATTGTAATATATGACCACATGGTTCATGTAATTAGGTTTTCAAGGGAAATGTCAAGCCTGTTAGTAGATTTTTACCATCTCCTTATGCACACACCTCAGATCATAGTATCATAGTATCATAGTATCATTCAGGGTTGGAAGGGACCACAAGGATCAGCTAGTTCCAACCCCCCTGCCATGGACAGGGACACCCCACACTAGATCAGCCTGGCCAGAGCCTCATCCAGCCTGGGCTTAAACACCTCCAGGGACGGGGCCTCAACCACCTCCCTGGACAACCCATTCCAGGGCTTCATCACTCTCATGGTGAAGAACCTCCTCCTCACATCTAGCCTGAATCTCCCCACCTCCAGCTTCATTCCATTCCCCCTAGTCCTATCACTACCTGAGACCCTGAGAAGTCCTTCCCCAGCCTTCCTGTAGGCCCCCTTCAGATACTGGAAGGCCACAATTAGGTCACCTCAGAGCTTTCTCTTCTGCAGACTGAACAGCCCCAACTCCTTCAGTCTGTCCTCATAGGAGAGGTGCTCCAGCCCTCTGATCATCCTTGTGGCCCTTCTCTGGACACGCTCCAGCACCTCCACATCCCTCTTGTAATAGGGGCTCCAGAACTGGAGGCAGTACTCCAGGTGGGGTCTCACCAGGGCTGAGTAGACGGGGAGGATCACCTCCCTCGACCTGCTAGCCACACTTCTCCTGATGCAGCCCAGGATCTGATTGGATTTGCGGGCTGGAAGTGCACATTGAGAGCTCATGTTGAGCTTTTTGTCCACCAGCACCCCCAAGTCTCCTACTACAAGACCAGCCACAGGTTTCACTATGGTCATACTTACCTATGCTTTTATATTTCATAAAGTAAGTGGAGGACTCTCTGGGAACAAAATAATTCAGATGAGATGTTTTGGGTTGTTTTATTCAAATTTTTTTTCCAGTTGCAAAGACTTTGCAAAATTAAACACATTTATCACCTTAGGGCAAAACAGCTGAGGAAACATTTTGAAATCAGTTTCCTTGCTGAGGATCATTACGTGTCTGTGTGTCAGTTTGGAGTTTTTAATGCAGTTCTAAACCATAGTACAAGCACTTCATCCATAAGCACAAAATAATTAATGAATTCATACATGTTTAATATTATTTTAATTAACTTTCAACTCTCAATACAACAAAGAGTCTCTCACAAATGAATAAAAGATAAATATCCATAGAAAGTTTTCACTTTGGGTTTTAGGAAAATCTGAACTGTTTCTTCCTTTTCCATTTCCATTTCCTTTTCCTTTTTCTTTTCCTTTTCCTTTTTCTTTTCCTATTTCTTTTTCTCTTTCTCTTTTTCTTTTTCTCTTTCTCTTTTTCTTTTTTCTCTTTCTCTTTCTCTTTCTCTTTCTCTTTCTCTTTCTCTTTCTCTTTCTCTTTCTCTCTTTCTCTTTCTCTTTCTCTTTCTCTTTCTCTTTCTCTTTCTCTTTCTCTTTCTCTTTCTCTTTCTCTTTCTCTTTCTCTTTCTCTCTTTCTCTTTTTCATGTAGGCACTGTAAAGCTGGAGATTTTTTTGAGTATTTGCAACAGCAGTGCTCACAATAAATTTTTTTGGGGGCTGGATCTCAGACCCGAAGCTGTTATAGAATCAGATTTATCTTCTGAATCTGAATTATCAAGATCTTTGCATTTAGCTACTTCAACTGATAAAAGTGCAAACTTTAAAGAGGTATCAGTGGGAATGAGAGTGCCTGTAAAATTTATTTTTATTGTGAACCATATTCCTACACGCTCAGGCCGCTCATTAACCTAGATTTAATCATTCCTCAGCCTAATGAGTATTCATATGATCAAACTCCAAGGCAAGACTCAGAACCTCAAAGGGGAAACCAAAAAAGTGAAACCCACTCCTTTCTCCCCTTCACAATAATAAAAGTCCAAAGAAAATGAGCTGCTAATCTAGGAGGCAGCTTTCAATTATCTCTCATGTTTTCAAATGAATCAGAACCTAGAACTCCATTTTTCACTTATAAGCCGTCTGTTTCAGACTCTGGACAAAGTCAAACAATCAAAATCATTGATAAATCATCAGATGATTTATTAAAAATGTTGTTACCTCCCCAGCTTCATTTAAATTACTTATCAGAAAGTTGCAGTTCATACACAAGGGGTATGATTCATATTCATCTAGTTCACTGTGTGTGCAATTTCAGTCGCATTCTACTTAATAGATGGCTGTTTCTTTAGAAGATTTAATCTTATTAATCTTATCTTTTGACAAATAAGGAGACCAAAAAGAAAAATGTATCTTTTAGCCCATTTGTACAGATCACAAAGCACTGAGCAATCTCTATATTTTAATTGTGATTTTTTGGTTTGCTTCTAATCTTACTATTTTATGTAATCATAGTGTTGGCCGTATGGAGGATCACATAAATGCAGTGATGAGTAGCTTTTGTTCTCTGTTCCCCCAGCGTGCTCACACTAAGTAACCAGAATCTGTCACGTTGCCAGCACCACAAAGGTTTTGAAGTACCACATCAACGCATTATCCCGTTCCATGAAAAGGATTGGAGACCAAAACTGCATAATTATGTTCATGTTGGAAGGCTTTTCTCAGGATGAAATACAGATCCTGCACATGGAAAATGTTCTGATCTTGGAAAAGAGTTATTTACTAACAGAAAGTGACAGTTTGCACAGCTTGCCTGCCCCAGTAGGCCAGCCCTTTGTTTATTCAAGGCAGCCAAAGACACTCGCCTGTGAGCAGATGAAGGGAAGACCTTCAAACTACACATACATACATGATGAAAGGCTGTGCAGCAGGTGTTAGCTTCAGCATTGTGAAAATTTGGTATGCTGATAATTGCAGAGGTTATGTCCTGAGCTGAATCAAGAGAAGTGTGCTCAGCAGGTGAAAAGAAGTGATTCTCCCCCTCTTCTCAGCTCTCATGAGACCCCCACCTTGAGTACCATGTTTAGGTCTGAGACTGCAAGCAGGAGGACATGGACCTGCTGGAAAACCTCTCATGTGGAGACAAGTTGAGAGAGTTGGGGGTTTTCAGCTTGGAGAAGAGAAGGCTCTGGGGGGACCTTAAAAAAGACTTCCAGTACACAAAGCAGGACTACAAGCCAGCTGAAGAGAGACTTTTTACAAGGGCATGTGGTGATGGGAAAGGATAATACCTTTAAACCAGACAGTAATAGATTCAGGTTAGGTATAAAGAAGACATTCTTGACTCTGGTGGAGGCACTGGAAGAGATTATCCTAAGGGGCTGCAAATGCCTCCCATCCCCAGAAGTGTTCAAAGACAGCAACCTTGTCTAGTGGAAGATGTCCCTGCCTATGGCAGGATGCTTGGAGCTAGGTGATCTTTAAGGACTCTCTGTGATACATACATAGAGAATCAGGAAAATTTCTGGAAGGTTGGAGAAGAGTGAAAGTCAGATATTCTAGTGACCTACTGGAATGAAATGTTGAGCAGGGGGAAACAATTCTCTTATTATTAGAGGAATAACAATATTGGTGGTGGAAATAATTTTTTTACCCTACTTGAGGTAGCTGGGAAAAAAAAACAGCTTTTCTCATTTAAAGTTCCTGTAGGAAGTCTATGATGGAAAGTTTTTCTTTCTTATTCAGATACAATGATTAATTTAATAACATTTAATTCTGCCTTCAGAGTGTACTTCTGCATATCAGATTATGATGTATAGAGATGCAATGAGTTATTGAGAATGATTATAACATGTGATGTGTCACCCGTGGCCTGCCAACCAAACAAACGACATGTTAACTATAGTGTTTAGACATCTGGAAAAAGGCTTGATTGGCTTAGACAAAGCCCACTCTTAGCAGACATGCCTTTGGATCCAGATATCCCTGGCTCCAGATCTCTTTCTTACTCCCCAAAGTAACAGCAAATCTAGGAAAGGCCAAAAAGGAGACCAATTTGTGGCTGAAGTTGCTATTCAGCCTGTCAGACATTTCAGCTATTAGTAAAGTGTTTTAAAAGGAAGCTGTAGACCCTGTGATGTGATCTCTTCGCTAAGTAAGAGCTGTGACATTTTGCAAACACCAAAGGAGGTAACTATGAGCGTAAGAGCTTTTTGATTGGAAGAGGGAAGACAATAATACAAGTGAAGAGATGATGAGTCATTACAGCCACTATTGTTTGGCATTCAGGGAGAGACCACAGGTTTTGCTTTTATTGGAAAAACCCAAGTTTTAGCTTTCTTAAAAGCAGAATCAATTCTCCATTAAATGTGGTCCATAGAACTACAGAGGCATTTCTTGGATTTCTTTTAATTATGCATTTATAAGCAGAAGAAATTCTCTGGAGAGAAATGCTGGTTTGCTCCTCTTCCATGCCAGAACGAGCAGACCATAAAATGATCTGGAGAGACACACACCAATGCTATTTCTCTGATGTTTGCACTTCACTCTATCCTGGAAAAACAGAAGTAGTAAAACTTTCATATAATATATAGAACATTCTTGGACAGTAGTATATTCTGAATGAAAAGTCTACATCATCACTTGATAGTTCACCTTCCTAGATGAATTTGGCAATTCATCTTCCTGGGAGGCTACCATTATTAGTTTAGCGAAGACAACAAATAGCCTTGGAAAGCTTTGGATAATAAATGGCCATATTAGCCTGTTTGGAAGGCAGAACTTTCATTCTCCCAGTTAGTCCATTATGACACCTCTGAGGTTTTGCTTTAATGGGTGAATTTTATTTATGCAAGCAAGATTAACACATCAGCCTTGGCAGAAGTGAGAAGAATTCTTGATTCATCCATGCTCCTTATTACAGACATTCTGCTGTAAACTCTACAGTCCTGTGCATCATAAGGATCCCAAACACAGAGCTTTCTTGTTATCTATGTATTGTGATTTTTTTTCCTCGTAATGTAGAACAAGAACAATTAAAAGTGGATGTGCTGGGTTTTTTTGGTTGGTTTGTTTGTTTTTTGGGGGGGGCTGTTTGTTTGTTGGTTTGTTTTTATGGTGGTGGTGGTGGGTTGTTTTTTTTCCAGAGAAGAATGCTATTTCAATTTCTCTGTGTCTGTGAAGTCTATTTCTTGAACTGCCCCAGCAGCAGGTAAGTTTCAAGAAATATTTTAAATTCTTTTTGTAAACACTTTATTCATTATTTCCTAAACCAGCTCTATATTAATGCTTGACTATGAACAAAAATAAACCCCTGTAATTTATTCTAAACTTACTGAAAGCCAAATACTTTCTTTCTTTTGTGAGTTATAACTGGATAATTATGTATTCACTGCAGCAGGGGCAGACTGAAATGTTCTGTGAACACCTCCCTGTTTCATATTCCCTGTAGCTAAACAGAACTCAAAAGTACAAGCTTAGGGGAAATCAGATCTTGAGCACCCTAGAGGAAATGTTCCCATGCTCAGCTCAGGTAAATTTTTCTGAATCTCTCAAGTTTCTATAATTGACTAAGCAAAGCACAGGAGACTTCCATGAATTACAAAAGTGTGAAAGCAGTTTCAGTGGTGGGAAAGACAGCTGCATAAAAGAATCTGGAACCAATCCTAGGTTCTTACATTGAGACTGCTTGTGATGAACAGCTGCACTCCCACAGAAAAGAGCATACTTTGGAGCCACTTCTTACTTTGCAGTACTGTGGAAGGTTTATTCAGAAATTATGATTATTTTTATCTTTTCCTCAGTCTTTTCATACAGATTTGTAGCACATGTACTTTCCAGTTCTTGCGACTCAGACTGATGCCAGCGTTCCTCAATCCCTTCACATTACCAAAACAGACACATATATATCCCCAGGGATCAATGCTGGGCCCCGTCCTCTTCAACATCTTCATCGATGATCTGGATGAGGGGGTCGAGTCAGTCATCAGCAAGTTTGCAGATGACACCAAGTTAGGGGCAGATGTTAGTCAGTTAGAGGGTCGAAAGGCTCTGCAGAGGGACCTCAACCGACTGGACAGATGGGCAGAATCCAATGGGATGGCTTTCAACAAGTCCAAGTGCCGAGTGCTGCACTTTGGCTACGGCAATCCCATGCAGAGCTACAGGCTGGGGTCAGAGTGGCTGGAGAGCTGCCAAACAGAGAGGGACCTGGGGGTGCTGATCGACAGCCACCTGAATATGAGCCAGCAGTGTGCCCAGGTGGCCAAGAGGGCCAATGGCATCCTGGCCTGCATTAGGAATAGTGTGGCCAGCAGGAGCAGGGAAGTCATTGTGCCCCTGTACTCTGCATTGGTTAGGCCACACCTTGAGTCTTGTGTCCAGTTCTGGGCCCCTCAGTTTAAGAAGGACATCAAAACACTTGAACGTGTCCAGAGAAGGGCAACAAGGCTGGGGAGAGGCCTTGAACACAAGCCCTATGAGGAGAGGCTGAGGGAGCTGGGATTGTTTAGCCTAGAAAAGAGGAGGCTCAGGGGTGACCTCATTGCCCTCTACAACTACCTGAAGAGTGGTTGTAGCCAGGAAGGGGTTGGCCTCTTCTCCCAGGCAACCAGCACCAGAACAAGGGGACACAGTCTCAAGCTGTGCCAGGGGAGGTTTAGACTCGAGGTGAGGAGGAAGTTCTTCACCGAATGAGTCGTTCGTCATTGGAATAGGCTGCCCAGGGAGGTGGTTGAGTCATCGTCCCTGGAGGTGTTGAAGAGGAGATTGGACGTGGCACTTGGTGCCATGGTCTAGTCATGGGGTCTGTGTTGATAGGTTGGACTCGATGATCCTCGAGGTCCTTTCCAACCTAAGTTATACTGTGATACATATGTCCACTCTACTTACAGGTCACGAGCTGCAAAACTATGAATTGTGTTTCCTTAAGGGATCCAAAACATATGAGGTTCCTCTCCTCTTTCCAGTAAATTTTGTAAGAATAAAAAAAAAATCAATATCCCACTTAATTTTGAAAATAAATTTATTAGATTATCTGTCTTACTACACCTTGTGCTGGCTGGAGGCTAGAAATATGAGCCTGTGTGATACAGAAAGGCTGAGTCCTTAATCAATATAACAGAATATTTCCATAGCCTCTCAGTATGATAAAGATCAGGTAACCAATTAATTTTTTTTTCACAGGCTTGGCCTGTTGCATGATTAAAATATTCCTATAAAGTCACTGTGTATTGATCCAAAATTGTGGAAGATTTTTGCCAACTGAATAACAAAAACCACTGTTAAAAAATAATACAACCCTGTCACACAGGCCCACAAAGGCAGAACACCTCAGAGCTCAGGGGAATATGTTAATCAAAGAATAACAAAATGAAAAGTGATCTTGCTCTACCTTTAACAAGCCCTTTGGTATGTGTACTGGAGCATGTATTGTTAGTTATAATCTTTCCATTGGGGAGAAGATTGTCCTTGCAATTATGTTTATAAATCAGAACAGACATGAGACTGAAAAAATATGCTCTTGGAAATGGCAACGTTGTAAAATGTTAATATCCTGTGAAAATTGCTGCATTAACTCCTTTTTTTAAACAAGTTGCTTCTGGTGCTTCATTCAAAATCAACAAAAGTTATGAATGCAGTTAAAACTGCAGACAGCAAACAGTATTTGCCACACAATAGAATAAAATGTCAGGTTGTCTAAGCAGCTCACTCCAAAAAAAGTCTTCAAAAAAGGATAAGAAAAGAAAAAAAGCTCTGAATTTTCTTTTCAGGAAGTTTGAATTCAGATCCTGTTGGTCGTTTGTATTATGTTGGTCAGCTAAACTGTGATGTGATTTTAAGGAATAAGGCTTAAGGCAATAGCTTAAAAAACAGGGAAACTGAGATGAGGAAGGTCTATATATCATGGAAGAGGAGGATGGGGTTGAAGAAAGACCAAAAAAATATGTCAAAAGTATCTAAAAGAAAATTTTACCTATTTGTTTCATACCATAGAGAGGGCACAGATAACTAGCCAAAAAACATAGTAACTCACCCCAATGATAGTTTTAAGAGGATTCTGTCACCAGGCCCTGTAGCCTGTCCACACACCACTAGAAATCTTCCAGGAATGGTGGCTTCACCACTGCCCTGGACAGACCATTCCACTATTTTATGACCCTTTCAGTCAAGAAATGTTTCCTATTTTCCAGCTTAAATCTTCCCTGGCACAGCTTGCAACCATTTCCTCTTGTCACTTGCCACCAAGGAGAAGAGGCTGGCCCCCTCCTTGCACCAACTTCACTTCAGGTAGTTGTAGAGAGTTGTGTCACATACCACAGAGCACTGGAACAGGCTCCCCAGAGAGTCTGTAGAGTCTCCTTTTCTAGAGACTTTCAAGACCCATCTGGATGCATTCGTGTGTGACCTGTGCTAGATACTACGGTCCCGCACTAGCAGGAGGGTTGGACTCGATCTCTGGAGGTCCTTTCCAACCCCTAACATCCTGTGATCCTGTAATATGCCCTGATGAATATTACATGTAATACCTACATAGTGCACTACAAATACTTGTCAGGCATCAATAATCCATGAGTATCTCTTTAAATTGATGTCAAACTTTATTACCTCCTCTCAGAAATTATGTCTGGCTGCAGATACTACAGAACCAACATAAACAGACTGCCATTATCTGAGGCAATGTATTCTGGACCCAAACTGAAGCATGAGCAGAATTCCCAGGTAAAGTCAAGACATCTGTTTTCTGTGCTATGCTTGCACAGAACTGGAGACAAAACTGCTGCATGTGGGGTTTTTTTGCATGGGCTCTAAATCTTGTTAAATATGACACAGCTACACAAATTCAATGTGGACACTCAGTCTCAGAATATATGTCTATCTATAAATAAATTACTGATCCTGACTGACTCCCTATATTTCACTTTGATTTTTTTTCTCCCAGTTTGTCCAAATAATTAATTAGGCTTTTCATAATTACAACTTTCTCACATGAACCATTTTATTTCTTCTCAAAATGTTTTCATAAGAGCCATTTATTTCACTGATTTTCTAATTTAATTCCTCACGTTCTGCATTCTAAGTCATTTCTTATGCTCATTTTTTTCACAGCCTAAAAAAGACTTTGCCTAAGCATGTTTTCTATCATTGCTGGGGTTTCTTGTTTTCTTGGCTCAAAGAATCAGATCCTGGCCAAAGCCAGCTAGAAATGGTTTGGACTCAAATCTGGGAGGGAGTGATGGGTCACAGAAAAGAACAGCAGACAAATAAGAAAGAAATAATACTTTCTTACAAATGTACATGTTTATACTCATGCATAAACTTTACATAACAGCATTAAAGACATGAACTTGCTAATACTGAAAAATTATTTCCAGGAATAAATTAATGCCTTAAATAGATTGTAAGTGAAATAGGTTCAAACTCCGTTGCCAATGTTAGGGCCTATAGGAAGCTTTTGTACCTGAAATTTTGAAGCAGTGAGTGGCAAAATGGTGACGGTAACAACTCATCTGCTTTCCTAAAAGTGTTGTATCAGCTTTTGCCAGAAGTTTGTCACACATATACAAGGACTTAGGAGGGTTAAAAAGCACCATCTGTAGTAGAAGATCTTTTATCTCTAGGAAGAATGCCCTTCAAAGGTCTGAAGGCCACCCAGCAAGCTAACATCTGGAAAACAAAAGTAGTTCTCCCATTTAGTTCTGAACTCATCAGTTTTGTCTTTGTCTACACATGACTTCATTCCTGGGTGCATTACTGGAAGCATGCTTCCTTATCATGGACTTGCTCCTCAGATTCTAATGATAAAGCAAAAAGAAAATATCAACTTATGTAACTCAGCACTAGTTTCTTTCCACCTTTAACAAAGGGGTGAGACCTAGGATAAGAACAAACAAGGGATCTATGTGGGTCTATACAACTATATAACCACATAAATGTGTGAGAATAAGACTACTTTAAAATAAAATCAAGGCTATTCTTTCATTATTCCATAGCATTGGAAGATGTTAAACATAGTGATTCCTTGAAGAACATGAGAGGAGTCAGCAGGTAGCTCAAACACCTTCTTTGGGATACATGATCATCCTCCTTTGAGTGTAATGAGTTTCTTGAACTGTTCAGCTGCTGCCTAGGGTCCTTGGCTTCTGTTGTAGGTTTCCCATACTGCTTCTGACAAATGTTTGCAACCTTGCCCAGCAGATGAAGGACAAAGCTGGACAATCTAATCCTAGATATGCATTAGTGCAATGCTTCAACATGGACACTGAATTCAGGCTGAAGGCCTGAGGTGAAGAATTAACACAGATTCTGGTTCCTGTCTCCCAGTTTCTGTTCACTGTTACCACAGTGATCCTTTCACATGCTGTGTTACATATACTTTCAGATACTGTGTTACTGGGGTTCTTTCAGAGAAGAGAGAAAGAAAAGAACTGCTAAATGCTGGAAAAACAAGAGGGGCTGCATGGAAAATCTGTCTGAGTGAGACTTTGACTTTTATTCCACAATAGGCTGAGAAAGGAATGCTGAGATGTAGCCCTTGGCTCTCCAAGTAGTTTTCTACTATGTCTTCTACAAAAGCCATGCTTTGATAGATGTTACACTGCTATTCCTGTTTTGTTGACACTCTACTACACTTCTGATTAAAAAGGATGATCTCAGTGTGAGCTCAGAATTTTCTCTTGTATGTTTATGTATCATATCTGGCAGACCCCCTCCTGAACTGGGGAAATGTACAGACAAACATCCAGAGAACAGTTTGAAATGTTTGCCTAAGTAACTCACTCCATGGCTGCTATCCATATCTTTGCTGTGAATATATATCTTTTTCTTCTTACAAGCCAATGGGAGATTTTCATGGCAGCAAGAACATAATACAAATCAGATTTAGCTATTTGAAACAGAAGTCTTTCCTTTGGAGGAAATCCCCTCCTTCTTGAGTTTTCCTGTTTTCTTTGTCTGCTTTGGTTTTGCCTACTCTTGGATGCGCTGTGTGGTGCTGCTGTTACAAGAGAGATACCAAGAAACTAAATCTCATTACTCTGCATTTCACCAAAGGCAGATATAGATACTAGGGAACTATGGTCTACATTTGTTGTGTTTCTTATAGTATACTTCAATCCTTTGATATTTCTTCTTTTCCTTCTCCTTTCCTTTATGTTGCAATATGACAGTCATGGCTTTGGTGGGGATGTATTTGAAAAGAATGCCTGTAAAATGTCAGAGTAAAAACAGTGAAGAAAACTTCCCAAATGTTTCTAAGGAGCTGTGTTCCCTTGGATAACACACACTCAATTTACACCATGTCATTTGTGCTGAATCACTGTGCACATTACTGTGCCAGAAGGAGGCAGCATGTCTGTCACTGCAAAGGAGGCTGTTGTTTGGGTGCTGGTATGCCAACCACCTGCATGCAGCTCAGCCAATATGAAAAGGACACATGCTCCATGATTCAGGGAGGTGATCCTTGAGAAAGTCAATTACATGCTGCTATTAGAGTGAACAGTTGGCAATCTGAAAGCTTTAAATTTTAGAAGTTATTACCTTAATCTGCTCTGGAAAATGGATCACAATATAGGCAAACAAATATGTTGAAATCTATTCAGATGGATTTAATGACAGTACTTAGTGCCTGGAGTCACAAACTCAAGGATAAACCTAGAAAATTGATCTTAATGTAGGGTCCTAATAAAACTTCACTCTATTCACAGCACCCACCTTATAGATTTTGTATTGGGGAAATCATTGCCCTTTCCAAAAGCAAGGCCCTCTCCTTCACAAAACATTTACTGACTTGTATACACTTCAAATTCCATGTTCCCTAAGTGGTTCTTTCTGTTGAAGTCAGTGGGAAGTTACCTGAATAAGGACTGAATTAAGATGCCAACATTCCAAACCTGTCACACTAAATAATTCCTTGTTGTACAATGTTTTGAGAGAAATCTGACTGATATTAAGTGGTCCTTTTTAAGGAATTTATGCCTTCCTGTCCACATCTACCTTTCCAGCAACATAATGCAGCTTGTTTACATACCTCATTGAAATGGGAGGCAAGAGTCCCATTTACATCAGTGTTACAGGATCATGTCCCTGAAGAACTTCCAACTATTGAAACAACAAAACCAGAAAATTGATTTAGTCATGATTGCCACGGGTGATTATCTGAATTCCTAACTATGGTGTCTGTAAAATGAAAGGCAAGACACTATATAACACCAGATGACAACAAAAATGTTAAATTCTTCAAATACAGACTACTTTGTAGGATTACAAATGCAAAATATTTGCCAAATGGTTCTCAGTTTGACTAAGACTGTAGACATGGCACTATCACATCTACTGTATGCAGCTTAAAGCACAGAATTACTTGGATATGCTGTTGACAAAAAAAGATGGCTTTCTAGTTTGTTACTACTAGTCTGAAATCAAATCCTCATGTCTTAAAATCATCAAAAGGCTCTTTTGATGTTGCTGAAGGTCTAAGTAGTTGTTTTCTCTAACGTATCTCTTCAGGGCGCCAGAGGTCCTGGGAACCATGAAACGTACAAGACAGGTCCAGTATTTCATACTGATACTGTATTATATTCTTAGGCAGAGCAGATTCACTGAGAAAGGATGTAGGGTCTGATCTTATTGAATGTGTAGCACGTGGTGTCTCTGCACACAAGCACTGAGGCTGTTTATTCCAGCACCAGAGATTCCACTGGTCGGGGTTTGGCCCTAGCAGTAAGATAGTGATATCTAGAAAACTTAAGAAGAGCAACAGGAGTCAGTTTGAGACTCAGCTTATGGTAGGACTGACAACAATGTCAGTTTGGAAAGATTATCAAAACTTGTTTTCTGAACATCACCTAGATAGGTTCAAAGAAAATTCCAGGGGTGATCTGGTCCAGTTTCCTGCTCAAAACTTTCACATTTCAATATAGTTTCCCTGTGATCCAGGAGGAAGTAGTTAGAGACCTCCTTAGCTACTTGGATCCCCACAAGTCCATGGGACTGGATGGGATCCATCCTAGGCTGCTGAGAGAGCTGGCAGATGAGCTGGCCAAGCTGCTCTCCATCATTTTTCAACAGTTCTGGCTCACTGGAGAGGTCTCAGATGACTGAAAACTACCTGAAGGGAGGTTGTAGCCAGGTGGGGAGTTGGTCTTTTCTCCCAGGCAACCAGCACTGGAACAAGAGGACACAGTCTCAAGCTGCACCAGGGGAGGTTTAGGCTGGATGTTAGGAAGAATTTCTTCCTAGAAAGAGTGATTGGCCATTGGAATGGACTGCCCAGGGAGGTGGTGGAGTCACCATCACTGGAGATGTTTAGGAAGAGACTGGATGGGGTGCTTGGTTCCATAGTTTAGTTGATTAGATGGTGTTGGATGATAGATTGGACTCGATCTCAAAGGTCATTTCCAAGCTGGTTACTTCTATTCTATTTTCTTCCTTATTTCTGAAAATAAGCAGTGAGTGGGAAGAAATTGTCTGTAAATGAGTCACAAAAGCAGAGATTTATTGAATGAGAGCATACTCAAAGGGTCTCCAGGTAAAAATAGTGTAATTAGCATAATATCATCTGTCTAAACAGCTTCTGCTCCACCACCACCATTTTTGCACTCATCCCAGAGCCAGGGGCAAGACCCTTGACCAGCCAAGATACCACACACAAGAGCTTAGCCCCAATAAGGAGGCCCAGCCAGCACCCATGGAGGGTATTGGAGGAGTCATCAACCATGGCCCTACCTAGCCGGGGGGCCACCAGGCCCCCCGGCCTTTGTTGTCACCACCACCATCACCCAGTGTGCACCATGGGGACTCACCAGTGATGAGAGGAGGATCCTCAGCCCAGATGGGCTCAGCTTAGGGCTTCTGCCTTTCCTGGGGTGGATTAAATAGGGGAGTGGGTGGGGAGGGCCAAGTGGCCACACCTGGGGTGGAAGGAGACTCAAACAGAGCCCAGGTGCTCTGGGATTTGAAGGTAAAATGGGGCAGGTGAGGGATTTTTAGGGTGTAAGATAATGATAGGACTAGGGGGAATGGAAAAGAAAAATAGAAAATGGTAAATTAAGATTGGATGTTAGGAAGTTCTTCCCCATGGGGGTGGTGAGAGACTGGAACAGGTTGCCCAGGGAGGTGGTGGAAGCCCCATCCCTGGGTGTTTTTAAGGCCAGGCTGGATGTGGCTCTGGACAACCTGACCCAGTGTGAGGTGTTCCTGCCCATGGCAGGGCTGTTGGAACTGGATAATCCTTGAGGTCCTCTCCAACCCAAACAATTCTGTGTTTTTAAAATGGTTTTGCAGTATAGGCCAGATGTTAGGAAGAAATTCTTCCCAGAAAGGGAGACTGGCCATTCGAATGTGCTGCCCAGGGAGGTGGTGGAGTCACTGTCCCTGGAAGTGTTTAAAATAAGACTGGATGAGCCACTTAGTGCCATGGTTTAGTTGATTAGATGGTGTTGGGTGATAGGTTAGACTTGATGATCTTGAAGGTCTTTTCCAACCTGGTTAAATCTGTTATTCTGTGATGCAAGTTTAAAAGTTAGATCCAGCTTCAAAGAGTTTTCCAGAACAGTGATTTGTGGACAGGTGAGGCCACATTCACTTGAATCATTTGCCTAAACATAAAATGCAATAGTGGCATGTGAGAGACTTAGTCCATTGTAACCTACCAGTCAGGAAGGTCTGTGATTCAGGGACCAGTTTCATGTATGACATTGGATTGGCTTAACAGTGGGGGGGGGAAAATCTGCTCCTAGATTGTGAAGTACACAAAAGATGTGGAACTGGACTGTTCAGTGGATGAGAAATTGGCTGCATGAACATATCCAGAGGGCAGGGACCAATGGCTTAGTGTTCAGATGGAGGCTGGTGACAAGTGCTGTCCTTCAGGGGACTGTGCTGGGACCAGTACTGTTTAATACCTTTATGAATTATATAGTGGGATTGAGCACACCCTCAGCAAGTTTGATGACACCAAGCTGAGTGGTGAGGCTGATGTGCCTGAGGTACAGGACGTCAGCCAGAGGGAGCAGAACAAGTTTGAGAAGTGGGCCCATGTGAATCTTGTAAACTTCAGCAAGGCTAAGTGCAAGGTCCTGCACAATGGTTGGGGCAACCTCCAGTATCAATACTGGCTAAGGGATCAAGGGATTGAAAGCAATCTTGTGGAGAAGGACTTAGAGGTACCAGTGTAAGAAAGGCTGGACATGAGCCAATAATGTGCACTTGCAAACCAGAAGGCAAACCATGTTCAAACAAGGTAATTCTGCCCCTCTACTCCACTATGGTGGGACCCCATCTGGAGTGCTATGTCTAGTTCTGGAGCCCTCAGAACAGCAAAGACACAAACCCGTTGGAATGGGTCCAGAAAAAGGCCACAAAAATGATCAGAGAGATAGAATGCCTCCTATGAAGAAAGGCTGAGAGGTTTTGAGTTGAGTGTCACAGATAAACAGCTCCATGCAGGCCACTAGTTATATGCTCATTAGGTTCACAGTATCACAGTATCACAGTATAACTTAGGTTGGAAAGGACCTCGAGGATCATCGAGTCCAACCTATCAACACAGACCCCATGACTAGACCACGGCACCAAGTGCCACATCCAATCTCCTCTTGATCACCTCCAGGGACGATGACTCAACCACCTCCCTGGGCAACCCGTTGGATTTCTGTCTTCAAGCACATCTACAAATACAGTACAGAAGGAAAAAATTTACTATGCTCTGTGCATACAGAAAGACAACAAATAAATAAGTGCATCAAAGATCTTGTCTGCAAGTTATTTTAGCTTTTCCTAACCTGCATGTGAATATGAAGAGGAACTGGGTGGGGGGGAGGGGGTGGAAGGTAAAACTGAGTGACCAAATTTTAAGAATTCATGATATTAATATTTTACTTTCTTTTTAATTCAATCATAAAACACTTTTGAAATATTTCTGAAGTTCCCTTTAAAAGTGGGTTTTCTCTGACACACATAGCATTTGAAAATCCATAGCTCAAAATAATAATAAAAAAGTAACAACTCTTGTCAGCAGAGCAAACCTCAAAGGCCAGATGATGAACAGGTTATGAAAGAATGTCGCACTGACACTTGTGCCTCTATGTGATACAAGTTACAGAAGGGAATCTGAAGTGATTTGCTTGGTTTCCTTTTTCTGAAGCTGTCTGTCGCTGATAAGAGATGGTAATATCAGATGTTTGTGACAGTAAAATTTCACTTACAGACACCACGTTTTGAATTACTGGGGGAAAAATAAAGACCTCTGCAGTATTTTTCTCCCATGTTATGGCTGTAATTCACTTGCTCTGAAATGAATTGTCTTATTGATAAAGGTACAAATTTAAGTACAAACGCCAAGCTTTTCCTTTGGGTGTGACTGGATGCAGTCTGCTGTTATTAAACTTTTCAATAATTAAATACAAGGAGTTGCACTAAAATAATATTCAGCTCTTTGGCTTAAACTTAGACAAAACCAGGAAATACAGAAATAAAGATGTCTGCACCGTCCTTCTCTCACTTAATGTTATTTCTTATTGACCAAATCTCAGAAGAATTAAGGACTGCTTAGCCTTATATCCACATTATTAGGAATAGCAGGATGACTTATAGAAAAGAAGTCTCCATGAACAGTGAATTTCTTTCTTTTTTCCTGCATATTGTCTTACTCTGTTTTGTTTTCATTTCAATTATCTGATCTGAAGAATCAGATTTGGGAATAATTGTGCATCTAAATTACACCTCAATGTGCATGAGTGGCATCAGTAGACAACCATGTGTTAGTACTCAGATTACCCTGGTAGCAGTACCACTTCAAATAGGCATTCCTATCGTTTGTATGAAGGTTCATCTTCTGATTATTCATCTTATTGCTTAGCCTGGAGAAGAGGAGACTCAGGGGTGACCTTATCACTCTCTACAACTACCTGAAGGGAAGTTGTAGACAGGCGGATGATGGTCTCTTCTCCCAGGCACCCAGTAGCAGAACAAGAGGACACAGACTCAGGCTGCACCAGGGGAGGTTCAGGTTGGATGTTAGGAAGAAGTTCTATACAGAAAGAGTGATTGCCCATTGGAATGGGCTGCCCAAGGAGGTGATGGAGTCGCCGTCATTGGAGGTGTTCAGAAGGAGACTTGATGGGGTGCTTGGTGACATGGGTTAGTTGTTTAGGTGGGTTGGATTGGTTGATGGGTTGGACGTGATGATCTTGAAGGTCTCTTCCAACCTGGTTTGGTTTATTCTAAATCTTCTGCCATAGTTTAGTTGTTTAGGTGGGTTGGATTGGTTGATAGGTTGGACGCGATGATCTTGAAGGTCTCTTCCAACCTATTCTATGTATTCTATGTATTACCAAAGTGAATTCAGAAGACTGCTGCTGGTCCACAGAGCTCTAACATGAAACCTGCCTGTATCTCTGGAACAACACTGAGCCAGAAATTTAGGAGGGCTCTCAGAGAAAATTTGGAAGATGATGGTATGTCATGGATTGAGTTGAACCTGCTGTTGTTATTCATACCATGATGCACTCATGCCAGCCTCAAAAATGAAAGTGCTAACTGGAGCAAAGTATTACAGGGCTTGAAGTTCACACTGCAACATGGGAGGCTTCCTCTTCCGATTGCTGCTTCTGGGTTCTGGCTTCTTGAGTGTGGCCTCTTTTCTGCAGACATGGCAGCAGAAAGAGTGGGAGTTGGGTAGCTGCTTGTTTTGGTTTCCTGTTTTACACTTTTTTTCTCTGTATTTCACGGCACTTCTGCAAATAGGCTAAACTAAGATAATCATGCATTGTGTTATTATAGTTTTAGACCTGCATTGTATTACAGATTATTAGATTAATTAGATTATTGGCTAAGGTAATTACACATTGTGCTCATGATATCTCACATTATATTAAACTCTTATCTCTTTATCTGAGCCCTGAGTTTTGTGTGTCAGTCTTCCCTTCACTTTTCTCTTGGGGAAGCAGGAAGATTAGCCCTTGTGACAAACCCTTACGTGGTGTGAAATAATCACACAAACTGTCACAAGATATGGCAGATTATCTGAAATAGACTTTCAGTATCACTAAGGTTGGAAGAGACCTCAAAGATCATCGAGTCCAACCTGTCACCACAGCCCTCATGACTAGAGTAGGGAGGACACTACTGCCCACTGCAGGCTTAAACTCACGACCTTCCCACTAAGGGTCTTATGTGCTATCAACTGAGCCACATCTCATCTCACCAGAGAGTAATCTGACTGCATGTACAATGTTGACCACAGATACCACTCAATAGGGGTAAATGTAGGAGCATGTGCAAAGGACAGTTTCAGTGATCTCTGAATGGTGTTAATTGTAGAAAGAGAATATTTCATGTTAGGTCGGGGTGCTGATGTGCAGAAATGAGAAACTGTCTTGTAGCTGGAAAAGAGCTCTGTCCTTTGGCCTATAATACAGTCACATTTTGCCAGCTGATATTTCTTCTGATAAACTAAAAATAAGTTACCATTTGGACCTTTACATTTTATGAGGTCTTCCCGGAGTTATATCTCATCGGGACAGGTGACATGTTATGACACACAGACAGAAATGTCTAATAAACCCCAGTTTTTTGGCAGAATTTGGACTCTGATCACATAGCCAGTACTTTTTCTTTATTCTTTCTTCTTGAGCTGTCCCTGCAGAGCTGATAAATATAAAAGTCTGTCTGAACACCTCATCTGGAGAGTAATTCAGACACACAGAGTTTTTTATGGCATGGATGTCTAATCCAAGTTGCTGACTGGAGTCGCAATAAAATGCTCACAACTTTCTGCAGTTGTGCATTGCTTAAAAACAGCTTGGCCTAGCTTTTAGATATTTACTAGGTGTTCCTCAGACATGTAAGTCTGCTGATTTCTCCAAATAACTTAAAGCCTTTTTAATGTTAGTTTATTTTTCAAAGTCAGCACTCCTGCGTTTTGTAGAGTGTTCTTTTCTTCAGTATTGCTACCAGTGCATACTTTGTTGCCTGCTATTTTGCCATCAGTAAGGTAAGAGTTATTCAAATGAGAAAACAAAATGATGCCTCATTAACAGAAAATATCAGGATGCAATTTGCTGATCATGATATTTTTTCTTGCTGATAATACAGCAAGTATCAGGATACAATTTGCTGTTAACATCTGAGGTCAGGTTTATCTGAAACTATTTGAAACCTTAGACAAAGTATAAGCACCTGCCAAAGCTTGGTGTTGTCACTAATAAGAAATATCAGCAATATAAGAAATATCAGCAATGTTGTCACTTTCTGAGGTAAATTCAGGACAGTAAGAAAATGTATTTTTTAAGTTATTCTTTACCTTTTCTGTGCCACTCAGCACTATATAGCACAACTGTTAAATGCAGGACCTGAGCAAAGCCTTCGACACTGTCCCGCACCACATCCTGGTCTCCAAACTGGTGACACATGGGTTTGATGGGTGGACCACGAGATGGATAAGGAACTGGCTTGATGGTCGCACCCAAAGAGTGGCTGTCAATGGCTCCATGTCCCAGTGGAGGCCAGTGACAAGCGGAGTCCCTCAGGGATCAGTCCTGGGACCTGTCTTGTTCAACATCTTTGTGGGTGACATGGACAGTGGCATTGAGTGCACCCTCGGCAGGTTTGCTGATGACACCAAGCTGTGTGGTGCAGCAGACACGCTGGAGGGAAGGGAAGCCATCCAGATGGACCTTGACAGGCTGGAGAGGTGGGCACAAGCCAACCTCATGAGGTTCAATAAGAGCAAGTGCAGGGTCCTGCATCTGGGTCGAGGTAATCCCAGGCACAAATACAGGCTGGGCAGGGACTGGCTGGAAAGCAGCCCTGAGGAGAGAGACTTGGGGGTGCTGGTGGACAAAAAGCTCAACATGAGCTCTCAATGTGCACTTGCAGCCCGCAAAGCCAATCAGATCCTGGGCTGCATCAGGAGAAGTGTGGCCAGCAGGTCGAGGGAGGTGATCCTCCCCCTCTACTCAGCCCTGGTGAGACCCCACCTGGAGTACTGTGTCCAGTTCTGGAGCCCCTATTGCAAGAGGGATGTGGAGGTACTGGAGCGTGTCCAGAGAAGGGCCACGAGGATGATCAGAGGGCTGGAGCACCTCTCCTAGGAGGACAGACTGAAGGAGTTGGGGCTGTTCAGTCTGCAGAAGAGAAGGCTCTGAGGTGACCTAATTGTGGCCTTCCAGTATCTGAAGGGGGCCTACAGGAAGGCTGGGGAAGGACTTCTCAGGATCTCAGGTAGTGATAGGACTAGGGGGAATGGAATGAAGCTGGAGGTGGGGAGATTCAGGCTGGATGTGAGGAGTAGGTTCTTCACCATGAGAGTGGTGAAGCCCTGGAATGGGTTGTCCAGGGAGGTGGTCGAGGCTCCGTCCCTGGAGGTGTTTAAGAGCAGGCTGGATGAGGCTCTGTCCAGCCTGATCTAGTGTGGGGTGGCCCTGGCCATGGCAGGGGGGTTGGAACTAGATGATCCTTGCGGTCCCTTCCAACCCTGAATGAAACTATGAAACTATGAAACAACTGTTAAATGAGTTTAAGCTACTCTGTGCATAACAGAAGGAACTTAATGTGGAGCCAACAGGAAGGGAGGTTCTCAAAACATTATGAAATGTCCTAAATGCTATCTTAAGCAATACTTTTTAATAATTATAGCCTTGTCAGAAATTTTCAGTGAAAATTAGTAGAGAAAAAAAAAATGTATAGAGATGATTTTGATTTGTCAGTAAGATTACTTACTGGGTAAACCACCAAGCAGATGGTTGAGCTATGGAGGTCAGAATTTCAGTTCAGTTTGTACATGCACACAGAACTTTGGATTTAAGCACTGAATTTCACCCAGATTATTTTTTTTTAATGAGCCTGAAAGAAACAAAGAAAACAAAGCAATAAAACCCCCAAAGTCTTGAAAATCTGGCACTGAGATTTCAAGGTCTTTTTGCTTCATTAAAATAAGAGCTTCCCCCAAAATATTTTGGCACTTTTAATACTAGCAGAAAGGGACCAAGAAGTGTGGGCATACGTAAAGTTGAAAGTAAGTGGAAAGTAAAAGTGGTCTAAATACTTTTGAATCATAATAAAGCTTGGAGTCTGTTCAAGTTTAGGGTGAAGTTTTAAATCATCTATCTCTTTATCTGACTGGTGAGCCTATGTCTATATTAATGGGAACTGCATACAGTATATTCCTGGTGTGATCTCAGAAGGATCACATAGAAATAACATCATTTACCAGCTGGCCATTGAAATAGCTGCGCCTATGCAGCTTGAAATTCATCTTGTTTTCACCACAATGTACTGTCAGGAGAGATGCAAGCTGTTTTTCAATGTCAGGTCTTTCAGGGTAATGCACCTTTCAAGGAACTTTCTTGCAAGTTAGTCATTCTGATACAGAGTATTTTTCCTACAGGAATTATTTTTAAATGAGAATTCATCTATTTCCAATCTCTTCACATCCCTGACAAAAAGTTGGAGGGATTCAGAAAAAGAATCTCACAAGTATCAAAGCAATAGAGTGAATGGAATGGAACTTCAAGAATAATTCTTTCCTGCTAATATAAACCCTGAGTGGGAGCTGCTGCCATTACTGATGGGTGTTGTAAAGCTGCGCTCTGTATATAGTTCCCACATAATGACATACTTTTGAGAAATGAGAAACCTGAGGTGAACATCATTAAGAATTTCCTGGACACTAAATTAGAAGTGTAGTCTAGCAGAATCTTTCTTTAATTTTCTGTACAATTCACACAATATGTACATCCACCTGTACATCTACTGAGCATCTCTAAATTGCTTATGTTCTCACAGTATAAGTCTACTTGCAGCACAGGATTTTAAAACTCCCTCTGGTTTTGCCTTCCATTACAAGGGGGAGACTTCCTATGATCCCAGTGGCAGCCTTGGATATTGACTTGATTTTCAATCAGTTTAACCTCAGTCTGTAGTTGAAGTTAAATACTGGCTGTTAAGGAAAGGGTTGTTCACAAAATCAAGAATGAAAAGCAGAACTTCCCTGTATCCTACAGGGAAAAGTGATGCTGTGTTTAGGGGACAGGTAGGGAGTGGGGAGTGGGGGTGGGGGAATGAACAGAACTAAGTGTGTGTACCTGTCTCACAGCTAAGGTGCCAATTAGAGCTGTCTGGTGAAGAGAGACCTGCATGGTTCACTTCCATTATTCAGAAGAACACAGACCAAAGTTATAGCTTCAGGGGATTTCAGCAGAGCACTATTCTGCTCTTTCTCAGAAGAGCTTTATAGGATATCTCAGCTCTCCCTTTGTCAGCAGCTTGCCTTGGTGTGCATCTTAGCAAGGGATAAAAACATTGGCCTCAGTGGAAAAAAACAACAACAAAAAAAGTGTTTTTGGGGAAATAGATGTCTGAAGCCACATAGACTGAGAAAGATTTAGGAGAAATTAGAAAGGGAGGTAGAAGTCCCCTCAAATCTGTGTTGTGAGAAAGACAGAAAAGAGGACAGAAAGTGAGGAAAAATAAGTCCAAGCTTGCATTTCCTGACATGTAGGACAAATTGACTACCCCATCTGCATGGAGAGCATATGAAAACTGTTCTCAAGTAAGAAGAAAACAGCACAGTCAGGTTTAACTTAGCATTTACTAAGCAGTAAGCAAAAAGCATGTCTCTTAAAATAAGATCGTTAAAACTATGATAAAATAAAGAAAATAAGAAAAGATATCATGCTTACAGCTTTTTGAAAGAAGATGGAGTACTTCTTTAATAAACCTGAAAACATACAATGGGCGATATAAAATGCATACAAAATTAAATCAAGCAGGTACATTCATCACTGACAATAGAATAAATGGACCCAGGTACCAGGCATTTATTTTAATGACCTAAGGCAACATAAGGATAATGACATAAGATAAAGAACACTGTGAAAAGTTGTGGGTTTTTTCTGTAGCATGTAGCACAAGGGCAAAGAGGCACTGGAGTATAGTTGCACTTAGCTTGACACTTTTTTGACTGTGATGAGAACTAGGGTAGAAGGATGGTTATCCTTTTAACAGGCCAATTGAAAATCCATTTATTTCAGATGGCCAATCTGGCTTTATTGTGTCAGTATTGGCAGGGTAGCATGTTGTTTTGATTTTAACTTTTCAGTGCCCTCCATTATATGACACATTCACTGTAAAAAAACCCAGACCACCAAACATTCAAAATATTGAAGTGATAAAGTCGTTCTGAATTGTGAAGTATTTCATACAAAGCCTGTTAAGACAGGACACGGTGATATGAGTTTTTTAAGTCTTCCTGTACAACAAAAGATTAGAAAAGTCAGCATATTTTGGTGGAGGTCTATTTTCTCCTGAGAAGTTTCTTTACTGAAATTTTTCTAGAGAACTTTAAGTAAAGATCCTACAGAACTACATTTTCTTTAAAAACATGGCATATTATGCTACAACCTTTAAATGCCCCAATAATTTTAATGTGAAAGACCATGTCAGGAGAAGGTTTGTCTTCCTTCCTTCCTCCCTTCCTCCCTTCCTCCCTTCCTCCCTTCCTTCCTTCCTTCCTTCCTTCCTTCCTTCCTTCCTTCCTTCCCTTCCTTCCTTCCTTCCTTCCTTCCTTCCTTCCTTCCTTCCTTCCTCCTTCATCCTCCCTTCCTCCCTTCCTCCCTTCCTCCCTTCCTCCTTCCTCCCTTCCTCTCTTTCTCCTTTTTCTTTCTTTCTTTTTCTTTTTCTTTTTCTTTCTTTCTTTCTTTCTTTCTTTCTTTCTTTCTTTCTCTTTCTTTCTTTCTTTCTTTCTTTCTTTCTTTCTTTCTTTCTTTCTTTCTTTCTTTCTTTCTTTCTTTCTTTCTTTCTTTCTTTCTTTCTTTTTCTTTCTTTCTTTCTTTCTTTCTTTCTTTTTCTTTCTTTCTTTCTTGCTTGCTTGCTTGCTTTCTTGCTTGCTTTCTTTCTTTTTTCTTTCTTGCTTTCTTTCTTCTCTCTTTCTCTCTCTCTCTTTCTTTCTTTCTTTCTTTCTTGCTTGCTTGCTTGCTTTCTTGCTTGCTTTCTTTCTTTCTTTTTTCTTTCTTGCTTTCTTTCTTCTCTCTTTCTCTCTCTCTTCTTTCTCTCTTTCTTTCTTTTCTCTTTCTCTCTTCTCTTTCTTTCTTTCTTTCTTTCTTTCTTTCTTCTCTCTCTCTTTCTTTCGTTCTTTCTTTCTTCTCTCTCTCTCTTTCCTCTCTCTCTTTCTTTCTTTCTTTCTTCTCTTTCTCTCTACTCTTTCTCTCTTTCTTTCTCTTTCTTTTCTTTCTTTCTTTCTTTCTTTCTTTCTTTCTTCTTTTTCTTTCTTTCTTTCTTTCTTTCTTCTTTTCTTTCTTTCTTTCTTTCTTTCTTTCTTTCTTTCTTTCTTTCTTTCTTTCTTTCTTTCTTTCTTTCTTTCTTTCTTTCTTTCTTTCTTTCTTTCTTTCTCTCTTCCTCTCTCCCTCTCTCCTCTCTCCCTCTCTTCCTCTCTTCCTTCCTTCCTTCCTTTCTTTCTTTCTTCATTTCTTTCTTCCTTTCGCCCTGCTCTAAGTTCCCTAATCCCTCTCTTTACAGAGTATTACAACACTCATCTGAGCTAACTACAGGTAGAAAAAAAACTCAAGAAGAAAGTAGGAGAAAAAGCCAACAGAGAATTAACAAAGGAGCCTGAGAGCAGGTATCAACACCTGGAAAGACTAAACTCTAAAAATTAAATACATAGTAAAACATTTCTTAAGATTTGAAAAGGACAAATTGAAGACATTTTGCCTTCTTTTTGTCCCAATAAGCCAGATTTTAAAAATCACCTAGGGTAAATAAATCTGGATCACACAGTAGAATATATGTTCAAAAAAGCCATTAGAAGCAGAAAAGCCTACATATTAACCTCATAGATAACTGGTATTATTTCTAGTGTTGGGTTTCCCTGTAAAATGTTCATTTCTCTATGTTTGCCTCACTGATTAATGTATTGCTTTGGCACGTAATAGAATTTCCTAAATCCCATAAAACAGCAATTAAGGTGATTTGCAGAATAAACACTGGAGTTTAAAAAAATGTTTTTCTCAACATGTCTGTAATGGATTAGCATTCAAGAATGAAAATTCTTACTGTAGATTTTAGTAATTGCCTAAGTCAGAAACTCCCTTCAGTTCCATGGAATCACAGAATGGTTTGGATCAGAAGAGACCTTTAAAGATTATCTATTTCACACCCCCTGACACAAGCAGGAAAATTTTCCACTAGATCATATTGCTCAAAGTCCTATCTCTTGAAGTATCCCTAAGGCCTTCTCTGCTTTCAATTAGTTCATCCCACAATGATCCGCCAGTCTGTATTGGTAGTGGAGATTTCTGCACCTCAGGTACAAGACACTGCACTTGGCCTTCATGAGATTTTCACGGGCTACCTCCTCAAGTCTGTCAATTTCATAGGATTGATTTAATTTCTGAATTTGGGGATTTAGTTCTACTAGAGGTTGTATCTAGTGCCTTCTCCAAATACATCCTGCCTGTATCATCAGTGCGAAATGGTGTATATTATCGGCGCTTATGGTGTCCCAAAATGCACTTACCTGATGTGTAAGCATCCTTCCCCCTACTGCTTTTCCCATTGCCCTTGTGAATGGCAAGCAATCAGGATGCCCAGAGGACCTGACCTGCATAAACACCAGTGTTGTGTCTCCTGGCAGAAGGGTAAGTAGTCTCTGTGGGCAACTGAGCTCAGTCTGAGCGTAGCCTGCTTGTGAAAGTTGTACATATAGCCCATGCTATGCCTTGGCAGGGACCTTGGGGATTCACTGCTACTTTGCAATTGTTTGGGGTTTTTTAAGCTAAAATTTAGGAGTAGTCTTTTTGCTCACCTGTAAAAAAGGGATACTTCACCTCAGAAAGACTCTATATAAGGACACCACAAATTGAGACAGGGTACCTCTGCTGTAAGTTAGACATTTAAATGGTCAGATCAGTCATTCCCTGGCAGAGCCTATTTCTCTCCACTGAGTATAAAGGGAATCTAGCATGTCTAGCTCAGGCTTAGACATCTATCTTTTTGACATTTAACTTAGGTAAGTGACTCCTGGGCCAAGGATGCTAAAAAAATCACAGTAATGAGTCACAGCAAATAACTGGGGAAGAGAAATTTCATCGGAGTTTCACTAAAGGGCACATTCTGACCCAGATAACTTATTTCACATTTGAACTGCAGCTTCTAGTCTGCTTGGTCAGAATACAACATCACCAGAGTGGGCATTAAACAACTGGAGGGAATTAAGAACATATTCAATGCAAACTTCATTAAAGACTCTGAATTGTGAAAAGAAATATTATTCTCTGCTCACTTTCCTTTTGTTCTTTTTTCCCCCCTCACTTTCTGTTTTCCTTTCCTATACTGTTTCTTATAGTATAATCAGTAAATGTTTTTACTACATTACAAGGTATTCTTTATTTCTCTTTGAAAAATAAAGCCAAGAAGCTAATAGTAATTCCACTATTCAGAGAAAAACAGTAATTTGAACAGTCTGTAAGAAAAAAACACAAGTAAATGTTATTGGTAGACATATTCATTGACAGATCATTGAAGAACTTGCATGCTTTTCTATACATTTCTATAACACAAGCTTAGAAAAAGAATTTACCTACTAATTATGTAAGTCCTAAGTTATTTTAGAAACATCAGTTGGGACATATTTGGTAGCTGAGGTGAAAACTGCAGACTGATTGTGCTCAACACGATTCTTATCACGCTGTTCTTATTCTTTAATGCTTATTGCTCTGATTATGAGTACAAGGAAGCAGCTGTGGAAACAAATGGGTCACAGAAGTATTTTAACTGGAGACAAGGGAACCTAGTGTCTCACGTCTAGTGAGAACCACCAGGCTGCAGATGGGGAAGAAACAACCTTTTATTGGATTATTTTTTCTTGTGCAGAAGACAAAGGTACATTAAATTTGTGTGGAGATTAAAGGAGTGAGGTATTCAATGCCTTAAACTGAAAGAAAGAACATGGGGGATAAAGACAGAATCCAACAGAAGTTTCATACAATGATCAAGTACTTCAAAGTTCAATTAAAAGGCATGACCTGTCAGCTCCAATCCTTTGATAGCAAATGACATCATCTATTGAACTTACCATAAGGGTGGTGGAACACTGGAACAGGTAGCCCAAGGAGATAGTTGATACCCTATCCTCAAGATATTCAAGGGCAGCTTCATCAAGGTTCTGAGCAACCTGATCTAGTAGAGGATGTCTCTGCTCACTACAAGGAGGTTGGACTAGATGACCTTTGGAGGTCCTTTCCAACCCAAACCATTCTTTTGATAGCTGGCTGAACATGAGCCAGCAGTGTGCCCAGGTGGCCAAGAGGGCCAATGGCATCCTGGCCTGGATCAAGAATAGCATGTCAAGCAGGAGTAGGGAAGTCATTCTGCCCCTGTACTCAGCACTGGTTAGGCCACACCTTGAGAACTGTGTCCAGTCCTAGGCCCCTCAATGTAAGAAGGACATTCAGACTCTTGAATGTGTCCAGAGACGGGCAACAAGGCTGGGGAGAGGCCTCGAGCAGCAGCCCTATGAGGAGAGGCTGAGGGAGCAGGGATATTTTAGCCTGGAGAAGAGGAGGCTCAGGGGAAACCTTATTGATGTCTACAACTACCTGAAGGGGGTTTGTAGCCAGGAGGGGATTGATCTCTTCTCCCAGGCAATCAGCACCAGAACATGAGAACACAGTCTCAAGATGCACCAGGGGAAGTTTAGGCTCAAGGTGAGGAGAAAGTTCTTCACAGAAGGAGTTGTTGGCCATTGGAATGTGCTGCAAAGAGAGGAGGTGGACTCACTGTCCCTGGAGGTGTTCAAAAAAAGATTGGACGTGGCACTTGAAGCCATGGTTTAGTTGGTCATAAGGTGTTGGGTAATAGGTTGGACTTGAAAAAGACTTTTCTAACCTTATTGATTTTATGATTCTACAATTCCATGATTCTGTGGACTTGTTGAGGCAAGTCCAGAGGAGGGGCATGGAAATGTCCAGACATTGGAGCACCTGTCTGGTGAAGAAAGACCAAGACAGTTGGAGTTCAGCCAAGAGAAGCATAGGCTCTGGGGAGACTTTATAGTCACCTCCCAGTACCTATAGAAGGCCTACAAGAAAGGTGGAGAGAGACTTTGCAAGCACATGTAGCGATAGGACAAAGAGTAATGGTTTTAAAATGAAAGAAGATAGATTTAGATATGATATATGAAAGAAGTTCTTGGCTATGAGAGTTTTGAAACATCAGAACAGGTTGCCAGAGGAGTTGTGGATGCCCCATCCTGCAAGACTTGAAGGCCAGGTTGAATGGGACTTTGAGCAACCTGATCTAGTGGAAGTTCTCCCCGTCCATGGCAGAGAGTTAGAACTAGATAATCCCTAAGGTCTCTTCTAAGTATCACATTCATGATTTAATATAAAAATTGATATTTTTATCACATATATAAAATTATCTGAGGGATTTAGCAAGGTGGGGGAGGGGGGGGTAAGCTAAAGAACAATATTGTCACAAGGAAAAATTGATACAAGCTACATAGAAACCAATTTAAGCTACAAGTGAGATGGCTTCTATCCCTCCAAGTAGTTGTATTGTCTGCTATTCTTCTAGGAGAACAGAGGTAAAAATCCTAGGCATCATTTTTAAAAAGCAGCTTTTTTAAAAGGTTTGTATGATGGCATTGTCTGTGGTGGAGGTTAGATTAAACGACCCAAGAGGCCTTACATCTGTTCTGTTGTTTAATGTTCTTAAATACAATAGTGTATGCATGCTCAGTTTCAAGTGGAGCTGCACCACAATGACATGTGTGTAATTGCTCTTTTTTTTTTTCTCTTTCAGAGAAGCACTCACTTTGGGAAGCCAAGTGAAACAATAACAAGAAGTCAAGTGTGCTGATAGGATGACATATGTGTGTGATTTCACACAGTAATGTGTAACTCTAGGTGGTAGAAGGCTTTAGGTTGTCATCTTAAGTGTGATGGTATTGATTCAAGATAGCAAGTGGAAAAATGTACTTTAGCCTTAATATGTTCAGGATTCTGGCCTTCTTCTGCTATGAGGCACGTGAAAGATTTGGCTAGTTCTTGTAGACATGAAAATATTGCAGAGGAGAGAAGTTTTACGGTGTTAATTGATGGATTCTACCTCTGGACTCCACTCCCTGCCATTAAGTTATCTATCACTGTATGTCATGGACATAACTTCCTACAGCACTTTAAATGTCAGGCTTCTAATCATTTCCTTTATTCCCCTGATATACCTGATCTCCCAGCTATATCTGTATCTGTACTTTTACTTTTGCTCTCCACTAAGGTTTTGAACAGTGCTAAGGGAAACATGGCTGAGTGCTGTGAAGCCTTATTAGGAAAAAGCTCCAACTGGAGCTTTGTCCTGGAGTTGTCCTGATATCAAATCACAGCATCACAGTATCACAGTATATCAGAGTTTGGAAGGGACCTCCAGAGATCCTGGAGTCCACCCCCCCTGCCAAAGCAGGATCACTTAGGGTAGTCCATTGTGCAGGAATGCATCCAGGTGGGTTTTGAATGTATCCTGAGGAGGAGACTCCACAACCTCCCTAGGCAGCCTGTTCCACTGCTCCATCACCCTCACTGTAAAGAAGTTTCTCCTCATGTTGAGGTGAAATCTTCTATGTTCAAGTTTGAACTCATTGTTCCTTGTCTTATTACTGTGCACCACTGAAAAGATCTTGGCCCCATCCACTTGACACCCACCCCTCAGATATTTATACACATTGATGAGATCCCCTCTCAGTCTTCTCAAGACTAAACAGCCCCAGCAATCTCAATCTCTATTTGTAGGGGAGATGCTCAAGTCCCTTAATCATCCTCATGGTTCTCCATTGGATTCTCTCCAGCAGTTCTCTGTCTTTCTTGAAGTGGGGAGCCCCAAACTAGACACAGTATCCCAAGCAAGTTTCCATTGCTGGGCAAAATTCAGCTGGGCTGAGATAGGAAAGCTAATCCAAATAACCCAGCTTTGGAAGCAAAATGCCTCTTCTCATCTTTGATATTCCTTTGACAGATGACGCAAATGGTAAGTGGCCTCTGACTGGGAACTAACTCATTAGCAGCCTCAGATGGCATTTGTGCATACAGCACCGTACGTTGCACTGTTAAAGTCTTCACAGAAGATACACAGTTGTGTTGAAGAATAGGGAGTGTAATGGATTCTTGCTGAACACTGAGTAAATTAGTTAATTAATAGGAGCTAAAAGTCAATCAGAAATTACCCTCAAAGAAACAGTGTAACACCCACTGACTAACACTGACTAACAGAACGGTGCATACACCTCAAACTTTAGCTACTGTTATAACATGAGTAATATCCTGAGTAATTCCTGAATAGTGGCTCAGTTGGTAGTGCATAAGACCCTTAGCTGGTAGTGCATAAGACCCTTAATGGGAAGGTTGTGAGTTCAACCCTGCAGTGGGCAGTAGTGTCCTCCCTACTCTAGTCATGTGGTCTGTGGTGACAGGTTGGACTCGATGATCTTTGAGGTCTCTTCCAACCTTAGTGATACTGAATGAACCCTCTGTATAGAATGCAAGCTACATGTGAAGCAGAGTTTTGGTATTACAGCTTATTATTCTTTCTGCTACTTTTTGTAAGGGCAATTTCTAGCACCTTGAAATCTTTTCTCTAACTAGGGTGAAAATAATGACACAAATATTAAGGTTATTAATATTATAATATAATGTGTAAATATATATTATGTTATATATTATATGCTTATATTATATAAATAGATAATATGTAATGTATATGGTTATAATATAATTACAATATGTTAATATAATTTACTATATTATTAACAGGATTTATTTTTCCAACATTATTCTGAGCTTCCTCTTCTCTGCAAAAACTTCACCATCCTTTTTCTTATTATTATTTCCTCTACAGACTTGAGGCATGAGATATACATTGATTTTTTAAATGAAAGTACAGATTTTCATACAGTTTTGAATACTACTGAATATCAGAAATCATTCCTACTATAAGATTAACCAGCTCCACTTTGACTAGTTTGGGATTGACATCGCTAACCAACCAACCAACCAACCAACACCAACACAAACAGAAAACAAAACCACAAACAAACAAAACACTACAGAAAGATAAAGCATTGACAAGTACTTTTTTTGGTTAACATGGTGTGATAAATAACAGAGAGAGATACTGCAATGCAAAGCCACATAAATGGTCTTAAATATTTAAGCTCTGGTAATTCTGTAGCTGTCTTTACTGACATCATTACTGTCTTTATTCCATCATGAGGTACCTCACCTGGACATAAGTCAACCTTTTCAATTGCAAAGTCACAGTATCACAGTATCACTAAGGTAGGAAGAGATCTCAAAGATCATCGAGTCCAACCTGTCACCACAGACCTCATGACTAGACCATGGCACCAAGTGCCATGTCCAATCCCCTCTTGAACACCTCCAGGGATGGTGACTCCACCACCTCCCTGGGCAGCACATTCCAATGATGAATGACTCTCTCAGTGAAGAACTTTCTCCTCACCTCCAGCCTAAACTTCCCCTGGCACAACTTGAGACTGTGTCCCCTTGTTCTGGTGTTGGTTGCCTGGGAGAAGAGACCAACCCCTTCCTGGCTACAACCACCTTTCAGGTAGTTGTAGAGAGCAATGAGGTCACCCCTGAGCCTCCTCTTCTCCAGGCTAAACAATCTCAGCTCCCTCAGCTTGTCCTCATAGGGCTTGTGCTCAAGGCCTCTCCCCAGCCTTGCTGCCTTTCTCTGGACATTTTCAAGTGTCTCAATGTCCTTCCTAAACTGAGGGGCCCAGAACTGGACGCATTACTCAAGGGGTGGCCTAACCAATGCAGAGTACAGAGGCACAATGACTTCCCTGCTCCTGCTGGCCACACTATTCTTAATGCAGGCCAGGATGCTATTGGCCTTCTTGGCCACCTGGGCAGGCTGCTGGCTCATGTTTAGGTGGCTGTCAATCAGCACCCCCAGGTCCCTCTCTGTTTGGGAGCTCTCCAGCCACTCTGACCCCAGCCTGTAGCTCTGCATGGGGTTGCCGTGGCCAAAGTGCAGCACCCAGCACTTGGACTTGTTGGATGCCATCCCATTGGACTCCACCCATCTATCCAGTCGAAATCAGAGTCACTGTAAAAGAATTTCCAGGAGGGGATTTCATTAACATATGCCTCAGGGGAATTTTTGATCTGTTTCTTCTTTTCTGAAGACATTTTCTGTGTGAAAAAGGGTGATACTGCAATGCTGGCTCACAACACGTATGCTGGATGAAGAACCAAGAGCTGACTACAGTCAGCCAGAAGGTGATCCTGGGCCTGAGAATCATGCAATGGAATTCCCCAACTTCTTGGAAAATCCTATTCTGTTTGGTCAAGTTGCTAAGATCCATAGGAAAAGTTCAGTGACATGGAAACCAAAGGAAAAAAAAGATATCCCGCCTCTCTAGGCTGGGTTTGGGATTTTAACAGTCTCAAGATAAAAATATGCATTTCAGATTCTGACCTTTTTTAACAAAAGATGGCAGAACAAAGGAGAGGCCATAGGAAAATTATGAATATTCACTCTTCATCAGTGAAAATATTTCCAGAGAGAAACACCTTTCAACAAGCTCCCCTGATCTGTCCAGTGCTACACTGAAGCCTGTACATCCTTTTTCTTAACTATGTGTGCTATGCAGTTAGTACCAGAACACATTACTGATGCCTAGCAAATCTGCTGTACCCAGTTAATCCTTGCTGAACAAGGAGTATAAAGCCAATACCCTTTCTTGCAAGAATCATTAATTTTCTCTGTGGAACCAGTCAAAAGAAATACCACAGGTTTCCAGTCAAAGCTCAGCCTAAACCCACTGATCTGTAAGAAAGTATCAATGATGGTGTTCAAGATTTTAAATGGAGTAGAGAGAGGACTGTCTGGGGAAAGGAATGAAAAAGCACTCCTGCAATGAAGCCCCCAAGCCCCAACACTGAAAAAGTGACAAAAAAAGGCTGTAATCCCACAAGAATCTGTTTGTGAGAAAACAAGACAAAAAGCTTGGAGTTTAAGTGCCAGCAGAAAGAGTGGAGGAACTGTGAAGAAATATGTTATCCTCTATTTCAATTTCCTCCTGGGTTCTAGGGAACAGAATTTGTGTGCCCTTAGTAAATAAAGAAAGATTATGCCCCAAAGAAATAACTATCCATTTTTCCTCCTAGAGAAAATAGCCCACAGAGCCCTAAATTTAGAATAGAATAGAATAGAATAGAATAGAATAGAATAGAATAGAATAGAATAGAATAGAATAGAATAGAATAGAATAGAACAGAACTCAGCATAGACCAGGTTGGAAGAGAGCTTTGAGATCATTGCATCCGACCTATCATCCAACTCCACCTAATCAACTAAACCATGGCACCAAGCACCCTATCAAGTCTCCTCCTAAACACCTCCAATGATGGTGACTCCACCACCTCCCCAGGGAAGCCCATTCCAACGGGCAATCATTCTCTCTGTGCAGAATTTCTTCCTAACCTCCAGCCTAAACCTCCCCTGGTGCAGCTTGAGACTGTGTCCTCTTATTCTGGTGCTGGTTGCTCACATGGGTTACACAAAACAAATAGAAAGACTTCTGAAGAAGTCTTATAAAAATGATTAATTATTATAGTTGTTATGTACATAATAATAGCATAGATCTGTACATGTGCCTGTCTTTGCTAAAAGATGAGCTGTCAGTGAACTGAAGTGTTATATGTAGAGTGAATAGGATTGAGAAAATTGCCTGCTTTCTGCTTCTCTGTACTGCAAAGTAGGTGACTGCAGTACTAGTGGACAAATCCACTTGCTGTGGCAGAGAATGAACACTGTGTGGTCCTAAAGGCATTGACAGACAAATCACCGGAAAACACATTAGAAAAACCACCACAAAATGAAAGATGAAAACCACTATTCCACCAGAAAGTTAAACAGCAATTGTTAGCCATGCAAAATGCAGTGTGCTATTTCCAAACAGGCCAATTTTGCTATTGTAAGTCAAGAAGAAATTGAAACCAGGATGACATTATTTCTGAGAGCCCTAAAATTAAAAGAAGCATAACCGATGGAACCTTTGTTACCCAGGGAAACCACGCATCTGGGCTATCAAACTGGAGAACAGGTTTCAATGACACCATTGCCAGAATTAATCTCTGCATGATCATCTGAGCCCAAGTCATTTTTTCTCTTATATTTATATCTTAGCTCCTTGCAGTATGGGCATAAAATGAGAGGATGCACAATAATTAACTACCATAATCTCTCTAATATGACAGGATAGTGGCTGTTTGCATTATAATAGCTTTGAATACCAGTCCAGCATTTCTGTGAAAAGTTTTCCAGCTCATAGAAAACATTTTACAAAGCTTCAATTCCTAGTCCTCTATTTCATTTATGCACATACGTGCCAGTAGTCTTCTCCAGCACATGCTGCTTTCAAACTTACTTGCAGGAAGGCTTTATAATCAATAAAACAACGTTCTTCTCATTACTGTGGGGTTTGTAGGGTGTCTGTCCTTGGTAAGAACTCTAATGGGATAAAGCTGCAGAAAAAGAGCCATCTGCCTTCAACAGTCCTTCTGATGATAGTGCTGGTAAAGTATACTGTTACCATTAGTGGCCAGCTGGCCTCTTACATGATTATATATTGCAAATGTTTTCCAGCAAGGCAATACAATATAAAATGAAAGGAAAAAAATATTAAAACAGGTAAAACCAAGCAAACAGAAAAATCATAGCACGTACACACATCCTTACAGAGGGGGCTTGGCTATAATCCTCAAGGCAGCCTATCCAGGTGCATATTTGTTTGTGCAAGCCTTTTAATTCTAACTTTGGGTATATTTCCTCTTTCCAAAAAATGTAATAGATCCTGTCATGCATGGAATAAAATGCCTAACAGAAGTTATATTAGACTCTCAGAATTACTGCTCGTGGAATGTGACTCTTCGCATCTTATTTTTTTCTTAATGAAATGTGATCCTCTGTTTGTGTCCTGATATGGTAAACCTGCATGGAAGAAAGAAGAAGTAATTCTCACGGCATTAGAGGTTGGGAGAGTCTGTTTTACACTATCTACTAAGAAAATGAAAGTAATCTATCTCATAAAAAGGGAAATTACTCTTATTTCCATTTCTTGTAATCACACCAAAAAAAGCCCTGTCAGATAAGCAGTGGAAAATCAGCCTCTTGGAAATTCCATATGGAAGTTTTATGTAAAAGAAGAAACACAAGGAATACGATAATTTCTATCCTCTAGGGGAAAAAAAAATTACAATCCTTTGTGGGTTCTCAACAAAGAAATCTTCAAGAAAAAAATTGCCTTTGAAATCATCAGATCTGCAGCCATAATGATGAATTCTGACCAAAAAAAGTAAGCGCCATAAAATGAGAGAGATAATTCCCCTCAATTAAGTATAAGCAAAAAGTTGTTTTGCATTGTTTTGGGAAGAATGAAACTGGTTAGGCCACACCTTGAGTCCTGTGTCCAGTTCTGGGCTCCTCAGTTTAAGAAAGGCATTGAGACTCTTGAATGTGTCCAGAGAAGGGCAATGAGGCTCAGGAGAGGCCTCGAGCACAAGCCCTACGAGGAGAGGCTGAGGGAGCTGGGATTGTTTAGCCTAGAGAAGAGGAGGCTCAGGGGTGACCTTATTGCTCTCTACAACTACCTGAAGAGAGGTTGTAGCCAGGTAGGGGCAGGTCTCTTCTCCCAGGCAACCAGCACCAGAAAAAGAGGACACAGTCTCAAGCTGTGCCAGGGGAGGTTTAGACTGGATGTTAGGAGGAAATTCTACAAAGAGAGAGTGACTGCCCATTGGAATGTGCTGCCCAGGGAGGTGGTGGAGTCACCATTACTGGAGGTGTTTAGGAAGAGACTGGAATGGGTTGTCCAGGGAGGCAGTTGAGTCTCCATCCCTGGAAGTGTTTAAGACCAGGCTGGATGAGGCTCTGGCCAGCCTGATCTAGTGTGAGTTGTCCCTGCTCATGGCAGGGGGATTGGAACTAGATGATCCTTGTGGTCCCTTCCAACCCTGACTAATTCTATGATTCTATGATTTCAGGAGGATATGAAGGAGGATAATCCCTCAAATACCTTCCAGACAGATTGCATCTCAAAGTTGTCACAGGTTATCAGCCACACACAGTACATCATGCCAGGTTTCTTGTTCCATGTGGGAATGGTAACTTTGCAATGATATTAGTGCACCACCCTTTCCTAGAAGCTATAATGCCACCCTTAAAGGCTGCTGTCTTCTTCAAGTGATAGATCTCAGAGTTGTGTGTGAGGAAAATATGGCCAATGTCTAAGCTAGTAAGTCCAGGAAACTGAAGCAAATTACCTTGTCCTTATGACAATTTCCTCAGCAGGCCTGTTTCCATACAGTTCCCTACTGTTCTTCAATTCCAAGCTGTGCTCAAAAACTGCTCACTCTAAAACTGTGCAAAGGTTTATGGTAACCGTGTGACTGTAAGGATGGTTTAGGGACATTACTCAGGCCTGTTCCTAGCCCAGTTTAGATTAGAGCAGATACTCTTGAGTCCACTTGGGAAAACCCTGAGCCGAATTTAAAACAAAGGTGTCACAGTACTAAAGGGAAAGTAAACAGATAAAAGATGAAACTACTAGTGAAGGAAGAAGAGAGATTTGTACGCATCACTTAGTGTGGCTGTTAGCACTGCTACTTTGGATCGATAAAATCTATTCTCTTATTGCATCTGTGACTAGCCTTACATCTCTCCCCTTTCCAGAGGGGAAAAAAAAAATGCAGTCTGTTGTACTGCAAGTCAGCTCACTCTCATTCCCTAGTCTGGTCCCCTTGCCTTCTAGATCTCTGAAGAGAGATTTTTGCAAACTGGTTACTCTAGTCAGCACTTTCCCAAGAGATTTTCTGGGTCTGTGGTCCCACTGCAGCCATCTCTTCCTGTCTGCTTCTGGAGGAAGCTCAGAGTGTCTATTATCTTTTCTACAGGCTGGCCCTCACTGAGCCACAACATTCCAGAAACTATGTATATCTTCATAGAGATGGCAGTCTTTCTACCTGTGCTCTGACATTATGGTCATGGACATTTTCCTGTGGCTAGGAAGGCACTGAAGTCATGTGATCCTTTATCAGAATTTACATTTTACATTTGCTGTCTCCATTTATTTACAACAGTTTGTACTTGCCCTGTTTTCAGCACAATATGCTAACTTCAGAGGCAGTTCAAATCCCATTCTCTACTGCTAGTTCCTCTTTTATCTAATTATGCTTTTGGTGCTTGCCTGATCATGATATGCAGGTCAAGTTATTAACCTATCAAGGTTATCTCTGTTTTCTTTTGTTAGTTTAGTTTGAATGCCAGGTCAGGCACCACAGCAATGGCAGAAAAACAGAGAAGAGCAGAGAAGGGAAGGAGGATTAGGAGAGGAGGATTGTCCAGTTCTGGGCCCCTCAGTTTAAGAAGGACTTCGAGACACTTGAACGTCTCCAGAGAAGGGCAACAAGGCTGGGGAGAGGCCTTGAGCACAAGCCCCATGAGGAGAGGCTGAGGGAGCTGGGATTGTTTAGCCTGGAGAAGAGGAGGCTCAGGGGTGACCTCATTGCTCTCTACAACTACCTGAAAGGTGGTTGAAGCCACAAAGGGTTTGGTCTCTTCTCCCAGGCAACCAGCACCAGAACAAGGGGACACAGTCTCAAGCTGTGCCAAGGGAAGTTTAGGCTGGAGGTGAGGAGAAAGTTCTTCACCGAGAGAGTCATTCATCATTGGAATGGACTGCCTGGAAAGGTGGTGGAGTCACCATCCCTGGAGGTGTTCAAAAGGAGATTGGACGTGGCACTTGGTGCCATGGTCTAGTCATGAGGTCTGTGGTGACAGGTTGGACTCAATGATCCTCGAGGTCTCTTCCAACCTTAGTGATACTGTGATACTGTGAGAGATGGGAAATAGGAATAGCTTCTCTGCCATTTGCTTGTGAGAAATTGTTAATTCAGTATCATATATTATGTTGTTATGAAACTGCTTTGCTAGGTTCAAGGGAGGATCATTATTCCTTGCCTATTAGAATCCTTTTAAATGTTTCAGTACTTTTTTTTCTTCACAATACCAAAAGCCGTTGACTGTCTTAGGTCCTACATAATAAGCCTAAATCACACATTGTTTCCAGAACATCTACTCTAGCGGAAATCTTACTGTAACCCTTTACCTGTCAGTATCATAGCAGGAACTGTCTTGTATCTAACAAACACATCTAACAAATACAGTTCTTAGGAGATTACATGTCTCACAGTAATTTTATGTGATAATTATGTTACTTGATGGTGAGAATAAGAAGATAAAAGCAGTAGGCATTTTGCTCTCCAGCGTATACAAACAATGTGTGCCAGTCCTAGACAGGAGAATGACAGTTTCAATATATTTACCCACCTGCACAACACTGGACTAGTGATTGTTACCATGTCATCTATGTTCTTTAACAACACTAATGTTTTTAACTTGTCATTTTCTGTGTCTTGTGTCCTGATTTCACATTCTGTCCTCTCAGTGAAGCCCCCCAACACAGACACAAAATAAACCTAAAGAACATAAAAAACAAACCCCTGCAAAACAAACAAAAAACCCAAGCAAACAAAACAACAGCCACAACAAAAACCCAAACAACAAACCAAAACCAAGAAACAAAACACACACAAAAAAAAAATAAGGAAAAAAGAAAATAAAAGAAAAATGACAACAAACCAACCCTGGTCCCTTTCATTTATTCCTTCCCTTGTGTGAAGGGAAAGGGGTTTATAGAGAGCATCTGCCAGCGTAGCCCTAGTCCTTGATGTCAGCTCTATCCAAAGGCTGGGCCATGTTTACTATGTGTTTTCTTCCATAACTTTGGCAGTCTTCCATGATGCCCCACTTTGTTGTCTCCTCCTTTGTTTTGCTGACTATTCATTTTTCACAGCTGTGTCGTGCAATCTGGTCTGCCTTCACCCTGTAGTAATTCATGATTTTCCCACAGCCTTTTTTGAGTCGCTGATTCACATTACACCTGATATCAGATTCCACAAGCCTCTGCAGACTGCACATTTGACTTTACAGACTGAAGTCTAAGTGTCCTCAAAGATGTTCCTTTGTTTCATTTTTTTCACACAAAGCTAAAAACTTTCAGAAGCTCATTGCTGTAGGTATGTAACATTCTTTGAATATTATGCCATTTAGTGAATGTCCTAGCTGGCTATTTGTACTTTATTGTTAAAAAAAAAAAACAAAACTAGAGTCTCTACATCAGCTATATTAAAATAAAAAACTTTTCACAGCAGTACTTTATCAAGAGACAGAACTCCCTTTTGAACCTCTTCTGATAGGATAGGATAGGATAGGATAGGATAGGATAGGATAGGATAGGATAGGATAGGATAGGATAGGATAGGATAGGATAGGATAGAATCGTAGAATCATAGAATCAATAAGGTTGGAAAAGACCTCAGAGATCATCAAGTCTAATCTATCACCCAATACCTCAGGACTAAGTCAACAATGACTTCAAGTGCCATATCCAATCCTTTTTTGAACTCTTCCAGGGACAGTGACTCCACCACCTCCCTGGGCAGCACATTCCAATGGCCAATCACTCTTTCTATGAAGAACTTTCTCCTCACCTAGAGCCTGAACCTCCCCTGGTGCAGCTTGAGACTGTGTCCTCTTGTTCTGGTGCTGGTTGCCTGGGAGAAGAGACCAACCCCCACCTGGATACAACCTCCCTTCAGGTAGTTGTACACAGCAAGAAGATAGGATAGGATAGGATAGGATAGGATAGGATAGGATAGGATAGAATAGAATAGAATAGAATAGAATAGAATAGAATAGAATAGAATAGAATAGAATAGAATAGAATAGAATAGAATAGAATAGAATAGAATAGAATTAACCAGGTTGGAAAAGACCTTCAAGATCATCAAGACCAACTTACCATCCAACACTATCTAATCAACTAAACCATGGCACTAAGCACCCCATCAAGTCTCTTCCTAAACACCTCCAGTGATGGTGACTCCACCACCTCCCTGGGCAGCCCATTCGAGTAGAAAATCATTCTCTCTTTGTAGAATTTCCTCCTAACATCAGTCTGAACCCCCCCTGGCACAGCTTGAGACTGTGTCCTCTTGTTCTGGTGCTGGTTGCCTGGGAGAAGAGACCAGCCCCCACTTGGCTACAACATCCCTTCAGGTAGTTGTAGAGAGCAAGAAGGTCTCCCCGAGCCCCCTCTTCTTCAGGCTAAGCAACCCCAGCTCCCTCAGCCTCTCCTCATAGGGCTTGTGCTTGAGACCCCTCCCCAGCTTTGTTGCCCTTCTCTGGACACGCTCCAGAAACTCAACATCTTTCTTGAACTGAGGAGCCCAGAACTGGACACAGGACTCTAGGTGTGGCCTAACCAGTGCTGAGTACAGGGGTAGAATGACCTCCCTGCTTCTGCTGGTCACACTGTTCCTGATACAGGCCAGGATGCCATTGGGCTCCTTGGATTTTGTAGAAGATAGAGTTTTGTTCTTGTATCTGATTAAATAAGGTTCTGTATTTGCATTAAAACTCTGAGATATCTTCCTTGCAATGGAAGAGAAGCAAAGCAGCAGCGAAGGGGACAGAGGCATGGGGAGTGACCTCCGTGTTTTTTAACACCTACCAGCTCCAACGGCAGCTGCCTCAAACCAGTATGTTCCATTTAGCTCAGAAAATCTACCCAGGATATCTTTCTATCTCACACTAGTTTGGCTACTGTGTAAAATGAGAAACAAAAAGATACAAACCCTGTCACATCCCCAGTATTCAAATTGTCATAGTGCTGAATGGTTACCTGAGCCAGAACTCAGGCAGTTAATGTCATGGAGGCACTGCCTGTTGCTCTGGGCGTCATGACTTCGGTCTTGTTCTAATGCTCTGTGCTGTGAACATCAGTGTGTGCATGTCACCAAAGCTCACAGTTTCAGGAGACAATAAAGATTTTAGATCCCTGGCCAGAATGCCCCTTCAGCAGGGTCACTACCCCTATTACTTTGCAACAAAAATCCAAACAGACAAAAAACCAGCCAGCCAAACAAAAGAAAATTAGAACATTAATATTTAGGTTGACTTAGCTTAAAGTCAGATTTTTGAGAAGAGCTGGGAAGAGTAAGGATCATGGCACCTAGCACCACCCTTCAAGCCTCTCCCACCCATTTCACACTAGTCTCTGATCATTCATCAGTTCTCAGTTTTGGGATGGCAGAGATGTGGCCCCTCAGAGAGCCCAGTTCAAGACAGTGTATCATAGTATACAGTAAATTAAGTGTGCTCTCTTAATTTGTGTCCTTTCTGTGCTACTGTGTCCCTGCTTGCTGTGCTGTCCTTGAAATGCAATGTGAAATTAGCTCTTGATAGCGCAGCATAGCAGAAATCAATAGCAGAATTATGTCAGCACATAGGATGGGCTGCTAAACCCTGGCAGCATCTCAATGTGCATCATGATGAACGCTGAACTCTGGAAAAGAGAGGTGCCTCTCTTGCTAACTGCTGTGGTTTTGTGTTGCCAGAATTGCTGAGATATTGGAAAAATACTGAAATACATCACCTGGTGATTTCTAGCTTTTATAAGTACATTTCCTGACTATGTAAGCAGACTTTAAGTCACTGAGAATACAAGCCCCTGCTTTATTACTACACCAAAAGCAATCAGATAAAAGCTTCAGGAGATAAATATTTTGGAGCATGCTTGTGTGTTACATCAAGGAAGCAGAATAATCTGTCACAGTGGATGAAACTTCAATTAGATTTGATGGCTTTTACACCAGTTTAATAAGTAATCTTATTACTTTAAAGTCTTCTAAAGACTCTAAAGCCTTCTCACTATGATACTTAATGACTTGCCCTGGTAAGAATACAATAATGTCTAAAATGATGTGATTAGGACTTCTGGTTCTTTCTAGCTTCAAAATCCTTGAGGTGCCTGAATAAAGATGATTTTTGGTAATATAGATAATAGAAAATATTAATGAAATCATTTAATACATCTGTGTTAACTGTAGCTACAGAGAACAGGTTGGTTCTAGGTGAATGAACTCTGTAAAAGAGAAATAAACATTTTAGTCATGATGCAATGGGCCAAATTCTGTCCTGGCAAGAATCCTTGGAGTCAAAACCTTGATGTTTCTCCAATAATTTTATGCCATAAGAAAATGCACAAATCATTTTAACAGGCCTATAAGAATTTCAAACTACTGCCAGGATTGCAAAAGTAAATTGCAATTTTTTTTAAACACAATGTTCATTCACTGGCAAACATTAAGAAATTCAAGCCTAAACAGCTAGAGGGAAGGGGCTTCTCTGGACAAATCACTATAGATGGTGCACAGCTTTGATAATGTTTATTGAGCTAGTCCTGTCTTCAAGGACATAAAGGCAGGCACTTGATGTTTTGGTTTCATCAAGATTCCAGTTTGATATTCAGGACATTTGTTTGTGGGTAATTACATATTTGAGGACTAACTTCAGATTGCAGCAAAAATAAAACACAAATGTGCTTGCAGGAGTCTCATTTGTTTACAAAACATGTTAAACAGCTGCGACAGGAAAAGGGGAAGGAGAGGATTTCTTCTGTTCCCCTGTCTCTTCTCTACCCTTTGTTCCTACACACAGTTCCATATCAACCCTTTGTCTGATTCAGTAGAGACCTACTTTGTAACCCAGCTTCTAGAGGAAAACACAGGAAAACAAGGAAGTGCACCAGCAAATGTCTCAGGCAGCCAGGAGGACACTTTGTCACCCTGACTTCTGCAGCTGCCAGGTTTTAAGTATTTCCACGAATGACATGTCCCTAAAAAGCAAAAGACATGGTCAACTTTCTTGGGGTCAGAAATACTCTTCAGGAAAAGTATGAAGTTACCTTTACTCTATTGTAACATCAAATTTCATTCGCTTTCTCTGAATCCTCTCATGTTGAACTGAGCCCTTTCTAGTTTTCCCTTCTATTTTCATTCTTTATTAGAATAAACCTTTATTAGAATAAACCAAACCAGGTTGGAAGAGACCTTCAAGATCATCGTGTCCAACCCATCAACCAATCCAACCCACCCAAACAGCTAACCCATGGCACCAAGCACCCCATCAAGTCTCCTCCTGAACACCTTCAATGACGGTGACTCCACCACCTCCCCGGGCAACCCATTCCAATGGGCAGTCACTCTTTCTGTATAGAACTACTTCCTAACATCCAACCTGAACCTCCCCTGGCGCAGCCTGAGACTGTGTCCTCTTGTTCTGGTACTGGCTGCCTGGGAGAAGAGACCAACATCTGCCTGTCTACAACCTCCCTTCATGTACTTGGCATAAGGCACCCTAAAATAGCTCCTAATTAGTTTCTCAATGTCAACAGGAAGGGTTTCTAGAGAAATTGTGGGCCTGCTCTTGAATAAGGCAGGTGCCATGTTGATGGAGGATGGAGAGAAGACCTTCTTTGCTTCAGTCTTTACTGCTCAGGTCAGCATGACTTTGGAGATAACAGAGAAAATCTGGTCAAAAAAGATTTTTCCCTTGGTTAAAACAGATCAAGTAAGAGATCAATTAATTAAACTGGATATCCATAAGTATATGGGTCCTGATGGTATGAAAAGGCAAGAAGGAAGACACAAGAAACTACAGGTCAATCAGCCTCACTTCCATCCCTGGAAAGGTGTCAGAACATCTTGTTCTGGGCATCATCTCACAGAGTGTGGAGGAAATGAAGGTTATCAGAAGTAGTCAGCATGGACTGATCAAGGGAAAGTAATGTCTGAGTAATCTGATAGCCTTCTACAGGGGCATCATTGGATGGTTAGATGAGGGGAGGGCTGTGGATGTTGTCTACCTTGAGTTCAGAAAAGCTTTTGACACTGTCTCCCAAAGCGTCTTCATAGACAAGCCATATAGGAAGTGTGGGTTAAATGAATGGACAGCAGGCTGGACTGAAAACTGGCTGAAAGATAGAGCTCAGAGGATTGAGGTCAGTGACACAGTGACACAGACTAGTTGGAGGTCCATAACAAGTAATGTTCCCCAGGGGTCAATACTGAGTTCAGTCCTGTTTAATATATCCATCAATGATGTGGGTGAAGAGATAGAGGGTACCCTGAGCAAGTTTGCTGATGGCTCAAAACTGGGAGGGGTGGCTGATGCACCAAAAGGCTATGCTGCCACCCAGCATGACCTGGACAGACTGGACAGTTGGGCAGAAGAGTAACCATGTGAAGTTCAACAAGTACAAGCATAGGGTAATGCAGCTGGGGACAAATAGCTCCATATATCAGTAAAAGTCAGGGGCTAACATGCTGGAAAGAAGGTCGGTAGAAAAAGACCTGGGAGTCCTGGTGGACAACAGGACATGAGTCAGAAATGTGCCCTTGTAGCCAAGAAGGCATCCTGGGATGCATCAAGAATAGTGTGGAAACCAAGTAGAGGTAATTTCTCCCCCCCTTCTATTCTACTTTCATCTGGAGTACCGTGTCCAGTTCTGGGCTCCCAAGTTCAAGAGAGACAAGGAATTGCTTCAGATGGTACAGCCAAAAGCTACAAAGATGATTAGGGAACAAGAATATCTGTCTTACAAAGAAAGGCTGAGGGACTTGGGGGGGTTAGCATGCAGAATAGAAGACTGCGGGGAAATCTTATCAATGCTTATCAATAGTTCATGGGTGGGTGTCAGGAGGATGGGGCCAGTCTTTACATGACTTCCTTTACATGACTCTTTGTCAGCTGGTAGGCCAAGAATGTTTATTTTTAAAGGTTGGTTTGCACCATCCAGTGTGATGGGGTTCCAGTCTTAGCCAGGTATCCAGGAAGGCTTCTGCATGTATAAACATTGGGACAGACTAATCTTGTCTGGAGTGAGGATACCAAAAGTGAGAGTAATGTAGAGGGTATCATTTCCAGTCTCTTTAGATCTCCTTGTGCTGGTCTTCTGGGTCAGCAAAGTTGTAGTCTTGTCTTGAGCCTGCCTTCTAGGTGAACCTGCCTGGTGGAGACATTGGACTAGATGATCTTCAGAGGCCCCATCCAGTCCCTACCATTCTGTGATTCTCCTCCCGGAAAACTCTTTCTTGTAAAGAGAGTCTGCAGGAAAGTTGGTCAGTCAGTAGGGAAGGAGGTGATGTTCCTATGCCTGCAGCCTCACAGTGTGGGAGCCAGCCATGGATAGAGCCCTGATGGCCTTTGAGACCTGGACTCATGCACACACACACACACATCCCCCTTCCCACAGAGCTGCCAAAGTGCAGAGCCAGTGTCCTGGGGAGAAGGAGAGGATGCATCTAAATTACTTTGTTCAGAAAACACATGAGATATTTTACTGCAGCAAATCAATTCCACTTACCACAAGGTGGATTTCAGATGGAAAATTGCTCAGCTTTTGGCCAGTCTTTCTACCTAAGGCAATCCTGCCAGATAGTTCCATCTCCTGGGAAGCCTACCCAACACACAGCTAAAGAAGTCCTTTTGACTCTGGCTTCCAGATTCCCCTGCTCTCCAACTCCTCAGACATTAAGGCTCCTGCACCACCCACCAGGAAAGCTTTCAGTGGCACAGGGGATTCACAGCCCTGTTGGTGGGCTGCCAGAGAGATGCAATTAGTAAATACATTGCAATTGACACTCCTGCAATTACTTCTTTTTTTTATTTCCTTCAGTCTTTTTGGTTGCATTACAATATAGTTGGAAACACAAATTTCCCAGAACTTGGAGATCCCAGTTTTTGCAAAGATTTACTTAAAAGCTTTGTTTTGACATGACACTTCAAGATGTGCAGTAGGCTAGCTGCTGAACACTTTGGCAGATGGATAGGTGCAAAATACCCAGTTTTGAGATGTGCCAGAAGAAAATGCTCCAAATAGGTTAGACAGCCAAGAGAAACAGAAAGGCATCCTGGCCTGCGTCAAGAACAGTGTGGCCAGCAGGAGCAGGGAGGTCATTCTGCCCCTGTACACTGCCCTGATTAGGCCGCACCTCGAGTACTGTGTCCAGTTCTGGGCCCCTCAGTTTAGGAAGGAGGTTGAATTGCTGGAACATGTCCAGAGAAGGGCAATGAAGTTGGTGAGGGGTTTGGAACACAAGCCCTATGAGGAGAGGCTGAGGGAGCTGGGATTGCTTAGCCTGGAGAAGAGGAGACTCAGGGGTGACCTTATTGCTCTCTACAACTACCTGAAGGGAGGTTGTAGACAGGTGGATGATGGTCTCTTCTCCCAGGCAGCCAGTACCAGAACAAGAGGACACAGTCTCAGGCTGCACCAGGGGATGTTCAGGTTGGATGTTAGGAAAAAGTTCTATACAGAGAGAGTGATTGCCCATTGGAATGGGCTGCCCAAGGAGGTGGTGGAGTTGCCGTCATTGGAGGTTTTTAGGAGGAGACTTGATGGGGTGCTTGGTGCCATGGGTTAGTTGTTTAGGTGGGTTGGATTGGTTGAAGGGTTGGACGTGATGATCTTGAGGGTCTCTTCCAACCTGGTCTATTCTATTCTATTCTATTCTACAGACAGCAAGAGGAGGAGGTAGAAGACAGAGGAAAAGTTCAAGGTGTGAGAGGAGCATAGTCTCTGAACAGTATTAGGAACTACATAATGGGGTTTACTGTTCTCTTCCTACTATAAAACTTTATTTCTTTTTTTTTTCAGATTATAAAAAACAAATCTGGAAAAGTTACACTTTTCTAAAAGCTGCCAAAGTTATACTACATTGAACCAGCTCTAATTAATGTCCAAGGATGAGTCTGAATGACAAAATGAAGTCTGAACAATAAAAATAAAAAAGCCAGAAGTTCAGCTGGTAATCAAAGACAATGGCCTTGATTGCTTTGCAAGTCTCCTTTTGCTGTCACTGGGAGATATGCAGCAGTAGATTCAGAGAATCACAGAATCACCAACGTTGGAAGAGACCTCAAATATCATCAAGTCCAACATGTCACCACAGACCTCATGGCACCAAGTGCCACGTCCAATCTCGTCTTGAACACCTCCAGGGATAGTGACTCCACCACCTCCCTGGGCAGCACATTCCAAGACTAACAACTCTCTCGGTGAAGAACTTTCTACTCACCTTGAGCCTAAACCTCCCCTGGCACAGCTTGAGACTGTGTCCTCTTGTTCTGATGCTGGTTGCCTGGGAGAAGAGACCAACCTCTGCCTGTCTACAATCACCCTTCAGGTAGTTGAAGATAGCAATAAGAAGCCCTGAGACTCCCCTTCTCTAGGCTAAAAAATCACAGCTCACTCAACTTCTCCTCGTAGGGCTTGTGCTCAAGCCCCCTCCTCAGCCTCATTGCCCTTCTCTAGACACATTCAAGTGTCTCAATGTCTTTCTTAAATTGAGGGGCCCAGAACTGGACACAGTACTCAAGGTGCAGCCTAACCAGTGCTGAATGCATTCTAGCATGCTGAGTTTATATCCTGCCTCCTGGTTAATAATTGAGGAGATAATCCCAGCATTTTATAAAGTAATTTTGACTTTGCTCACATAAATGAATCAAAGGGAAGAAAGGGGTTTTAAACAGAGACTTTATTTGTGCTTGCAAATGAAGGTATGAAAAAATGAGGCTGTGCTTTAAAAATCTGTCTTTGTGCAGTCTCAGGGCCAAATTACAGATTGAGTCACATTGTCTCTTAACCTTGTGTCAGGAAATCACTTATAATTTGTGCAACTCTTTTTTGCTCTCTGAATAGTTCCAGGTTCAGTCTCTGATGATGTCACTCCAGTCTGAGTTCTCCAACTGCATAGCTCCAGGCAGAAAGAAGCAGATTCAAAATAAATACAAAGCAGTGGGGTGAGAAGTGTTCAGGTTTTCTTCATTCATCAAAAATCATGGTAAAATAGACTTGAGGGGCCAATGGATGCAAGTACAAACGATTTTTTCCCCCTCTTTGAATACATTTTAGGTGTTGCTAGTAAATGTTTTCTGATATACTCTATGTTGACTTGCTGGAATGTGTCCAGAGAAGGGCAACAAAGTTGGTGAGGGGTTTGGAACACAAGCCCTACGAGGAGAGGCTGAGGCAGCTGGGGTTGCTTAGCCTGGAGAAAAGGAGGCTCAGGGGAGACCTTATTGCTCTCTACAACTACCTGAAGGGGGGTTGTAGACAGGCGGACGTTGGTCTCTTCTCCCAGGCAACCAGCACCAGAACAAGAGGACACAGTCTCAAGCTGCACCAGGGGAAGTTTAGGCTGGAGGTTAGGAAGAAATTCTACACAGAGAGAGTGATTGCCCATTGGAATGGGCTGCCCAAGGAGGTGGTGGAGTCACCATCATTGGAGGTGTTTAGGAGGAGACTTGATAGAGTGCTTGGTGCCATGGCTTAGTTGTTTAGGTGTGTGGCCGGTTGACGTTGTCCCCTTAAGAAAGGGAATATGGTGGACGGAAGTTGGTAAACGGAAAGAATAATCTAAACTAATTTCATTGGAAGAGTGGGAGGAAGCACCTTCTGAACTGGGAGTGAACTGGGCATTTCCAGCACTTCTCTGTCAGTCTTGCTTCCGCCTCTCCACGGTGCAGCAGATCTCTCTCTGCTCGGCTTTCTGCCAAGGCCTCGGCCTTGAAGACCAGATACAGGCCGGTATTAACTCCCTTCCAATTAACACAAACTGCTTCTAACATTTTTTTTCCTCTCTTTTCTTTCTCTTTCTATCCCATTCTGGGGAAAGAGGGGGAGAGAGGGGAGAGCGGAGGTGGGGAACCCCCTCTGCCGAGGGGGGTTACTCTCATTTCTGTGTTACTCTGTTGTATATCTTTGTATATATTGTAGATATTGTAAATTTGTAAATATTCCCCTGCAAATCCTACACTGCTTTGTAAATATAGCTCCACTGCCTTGCTAATTCAGCTTGTGAGGTTTTTTTTTCCCTTCCCTTCAATTTTTTTTTCCCTTTTACCTTACAAGGGGGAAGGGAGGAGGCTTCTTGGCCTTACCCTTCCACCCCACCACAAGGTGGTGTTGGATGATAGGTTGGACGTGATGATCTCAAAGGTCTCTTCCAACCTGGTCTATTCTATTCTATTCTATTCTATTCTATTCTATTCTATTCTATTCTATTCTATGCTAAATACTTTTTTTCAAAGTGCATAGCAAAGCATTACATTCCAAGTAGTTCTAAACAGGAAATTAATTTACTCAATACTTTTTAAGGTACTTGAAGGTGTTTGATATACATTTGGAAATCTGAAAGTTGGCCAGATCCCAAGTTTAACAATTGAAAGGAAGTTTCATTGCTTTCAACAGAGCTGCACACATTTACACCAAATGAAAATTTGACCTATACCTCCTAATATGTTTTCTGAAAAGTGCTGCAAAGAAAGGTCTGGATTTCTCTATGCAACTGTTCTCTTTTCCAGGCTTAATACTGCACACATGTTTTCTCACTTAAACTTTGCCTCATTTGGCATTGGTTTTATTATGCAGCCTTTGAAACCATTTCTAATGGAAAAATGCAGATGTTAGCGAGATTTCCTAAAACGTACATGGAACTAATTTTCCAGGCATTCCTCTCAAGCACTCTGATGTATCTACAGAAGACATTCTGCCAAAAGGACTTTCAATGTGACTAAATGATGAAGGGAAAAAATAAAATAAAGAGAGCAGAGAGAAAAGATCCACTTGTGAGGTTAACAAGAAGGAAAAACTGACTCTTAGTAGCTCACATGTGCATACTTGCTTTAAAGCAAATCTTGACATTGTCTCATCAGCAATGTTCTTTTACAGAACATCAGTGAATTTTTATTATGAGTTAATATTATCAGAGATAAAAGGGTTTAGCAGTGAGATATGATCTAGAATTTTATAAATACACATGGAATCTGAGTTGATACATTATCTCTCTGCATCTTCGATCCTTGGGGCTTTTTAGCCTGGAGGTGGCTGAGTGGGGATTAAATAAACATTTATAAATATCTGAGGGCTGGGTGTCAAGAGGTAGGGGACAGGCATTTCTCAGTTTTACCTGATAGGACCAGGGGTAATGTATATAAAAACTACAGGAGAGGCTCCACCTCAGCAGGAGGAGGAACTTCACTGTGAGAGTCACAGAGCTCTGGAACAGACTCCTCTGAGAGGTTGTGGATTCTCCTTCTCTGGAGACTTTCATGACCCTTCTGGATGTATTCTTGTGTAACCTGTGCTAGCTTTTACGGTCCTGCTCTGGCAGGGGGGGTTGGACTCAATGATCTCAAGTTGTGCCAGGGGAGGTTTAGGCTTGAGGCGAGGAGAAAGTTCTTCACAGAGAGAGTCATTAGTCATTGGAATGGACTGCCCGGGGAGGTGGTGGAGTCACCATCCCTGGAGTTGTTCAGGAGGAGATTGGATGTGGCACTTGGTGCCATGGTCTAGTCATGGGTCTGTGGTGACAGGTTGGACTCAACGATCCTCGAGGTCTCTTCCAGCCTTGGCGATACTGTGATACCGTGATACTGTGATCTTCAGAGGTCCCTTGTAACCCCTAACATCCTGTGTGATAATTTTTTTCAAAGGCACAAATGATCAAGACTATATAGTCCACAGCACGTGACTTGGAGTAAATTAACACATGATAATGTGCCACCTTTTCAGCCTTTATGATGGCACAAGGCAAGGACAGTTAAAGATGTTGATCTGGGAAGGAATGGATTCTCAAGGTAAGAGAAAGCAAGATTCAGCTGTCACAGTATCTTACCTGAGACACCAGTGCTGCAAACTTATCCATGTCCACATCCACACAAATTGCAATATGAACCTCACTTATCACAGAAGTTAAATACTGAGATAATTAAGGAGAAGAGATATTGTTTTAAACAATCCTGTTGGAAAGAGGCAGCCATGTATTTAAATTTCGAAATACCAGTCAACTCTTGGCTCTGCAGTGTCTCACTACCACTTGAGAATGTGTCCTAAATTCTCTGGGACCGATTGTTTGTTGTCCTTATTCTGCATTGTAATTTAAGACTGTCAAAATTTTGAGACAACTGAACAGGATAGGTTAAGCTGCAAGGCTCCAGATGATTCTTTGGATAAGTTAGAAATTGTGCCACAAGGGTAAAAAATAGTAGAGAATCTTAATTTCATTTCTTTATTAATTGCAGCAGTAAAAATTTTAAGACACTGTCTGGCCCCTGTACCTGATATATATAAACACATCATGAATTTTAATATGTTTCTCCACATAACACAGGCAGGAAAGTGTTATGACTCCCATTTCACCAATGAGTAATTGAGGAAGAAGCTTCGTGTTAACGGAAACCCAATTTGATGTCAAGTTGCTGCCAAAAGTTGTGGTCCAGTTCTGCCTTCTGCATCAGCTTGCTGTTTCTGCTTTGTCCCTCATGCAAGCCTAAGCATCTAAACTCCTTATACAGCTAAAGCAGTAAGAAACTTACTCAGCAGCATCAGAAGACTGGAGAAATCCTCCTTTCAGCATCATGTAGATCAATTTAGCACCACATCCAATGGCAAGAAACTGTTCCCAGCTTTAGGAGTCTATTTCACCTTGCCTCAAAATGAGCGAGGCATTTGTGACAGCAAAAAATTAAACTTGACCTCTCATGTCCTGTGTCACTTTTCTACAAACTTGGTTCCTTCCTTTTGATGCATCTACTTTAGCAATTGTGTGATGGGTTTAAAGGGAAGACAAAATGTGACGAGGAAAATCAGAATCATAAAGGTTAACACCCTTTGTTACAAGCAGAAACAATTTCACTTACCTCAGGAGTTAAACTGAGATCATAATTTTGTGATACTGGCACTCAAATAAATGAGACCAGCTCAGGGGTTTCATGCCTTCTTCCTCCCCCTGGTGGCCTCCAATTAATAGCTTTTTACTGCTCTGTTTTACCACTGCGGCTGTTTGAGGTGTCAAGCAAATGGAATCAGTGAAATGATCCAGGTTAAGGAAAGACATTTTTCTATTTTGGAGGTCAGGAAAAGGTTATTTTTCAATCACCACATTTATTGCATAGTCCACAGTCATCTGTGTCATAACAATCTAGAGGGAGGAACACGGATCAGGTTAGCAGTTGGAAGGCAGTAGGAGGAAAAATGTGTAAGTCATGTTTTCATTGGAATAGGAATATTGTCAAGTAAATGGCTTTACACTCGTGGTAGGTTGACTGTAGCTGGACACCAGGTGCCCAGTAAAGCTCCTCTGTCACTGCCCTCCTCAACTGGACTGTGGAGAGAAGATATAACAAAAGGCTCATGGGTTGAGACAAGGACAGGGAAAGGTTATTCACCAATTTACATCACAAACAAAGGAGACTCTATTTGTGGAAATTACCTTAATTTATTACCAATCAGATCAGAGTAGGATAATGAGAAATAAAAACTAGATCTTAAAACATCTTTTCTCCACCCCTCACTTCTTCCAGGGTTCAATTTTACTCCCAATTTTCTCTGCCTCCTTCTACCCAGTGGTGTAGAAGAATGGGAATGGGGCTTGCAGTCAATTCATCACACCTTATTTCTGACATTCCTTTCTCCTCAGAGGAAGGACTGCTCAGATTTCTTATCTGCTTCAGCATGGGATCCCTTGCATGGGAGGCAGTCCTCTACAAACTTCTTCCATATGATTCCTTCCCTTGGAACATTGTCTTCAGGAACAGACTGCTCCAGCGTGAATCTCCCACACGGTCACGAATTTTGTCAGCAGGCCTGGGCCAGCATGGGCTCCTGTCTCTCCATGGCTTCACAGGTACTGCCAGAAGCCTGCTCCAGCATGGACTTCCCACAGGGTCACAGATTCCTTTGGATACATCCTCTTGCTCTGGTGTGGAATCCTTCACAGGGTGCATATTTTCTCCACTATTAATTTCCATGGGCTGCAGGACAGCCTGCCTTATCATGATCTTCACCATGGGCTGCAGGGGAATCTCTGCCCCAGTGCATGAAGCACCTCCTCCTCCTTCTTCACTGGCCCTGGTGTTTGCAGAGTTGTTTCACATATTCTCACTCTTCTCTTTGGCTGCAGTTGCTCAAGGGTTTTTTCCCCTCTTGTCAAGTATGGTATCACAGAGATGCTACCACTGTCACTGACAGGCTTGACCAGCTCAAAGGAAAAGGTGTCTAGAAGCGAAGCTATTTTGACTGGTTTGGATCACTGAAAACCTAAATATGAACACAAATGTTAAATTTATGCTATGTGTGAGGGCATATATAATAGACCTGAATGACTGCTGGTAAAAATGTTTAAAAGGAAAATGTAGGGGAAATATCTAAGATAGCATTGAGCAGATAAAAATGACATAATAAACCAACAATGTAGACACAGCAGAAAAAGAAACGTTGTTGGGTAGTGATTGCACCCTAATAGTAGCTTCACAGTCATATACTCAATATTTTCCATACAATATTTCTAATTGACAACAGCTGCATGGTTTCCTAAATACAAAAGCGAGCAAATCATAACCTGCCATCTCTTTGAAACATATAGAGGGAGTCCAGGTAGTTAAGTATCCATTGGCATTGTGTGTGGCTGAGGGAAAATTTGTACCAATTGTTTTCATGAGTTAAATATGATGGTTATTGCAAACTAATGATCCAAGGTTATGGGATTGCATAGCCTGGAGAAGAGGAGGCTCAGGGGAGACCTTATTGTTCTCTACAACTACCTGAAGGGAGGTTGTAGTCAGGTGCGGGCTGGTCTCTTCTCCCAGGCAATCAGCACCAGAACAAGAGGACACAGTTTCAAGCTCTGCCAGGGGAAGTTTAGTCTGGATGTTAGGAAGAAATTCTTCATAGAGAGAGTGATTGCCCATTGGAGTGGGCTGCCCAGGGAGGTGGTGGGGTCACCATTATTGGAGGTGTTTAGGAAGAGTGCTTGGTGCCATGGTTGATTATATAGTGTTGGATGATAGGTTGGACACAATGATCTTGAAGGTCTCTTCCAACCTGGTTTATTCTATTCTATTCTAGTCTAGTCTAGTCTATGGAACTAGTAAAATGTATTATAGCACAAGGAGTCACACTCATCAATAACTAACAAAACTCTGACTGAACAACAAAAGATTACAAGAAACTCTGTCTATTGAATGTTTAGCATATGCATTTATTATGCTTAGCCGAAAATGAAGCAAAAAAAAAGAATGTGTTCAAAGACTTCTTCACTCCACAAGACACCAGTTAAGAGCATTTCATGGCTATGTCAGCTCTATAAACAAAGAATACCTTACATTTATTTTAAAAAGCAATATCAACTCCATGTTGTGTCTGGGAACAAGTATTGGGTATGGGAAGTAAAGTAGAATAGGATAGGATAGGATAGGATAGGATAGGATAGGATAGGATAGGATAGGATAGGATAGGATAGGATAGGATAGGATAGGATAGGATAGGATAGACCAGGTTGGAAGAGACCTTCAAGATCATCGTGTCCAACCTATAATCCAACACCACCCAACCAACTAAACCATGCAACCAAGCACCCTGTCAAGTCTCCTCCTGAACACCTCCAGCGATGGAGACTCCACCACCTCCCCAGGCAGCCCATTCCAATGGGCAATCACTCTCTCTGTGTAAAACTTCCTCCTGACCTCCAGCCTGAACCTCCCCTGGCGCAGCCTGAGACTGTGTTCTGGTACTGGGTGCCTGGGAGAAGAGACCAACCTCTGCCTGTCTACAACCCCCCTTCAGGTAGTTGTAGAGAGCAACAAGGTCACCCCTGAGTCTCCTCTTCTCCAGGCTAAGCAGCCCCAGCTCCCTCAGCCTCTCCTCATAGAGCTTGTGTTCCAAGCCCCTCACCAACTTTGTTGCCCTTCTCTGGACACGCTCCAGAGAACATAAAACTTGTTATTGCTAGAAAGCAAATATTTTATTAATACTCATTCTGAAGTTCATTCCTCTGCATTGAGAAAGCAGTAATAAATCCTCTCTGCATCTTGTCTCCATTAAATTTTTCAAGTTCTTGTTAGCTATTTTGCTATAAAAAATATGCTTATTTTAGGGACAAAGATTTAGCTCATGTTCAACAAGTAAAGAATTGCAGTTGTTCAATTGCAGTTGTTCCTGCTGCACTGGCTGCTATTGACCCATTGAGAAAAAGTGAGGGGGGATGTGTGCTTCTACTGCTTAGGTTAATAGTCAAACACGAGGCTTATTCTTCTGTTCTGCTACTACTTAAAAGTTAATTCATCATCACTTGGTGCCATTGTCTAGTAGGCATGAGGTCTTGGGTGACAGGTTGCACTTGATGATCCTTGAGGTCTTTTCCAACCTTGTTGATTCTATGATTCTATGATCTTTGAGTTATTGTGAATGTCCTATTCACCAAATTGTAGAGCAGAAGGATATTTTAATATTGTCAAATGAATACATCTTGATTGTGACAAAGCTCACTTGGAAACAAAAGTTTTGTTTTGGTTACACCATACAAACAATCATTTATAAAATGGGCCTAGGTAATTTATAGTAGGTCTGAGAGGAGGCCTGGGAAAGGATACCATTTGGAAAAAGGTCATATTCATAGGTATGTGTTCTCCTTGATAATGTGAACATAGAGACAGAATTGATGGTTCTTCTGCATCAGCTGTTTAACACTCACAGTTATGAGTGCTTTGCCCATTGGGAAATAATCATTCTGCTTCCTGACTACTTTTTACAAGGAGTTTGAAACAGAGACGGTTGCTAGTTACATAGTTTTCAACTGGTTGTAGTGCAGATTAGTAAATGTTTTACATGAAAGTAAAGACTTTTTTAAGGAAACAGAATAAACTAAATGATTAGCTATTGACATGCCATCACTCTGTCAAGAGTTAGGTATTGGCAATGGGAGGCTTTGAAGATGTTGATGGGGATGGACATGGATTCTGCAAACCTCCTTTGCCTGACAAGTAGTTTATCTGGTAAACAGTTCCTCAGAACTCTGTGATCTCCAACCTTGGTATGTCCCCTTGTCCTGTTTACTTCATATGGTTTTCTTCCAGTGGTATAGTGTACACACTTGTAATATGGATGACATTAACTGATTTAGTCATCTGTGCTCCTGTTATAAATAAAGGAGAATAAATAGCCATGTATTTTAGATGGTTGCTTTGAAATTAGATGAATCCCATGAAATACAGGTGTCTGCCTTTAGGCAGATAAATCCTACTCACTGCCTTCACATGTTGACTTCAGCATTCCACAAACACATGCCAAGGTAGCTTCATAATTCAATTCAACATATAAGGAAAGAAACAGAAGGAAATCATATGATGAGCAGATAAGAAAGTGAAAACATTACCAGAGCTTTTAGAGAAAGACAAATACAAATGGAATTATGTGCATTTTAAAACACATACAGCACAAAATGTGAGACACAAAATCCCAGCAGTTCCTGACCTCAAAAATTCAGAGCTAGCTGCAACAGAGAACTTAATTTTTTGTGGCTAGATGCCATAATGATTACCTTGTAGGTTCCTATTCCCTAGATCTGAATTAAAAAAAACCCTAAAGTTAATTAAAATCTGATACCTCGAGGCAGTAATCCTTACTGTCATCCAACATTGAATAGGAAGGATTTGGACAGTCTGAAAAAAAAAAACAACCCTGTAGTTTAAAAAGGCAGTAGAAAATGCCAAACAGAGGAGTGGACCCAAAGGCCATATTTTCTAAAGAGTCCATATACACTGATAAGAATACAAGAAACTGCCTTCACCCGTTTTGAATCCAGAATCTTGGTCTTCTCAGAGAAGGTGTCTGTTAATTCTTATCTTATTAAAGTTCATCTAATTATTTTACAAAGTGCCTGGAGGAGAAAAAAGCATTGCTAATATCCATAGAATATGCAGGAGCTCAGTCTACCGTACCATGATTTTTTATAAGCAATGATTGCTGTGTGTACAATGACAGAATATTGCTGGGAGCAGAGGTAAGAATGCATGTCTCCTCCTCCCCAGATGAAAGCCTCAAAATACTGAATGTCAGATTTAGACTTCCTTCTTCAAACTCTCCTTCTCCCTCTCTTATACCCAGGGGTGCAGGGCAACAGAAAGAAGTGGAATGAAACTTCTAAGAGACTTACTCATCCTAAGTGTCTACCTGTGTTGATGATCTAACCATTAGACTATTAACAAATAAAGATATGGTTTAATCTTCTTAACTTTACATTTAACAAAGGTACAGAATATCTGATATTAGCCTTCTAGGTTCTTCTAGGTATCACAGTATCACAGGATAACTTAGCTTGGAAAGGACCTCGAGGATCATCGAGTCCAACCTATCAACACAGACCCCATGACTAGACCATGGCACCAAGTGCCACGTCCAATCTCCTCTTGAACACCTCCAGGGACGATGACTCCACCACCTCCCTGAGCAACCCATTCCAATGACAAATGACTCGCTCGGTGAAGAACTTCCTCCTCACCTTGAGCCTAAACCTCCCCTGGCGCAGCTTGAGACTGTGTCCCCTTGTTCTGGCGCTGGTTGCCTGGGATAAGAGACCAAGCCCTTCTTGGCTGCAACCACCCTTCAGGTAGTTGTAGAGAGCAATGAGGTCACCCCTGAGCCTCCTCTTCTCCAGGCTAAACAATCCCAGCTCCCTCAGCCTCTCCTCATAGGGCTTGTGTTCAAGGCCTCTCCCCAGCCTTGTTGCCCTTCTCTGGACACATTCAAGTGTCTCAATGTCTTTCTTAAACTGAGGGGCCCAGAACTGGACACAGTACTCAAGAAGGTAGTTGAAAGAGACACAGGCATCACAAGCTACATTGTCCTCTAGACTGGAATATTTTTTGTACAGATTAAATTCACTAAAGGGTGAATAGGGACCCACACATATCTTAGTTTAGATGCTAGAATCCTCAGTTTTAGATCCCATTAGTTTTTTTGATCCAGCCCTGACATCTCAAAACAAAATAGACAACACAAAAAGATTCAGTTAAGAAGAGCAGCAGCCAACAAGGATTTTATTAGTTCGCATATACCAAGTTAGGTTCTCCCCTGGCATATCCTGAGGCAGCTCTTCAACTGGAACTACATCAATATGTATCCACTGAGATCTGACCTTATATTTTCTATAGACTATTCTGTTCTTTGAGAAATCTAAGTATTTAGGCACAACTGTAATAAAAAGAGAGATTATAAGAAAGCACATTTTTATAGTCAATTGTTCTCTCAGTAGAATGTCCTTCCAATAAACCATATAAAATGGAATTCTGGCCTACTGAAACACTGTGCATACACTTGCTTAAAGGATGAATTGCACTGCATCTTTATCATGTGACTGGATGCGTGACTGATTATGAAGATCAATATGTCCCTGGTATGCCCTTTCTCTATAGACACTCTTCTGGACTAAATCAATTTCTCTCCTCAGTCTGCATGGAATTTCTGCATACATAGGTTTGAAGAGGTTTTTTTTTGCCTTTTGGTCTTGAAAGACAGTAAACCTGTGCAGTAAGGGGAGGACACAAACAATAAATAGTTCCAAACACTTTATCAAAATGGTACCCAAAAATCACTTTAAAGCTTAAAATACAGAAAACAAGGAACCAGATGACAGTTCTGTCAGTCTCAACAGTCAGTTTCATCCATATAATTCCAGTGAAAGAAATCCCTCTGCACAGATTTTAAGATTCCATCTGCATTCATGATTTAAGTCTTCATTGTTCAACAGTCTTCTGTCTTTTTTTTAAGTGACTTCCTGATTTTTTACGACCATATACCCCAGATTTGTCAAAATCTTCAATAATCATTGAAATATGTGTCTACTATATTTTTTTCTGGTACTTAAGATCAAAAATAATAGACTTGAAAGGATGGGAAAACTAAATGACCACTTGCAGTCCATTGCAGACCTATGTTTTTCACAACAGTGGCCTGTGGACAAAGATAAACCTAATATGGCATACCAGGCTTGAACCTGACAGAAAGTACACCCTCTGAAGGAAAACTCCAGCCTTCTGCAAAATATCTTATTTGACAATGCAACAACTGACTGCTGGTCTTTTGTTCTTCTAGGCAGTTGAAAGAGACACAGGCATCACAAGCGACATGGTCCTCTAGATGGGAATATTTATCTCTACAGAATAAATTTGCTGGATTGCACATACCGCAGTAATCTAGGGAACAAAGTCCGGAACAAATGTTGTTTGGGCCTAGAGCTGATATAATTCAATTCAGTCCACATAAAGAATAATATGTATGTCACTGTTCTATCCTTTCATCCCCCCAAAAATTGTAGAGACTGTGGTGGAGTCGCCGTCATTGGAGGTGTTCAGGAGGAGACTTGATGGGGTGCTTGGTGCCATGGGTTAGTTGTTTGGGTGGGTTGGATCGGTTGATGGGTTAGACACGATGATCTTGAAGGTCTCTTCCAACCTGGTTTGGTTTATTCTAAATAAAGGTTTATTCAGATAATCTTTCCTGTACCTTCTCTATTTTCTCCATCATATGATAAGAGTTTTACCCATCCAGGTCAGGAATTAGTAGCACATCTTTCTCTTCTTTTCTTTTTTACCTCAAGACTGTAGCTAATCACTACCCACATGCGGTCTTTTAGGCAAGAGAGTGAATAGCAGTTTGCTATCAACACTTTTCTCTCCTCTCAGATGATTTGACACATCCGTAGAGACAAAAAAAATATTACCTTAATCTCCTTACAGCTCTCTGCAGGTGGCACTGTTCTGAGCATAGTGCAGCTCATGCATATTTGCAGGCACAAAAAGCTATGTGCATTTAGGTCTTTCTGTTCCATTTGTGCTTGCTCCATAAAGATTGCTACCAGGCTGTTCTCAGCACTCCAGCCACGCACTGGATTTTCTTGATGGGGAATTTTAGAGATCTCTCTCCTTTTCTTTTGAATGCCTGTCTAGATTTAAAGAAAATTGGTAAGGATTGGCTATTTAATTTTACATTTTAAATTTAAACTGAGTCGTGGGTTAACCACATTTCCACACCTGCAGTTTGTTTTTCTTGGTTTGGTTTATATCTTTAATAAGTGTTAGAGCAAATGTACTAAGGAAATACCTTCCAGTTTCACTATTTTTATGTTCTTATTCTGACTGTAGTTTCAATTTTTGTTTTGAAGTCAGTTCTATATTTTTAACAAGTTCCTTTGAAAAGAAAAACTTCAATTTCAGTGCTGGGCTCCTCTCCCTTTCAAGTTACCTCCTGCTCCTACTTCTTTTAAGTCTGGTGGTAATGAATTAATTCACACGTAGGTGGGCACAGAAAGTTAGCAGATCCCATGGGTTTTTGTTAAAGTGATTGGAATGGTGCTCCTTACACACTCTTCTTGGCAAGGTGAGAGTGAGATTGTTGGGGTGATCTCATCCATGAAAGGTGTGTCCGCATGCTCCCTTTCACAGGTGCAGCAATAGACTCAGTAACTGAAAACCTGCTCAGTAAGTGAAAACCGATCATGTTTGCTCAGTGCATTGCAGTCCTGCTTCTGCTCTTTGGGTGAGTGCTGGAACTGACTCAAAATCAACATCAGTTTATTATTGTTGCATCTCAAGTTCAGAGACAACCCCAAAATTTGGGGATCTTGAATCAGTTTCATTTAACCTCTCAAGGAGGTTCCATGAGGATGATAAATTCTTTCCCTTCCCAGATATAATCTAATTTCCTATTTATTTCTATGAAATCTAATGGTATGCAGTTTGTGTCTGTGCCAATTCAGGCTTACTCATATCTGTAGAGTCAAGAAAATCATTGTGCAATTTAAAATACACCAAATATCTCCTCTAGGAGGTGCTTGCAATTTACACATCCTGCTCAGCTGAAAATTATATCTTCCTTACTTTAATCTTATCACTTCTAGTTACAATTGTGTTAATTCATTCTTGTTCACCATTGGTGTTTGTACTTAGTAAGTATATATAACCTTTTATCCAAGTGTTATAGCTGACTCAGATTAGCTCATAGCTGTTAGGACTGGATAAGTTAACAGGGGAAATTTTCAAACAATTATTTATATCTCTGTTTGCATCTCATTTGCATAGCACATTTTACAAATATCATGGCAAACCAAGCTCTCTCTGCAAAAATGTGAATGGCTATGAAAGTTATTTCGGAGTTTTGGGGCAAAGCCTGTTTCTAGTGGTTGTAGAAGTCATCTGGTGTCCATACTGAGATGTGACTCCATAGGGCTCGTGCAGAAAGAGAAGCACACAAGTCACAAACAACTCATAGCAAATTACATACATCATGCATCCTTCAAAGGAACAAGATCTGCTCAAGTGTGACTAGAGACAGTGAGGGTACACAAGCAGCAGGGCTCAAATTGCTCAAACTCGTTTTATTAAACAGAGATGGTGGTATAGATTTGAGCCCAATCAGCTGACAGTCCACAGAGCATGTACATTGACTGTTACTCTCCCTATACTTTGAAGTCATCCAGATGCTTCACCTGGCAGGGTAAGAAAAATGACATCTGGCCATCAAGACTTGTCCCTACTTGCAGTGTGGACAGAACTGTCACAAGATACCCTATTGTCAACTTTGTCATGAGGTCAGCCATCAAAGCATGGATTCACTACCCACTTTCACAAGAGCACATAGAGTTAAAAGCCCTCATCAGATACTGACTTTGTTCAGAGTGTTTTGGTCATGCACATAAGCATACATGTAGTATTGGGATGGTTTATTTTCTAATTACTGAAGGCACAATGCAGTAGACATACTCCTCCCATTCGTCTAGGGAAAGCTAAGTTGGAAAATTTTCTTTCCAATTTTACCTGCAATCATGTACAAATCTCCTCCTGATATCTTTGGAGAGTACTTTGGAAATGAACCAAAAGCAGAGTTAGAAAGAGCCAAGTGGAGAAGCCAGAATCAATACTCAGGAGAGGTACAAACCTCACAACCCAGAAAGGCAGATTTATATCTCTAATCCAGGCTTCACTGTGCTTGGTAGTGCCCTCTCTTCCTCTAATCTTCAGCAAAGGCTTTGTCATTGGACTACGTTTCTGGATACCAAATCACTGTATCACCCTAGAACTTTGTCTGTGAAGCACAATGTAGCACTTAACTAATAGCACAGAGCCCAAAAGGTCAAAAGAGAATGGTTACTATCTTAATTTCCTTTTATTTTTTACTTTTGCTTGAGGACAAAGGTAGAGAACCATTATACTAAATTTTCTAGCAAGCCAGAGGGGAAAAAGAACTCTCAACAAATACTTTATTTAGAATAAACCAAACCAGGTTGAAAGAGACCTTCAAGATCATCGCGTCCAACCCATCAACCAATCCCACCCACCCAAACAGCTAATCCGTGGCACCAAGTACCCCATCAAGTCTCCTCCTGAACACCTCCAATGACAGCGACTCCACCACCTCCTTGGGCAATTACTGCATTTTAAAACATGAAATCATATGAATAATGACACAGAAATTTCTGTGTGCCCTGTTTACAGGAACAGGTAGGAGGGAGTTAATCAAAGGATACTGTGATCAGCTTTACTTCAGTGAAACATCTACTGTGTGGATATATTTGCCTACCTGCCCACCTACCTCTGAACTGAAAGTCTGTATGTGATGATGGGGGTGGGAGGAGGAGTAGGGGAAGAAAGTGGAAGCAGAAATTGCATGATGGAAAATTGTTTCTGCATGAAATGCAGGGACGAAAACACCTGCATGATGAGCAGATCTTCAGCTCAGCATGACAGGGAGATTTATGAGACTTTTAAATACTACTTCACACCAAGCCCATAATGAACACACAGATCAGTCTGAAAGGAGAACTAAAATCTAATTAAACTCTGTGCTTGAAAAGAGTTTACATTAAAAGCACTGAGCAACCGTGAGAGCAATTTCATATATTGCCCTCACAGCAAACACAGCAAACACATGCTAACATAAACAATGCAGATGCTGTGTTCTTCCTATGATGCTTCTTTCATCCATAGAATCATAGAATCAATAAGGTTGGAAAAGACCACAATGATCATCAAGTCCAACTTGTCACCCAACACCTCATGACTACTACATCAAGTGCCATGTTGAAGAGGTCAACACCTCCAGGGATGGTGACTCCACCACCTCCCTGGGCAGCCAATTCCAATGGCTAAGAACGCTCTCTGTGAAGAACTTCCTCCTCACCTTGAGCCTAAACTTCCCCTGGTGCAGCTTGAGACTGTGTCCTCTTGTCCTGGTGCTGGTTGCCTGGGAGAAGAGACCAACCCCTACCTGGCTACAACCTCCCTTCAGGTAGCTGTAGATAGCAATTAGGTCACCTCTGAGCCTCCTCTTCTTCAGGCTAAAAAATCCCAGCTCCCTCAGCCTCTCCTTATAGGGCTTGTGCTCAAGGCCTCTCACCAGCCTCATTGCCCTTCTCTGGACACATTCAAGTGTCTCAATGTCCTTCTTAAATTGAAGGGTCCAGAACTGGACACAGTACTCAAGGTGTGGTCTAACCAATGCTGAGTACAGGGGCAGAATGACTTCCCTGCTCCTGCTGGCCACACTATTCTTGATGCAGGCCAGGATGCCATTGGCCTTGTTGGCCACCTGGGCACAGTGCTGGCTCATGTTCAGCCAGCTGTCAATCAGCACCCCTAGGTCCCTTTCTGTTTGGCTGCTCTCCAGCCATTCTAACCCTAGGCATATGCCCACATACAGAAGCTCCATGTAGGTTCCTCAGCATGGCTGTATTTTGAGTGGGGAAAGGACAGATTCACCTGATCTCTCATTTCAAACATGGCTTCTTATGCTCACCTGTTGCTTTATAACACTTTCTTGCCAAAATTTATTTTACTTAGCTTAATCTATCTGACAACTTACTGTCCAGCTTAGGTTTTTGGGGTTCTTTTTAGAGTCAATGGAAAGAGGCACCCCTGTATGGCAATTCATCCCATCTACATCAGATACCACTTTTTGAAATGTCAGAAATCTTCCTGTGGAAGTGCCAGTTTTCTCTTCTCTGCTGAATAAGCTTCACACAACCAGCTTGCACTAGATGTTAAGGTTACTTGAGTTGAATCACGAATCATGAATTAAACACATTCATATTTTTGCTGGTGTGTGAGGGAAATCTGAAGAGTATAATGAACAAATTTGGACATTTTCAGGAAGGACTAAAAGTTTTAATCTGGGGCGTCTTATGCTGGAGATAGCTTACTTCACACTCCAGGGTTTGAACAAACAAACAAACAAAAATAAACACCTGTCAGTTCCCTCCAGGAGTTGATTTTTGAGTCATTGTGCCCCTGTACTCAACATTGGTTAGGCCACACCTTGAGTACTGTGTCCAGTTCTGGGCCACTCAGTTTAGGAAAGATGTTGACTTGCTGGAACGAGTCCAGAGAAGGGCAACAAAGCTGGGGAGGGGTTTGGAACGCAAGCCCTATGAGGAGAGGCTGAGGGAACTGGGTTTGTTTAGCCTGGAGAAGAGGAGGCTCAGGACAGACCGTATTGCTGTCTACAACTACCTGAAGTGAGATTGCGGCCAGGTGGGGGTTGGTCTCTTCTCCCAGGCAACCAGCACCAGAACAAGAGGACACAGTCTCAAGCTGTGCCAGGGGAAGTTTAGGCTGGATGTTTTGAAGAAGTTCTTTGCAGAAAGATTGATTGGCCATTGGAATGGGCTGCCCAGTTAGTTGGTGGAATTACCATTACTGGAGGTGTTTAGGAAGAAACTTTATGGGGTGCATGGTGCCATGCTTTAATTGATTAGATAGTGTTGGATGATAGGTTGGACTCGATGATCTCAAAGCTGTCTTCCAACCTGGTTAATTCTCTCCTCTCCTCTCCTCTCCTCTCCTCTCCTCTCCTCTCCTCTCCTCTCCTCTCCTCTCCTCTCCTCTCCTCTCCTCTCCTCTCCTCTCCTCTCCTCTCCTCTCCTCTCCTCTCCTCTCCTCTCCTCTCCTCTCCTCTCCTCTCCTCTCCTCTCCTCTCCTCTCCTCTCCTCGAGTCTCCTCTCCTCGAGTCTCCTCTCCTCGAGTCTCCTCTCCTCTCCTCTCCTCGAGTCTCCTCTCCTCTCCTCGAGTCTCCTCTCCTCTCCTCGAGTCTCCTCGAGTCTCCTCTCCTCGAGTCTCCTCTCCTCGAGTCTCCTCTCCTCGAGTCTCCTCTCCTCTCCTCGAGTCTCCTCTCCTCTCCTCTCCTCTCCTCTCCTCGAGTCTCCTCTCCTCGAGTCTCCTCTCCTCAAGTCTCCTCTTCTTTTCTCTTCTCTTCATGAAGATCTACATGGAGAAACAGCAGACCCATGTAGTTGGGTGGAAACAGATGAAGGGCTGCAGTTTGTCATGCCAGAACAAAAGGTTCAAATTGTCACAGTATAGGAGAAAGGAGTTAGAAGAAGAAACATCTCTGTATATAAATACATACATGTGCTTTATGGTTGTAAATAGGCATGAAATGTATAGGATGATGCATAAGGGCAGGAAACAGGCTGATTTCTGCTGCCTACAAGTCTTGAAGGCATGGCAACAAAATGTAGTTTGTTTAGGATAATAAAAATGCACAGGCCACAGCACAAAAGGCAAGACCCAGATGTTCTCTTGAGCCTTCTGGACACTGTATTTTGGATGACCTAAATTTTCTCTGCTGCATTAGATAACTCCTGTAAATGGTAGTCTGAATTTGTACCATAAAAAGGTTGTGCACATAATCCCCTATGTAAGAGAAAACTAAGTTTTTTTTGTCCTTCTTTTCTCCTTAGGTGGCAAAACCAGAAAGGGCTGAGCAGAAGGCAAGCTGTGTACTGTCAATCAACGTTGTTTTCTTTTAAAACAGTGATGAAAGGAGGGGAGACCTTTCCGGCCTCAATGCTAATTGTAAAAGCTGTTAGATGGTTTGCATGTTTAAAAAGAAGTAAGAAGACTGTTTCAAAAGGAGACAATAAATGTGCATGATCTTACTCTTCCAATGATAGACATAGAGGGTAATAGGAAATAATAATCCTCTGAATATTGGGATGTATTTTTCAGTGCAAAACCATACACAAAGCTCCTGTGGAAACACACAGAGGCATCAGAACTGAAAATTTTCCATCCAAGAATAGTTTTACTTGTAACTGAGAACTACTTCTTGGAATTAGCTATTTGCTTGCTGCAGTGCACTTCCTGTAATTAAAAATACATATATATATATATATATATATAAATTCTCTGCAAGAAAAGAGCATTTTCATTACATTAAGTGTATGCAGTGATCATTTGGCTGAGGCTCCCATTAGGATAGATTAATTCAGTTCAGTTTAAGCTAGTTGGTTCATCTTTCCTGTGACTCCATTGGAGTTCTCTCACTCATTCTTTCTCACTCTCTGTCCCTCTCTGTTAACTGGGGAAACAACTAATCTAAAATTCCACATTTAACTCACAGACAGCCAAGGTACATAAAATGTGTTTCTGGACCTGTGCATTTCTGCAGCCACCTATAGACAAACTCACAACCTTAGAAATATCATCAATAAATAAGTCTAAGCACCTCATCTTTGTGGTAAGCATATCTCACATCTTCACTGTTGGGGAAGCATTTCCTAATCTATGCAACTGTGAGCTTGCATGCATGGTGCTGTGAGGTGAGCACTGACAGCAGAAGAGTTGAGGCTTTAAGCAAGACTATAGTAAGGGAAAAGGTCTGGCATCTATAAGCTGGAGGACATCACAGACAATACCTGAGTTCCCTTGGTCTCCCTTTTGGCTTAATGTGCTGATTCAGATTGTGTCTTTCCATAACAACTCAGAAGCACAGGGCATGGCTTTGATGAACTATAATATCTATCATCCCTCCCTATCCTTCCCCAGAGCTCACTGCTTTTCTCTAGGCAGCACACATGTCCCCAGGAGTGGGGACCCAGGAGGAACAAATGCTCATTGGCAGCCTGGGTCCCCAGTTCTCCTGTTGAGAGCCTAAAACCTGTCTGGCTGTAGGCTTCACTGTGCAAGATATGTTATGTGCCTCCAGTAGGTCCAATTCTCCCTGCAGGCACCACAGTGACCAGGACAGAAACATTCCTGGGATGGGATTGAGCATCACGGGGAGGAAGCCATCAAATGCAAGCTTGTCCATAGGCCTCAGGAAGCAGACCATGAAATACACTCTTTAGGGGGTGCTCATGTCAATCAGGAAATGGCAGCACCAGCCTGAATGGACTAAAGTATATGAAACAGCTTTTAAGATTTTGGGGTAATGTCTCTGCACATTAGCTCATTTCTGAATATCAAAAATGTTTTTCACTGCCATTTACCTCAGAGTTACTGCAGGGTCCAAATATTCACATAGGAATTTACAGGGCCCATTTGATACCTGAGCTTATCACACATGGTTACCTGTTCATTTGCCCTGTCTTTAGCATAACACCATAATGAGATTTTTCTTGTTTCACATGTTTAATATTTATATTGGATAGCTGCAAGATATAATGAAAATTCATTTTCACATCTGGTTTAAACCTGCATATTTCTTCTCTTCTGAAAGGCAAGAAGACAGAGAGATGAGATATCTTGCACAGGGAAGGTAAATAAGGAGGGCAACAGTTAGCAAGGGAATAATGGAAGTGTTCTGCGGACAAAAACGATATGACAGAAATGATTGATTTCTTTTTTCCCCTGAAATAAGACCTCCCCAAAGCATGCTCATTTGTTTATCTAATGGCAGGGTAGGTCCCTTGATACTGTTTCTTTATATGTCACCAGTGCACATCCATAAGGACCTGTCAGCTTGATTAGAACGCATCAATTAGCTTCAACAGGCTCTGAATCAATCGAGCTGCTCATTGGCTTGGTTTCTCAACCAGATCCGTGCAAAGAAGCCTCCTGCCAGCAGGGGGTGGATCTAGTCTGGAAACAGGAACAAACCAAAAATGCATCTTCATGCAGCAGACACCACCCTGTTTTAATCATTATATTTATTTATAACAGTATAATAGAGAAAGTGCCAAGACATTATCTAATACACGAATGGTGCCACAACAGCTTTTCATCTTAGTCTGGGAACAATTAGGACATTTTGCTGCATAAATAACACACTGAGTTAAGTCTTCTTATATCAGCACCATATGTTAATAACAAACATATTTTATAATGTTTATTTGAATAGCTTCAAAAGGGGATATTAAAACAGATCAGCTGAACTGTAAACACTATTAAAATACTTTTGAAACCTTGTCTCTAGTTCCTTTTAGTAGATGGAGAAAAATACTGGTGAGAAATTTCCAAAGTACTGGGGAAAACATAGTATTTCTACATATGAACTTTGCATTTCTACCTACCTCTGTAGTGAACACCCTGATCTCAGTAACCTATATGCTTACCCTTCTCTCTTAGATGAATCACAGCAAATGCTGGGCTGTGTTACTCGTTTGTGGTCTCCCATCAGTAAAAACTTCTTCTATTACAAGGAGCTGCATTGCAGACATTTATAAGTTTCTGGGTGATGTATTAGAGTAACCATAAATACAGCTGATAGTAGCAGTTGTGGCCTCAAATTAGACTAGTAAATCAAAGACTGGTAAATCATCCAAATTCAAGAGGAGATTGGACGTGGCACTTGGTGCCATGGTCTAGTCATGGGGTCTGTGTTGATAAGCTGGACTCGGTGATCCTCGAGGTCTCTTCCAACCTTGGTTATACTGTGATTAAAAAAAAAAATGGAAGTTCACAGCCATTTTTGAGAGAAAGCTGCAAATTAGCAGATTACTCTATGCAAATTCACATATCACAGAAAAATGCCAGTGAGTTGAGTCCAAGTGACACTCTGGATTTCCCCATTCTCCTTGCCCATTAACAGTACTGCCATCAGCAGATTTTTGCCCTTTTGCAAAGACACTCATCATTCATTTCTGAAAGCAGTGGGTCAGCTGCATCTTTTTGTGTGCATTATTTCCTTTAAGGGCATTCTTGAGTGAATCCTTGTAACTGTTAAGACAATGATGGGATTGCTCAGTGGGAAAGAACGTTCAGCCTTCTGCAACACAGGGAGATGCTGATTTTTCACTTCTGTATCCAGACAGGTTAGTGAGCATGAAATCTGGCTGCACAATGAAAATGTTTTCAAAGGATTCCACAATGGATTAGAAGTTAATGTCAGAATTAGTCCTTTTGAGACTGAGGGAGCTGGGATTGCTTAGCCTGGAGAGGAGGAGACTCAGGGGTGACCTTATTGCTCTCTACAACTACCTGAAAGGGGGTTGTAAACAGGCAGAGGTTGATCTCTTCTCCCAGGCAGCCAGTACCAGAACAAGAGGACACAGTCTCAGGCTGCACCAGGGGAGGTTCAGGCTGGAGGTCAGGAGGAAGTTTTACACAGAGAGAGTGGTTGCCCATTGGAATGGGCTGCCTGGGGAGGTGGTGGAGTCACCGTCACTGGAGGTGTTCAGAAGGAGACTTGACAGGGTGCTTGGTTACATGGGTTAGTTGATTGGGTGGTGTTGGGTGATAGGTTGGACGCGATGATCTTGAAGGTCTCTTCCAACCTGGTTTATTCTATTCTATTCAAAGGAAAAAATCAGAAGTTTTGATCTAATTCAAGGAAACAAGTAAAAAATTACATTGGCTGTGCTTCATCTGCCTAAACACAGGCACCTAGTATCACTTAAAATGTGGTAGGATATGCGAGACAATTGTGTGTGGCTGGCATATAAGATACAGAGTCTGTAGAGGACTCTTCCTCTTCTACAAAATCAGTTGGAGGTCTAACAGGATACCACAGAGTATCTGAAATGGCATAACACTCCTGTGCATCATCAAATGAATCCTATCCACACTGACAAACCCTTAGCTGCCATTAAGTGTCTAGATAGTTGTAACAATTCCTTTCTGCTTATGCCTCCCTCCTTGGCTAGGATGTCCAGGAATGGGTCTGTGGGCTAAACACTTGCTTGGTTGTAGAAATCAACTCACTAACAAATACAGTCTCACCATGCCTCACACAAATGGCACAAGTGAAGGCCTTTAAAAAAGATGAGCCCTTTCTGCAGTTTAAAATCTTCTGCAGTGAAGCTTATATAGCAAAACGAAGAACACTGA
>NW_027142355.1:36151133-36208969 GCF_026170545.1 Melanerpes formicivorus
ATTGGAAATTGGTATTACTCATTTTTAAAGAGCTGTTCACCTTCTGCAGCCCGTATTATAAAGCTGGTTTCAGACTTCTCTTTGAATCTCTTCTTTCAGACTTCCCTTTGTTTCAGACCACTGTACGTACAATCTAGCTATCAGGTTTCTAATAACCACCCAGTGACAAGGAAAATTAAAACTTCTGGTCTAAGTAGAGTGCTCTTAAGAATTATACAATTTGGTTTAAACAATCCAAATTTTGTTACTAGAAGCTTTGACCTGCTCTCTTCCCAGGCTGTTCCTGAAACACAAGGTGATATACACTTACATACCTCATGTTAATGCATTAATATATTTGCTTAGTCTACAGCTGTTCATTTTGCCATCACATCCATAACACCTGTCAGACTCTGACTCTCTTTTGACCACAGACATCAGCTACTAATCACGAAATGTAGCTATTTCTTTCTGGATCCTGCATGGAAATTTGTTTTATACTTCTAAAAATATTTGTGGTTTAAGGAAATTTTATTTTCCCAAACATAAGGAATTGAACTGTGATACACGTTCCTATGGCACTCCAAGTATTTATGGTCTCAGGAAACTGAAGGCTTCTGGAGTTTTGATTCATTGTACTGTGAATGTAATGGATGCTAAAGAGGTTTCAAAGTACTGGGGAAAAATTAAATAAAATATAAACAAAACATTACCATTTTGTTCTTGTCCCACCCAGAGAACAATGCATTAACAAACTGATAGTACATAAAATGATGAGGGGAATCCTCTGGTTTTCTAGTTTCTTTCTTTTGCTTGCTTCAGCTGCAGAATATGTGTGGATACCCTTTGGTTTTGCAAATGGGGAAAGGAAGCATCAGAGCATCCTTTTCTTCCATGTAAACCAATCTGGACAGGTTGCTGCATGGCCATCATTGTCTTAATTAGTAGGAAAAAAAAAAAGCTTTATAGAGTTTACTTCAGAGCAGCCTGCCAAGCATACCCAGGAAAATAAGAAACAGAGAAGAATTTTCATCTCTGCCAGTAGTTCTGTTGTGACAGCCTAGTGCTTAGAGAGACAAGTGGGCTCATTAAGAATATAGAGATGATGTCCAGGAGACTAAGCCTCAGAAAACCTGCAGGAGATGAGAGAAGATACTTTTTCTTTGCCTATGGAAGTATGCTTTATAGTATCCTTGTTACTCCTTCAGAAGGCAGCTAAATGCAGTCAGAATTAGACTGCATTAGGCAGAATTAGCCTATAAGAGTTCAGGTTTACAGACTCCCAAATGAAAGCAGTTTCACCTATGTCTCAGTCTATATCGTAGTCTGAAATAGATTTTTATATCTATCAAAACTTTAGAAAAACATTATTCCCCTCAAGTTTGTTTGCCACAACAATGAAAATAATGCTTGAGAAGTTCAACAAATGAAAAATACATTCGATCAAATACTCTTAATTAACAACTTTTCCCCAGTAAGATGTTTAGAATCCAAATCAAGTTAAATATTCATACATCAAATAAAAACAACCAACAATTGAGATTCTATGATAACAATGAAATGAATATGCATTTTAAACAGATGAATCTTGTCAACTCAGAAAAACTTTGTCATTTTCTTCTCATCACATTTTGCCATCAGTGCAGTTATAATAAAGCTTGTTGCTGCATAATAACTTTTCACTTTAAAATCATAGACTCATAGAATCAATAAGGTTGGAAAAGACCTCAAAGATCATCAAGTCCAACCTGTCACCCAACACCTCATGACTAACTAAACCATGGATTCAAGTGCCATGTAGATCCAATCCCCTCTTGAACACCTCCAGGGATAGTGACTCCACCACCTCCCTGGGCAGCACATTCCAATGGCCAATAACTCTTTCTGTGAAGAACTTTCTCCTCATCTCCAGCCTAAACTTCCCCTGGTGCAGCTTGAGACTGTGTCCTCTTGTAATGTTGTGAGGTTTTTTGTTTGTTTGTTTTGTTTGTTTGTTTCTCATTCTGAGAATTCTTTGAGCATTGACCACATGAAAAGGGTAAAACTGTAGACTTATATGACCATATTGTAGTGAATTAAACAATCTATTTGTTGGACAGAGGATATACAGGTGTGCTAGGACTCCACTGAGATGTTTTGTATAAAAGAGAATTTATGTGACTTTTCAGCAGTCTGGATTAATGTATTGCTGCTTACAGCACCTCTCATCACCTTCCTTTAAATAAGGAAAATATTTGCACCATATGGTGGGACTAGTGAAGAATGCCTAAAAGAACTCTCTCTGCTCCTGAAATCGATCCCGCTGTAATTGACATCATCCATTGTCCACTCAGAAGTAACAAGGAAGAGAGGAAAAATCCTGTGGAGGAGACTTTCACTTTCTGTTCACAAATACATTTGCCCCCTAACCAAGATTTACATTAAATTTTAAAGGAACATTTGATAAATAAGGGCATGGAAGATTAACTTTTGTTCTCTGCTTTACCCCTAGCTCTTTTCATGACTCTGTCATCACTATCATTCCACTTGCATAGTATCATAGTATCAGTCAGGGTTGGAAGGGACCACAAGAATCATCTAGTTCCAAACCCCCTGCCATGGGCAGGGACACCCCACACTAGATCAGCCTGGCCAGAGCCTCATCCAGCCTGGGCTTAAACACCTCCAGGGACGGGGCCTCAACCACCTCCCTGGACAACCCATTCCAGGGCTTCACCACTCTCATGGGGAAGAACTTCCTCCTCACCTCCAGCCTGAATCTCCCCACCTCCAGTTTCATTCCATTCCCCCTAGTCCTATCACTACCTGAGATCCTGAGAAGTCCCTCCCCAACCTTCATTGTAGGCCCCCTTCAGATACTGGAAGGCCACAATTAGGTCACCTCGGAGCCTTCTCTTCTCCATACTGAACAGCCCCAACTCCTTCAGTCTGTCCTCATAGGAGAGGTGCTCCAGCCCTCTGATCATCCTTGTGGCCCTTCTCTGGACCCGTTCCAGCACCTCCATATCCCTCTTGTAATAGGGGCTCCAGAACTGGACACAGTTAACTCTGCCCTTAACTCTTTGCCATTCTGCAGATCCCTCCTAAAATAAGAAATGAGAAGAATTTAGAAGATTGTTCCATCCTGAACCTCTTCCTCCTCCATCTGCTTACTTATCCTCTTTCACTGTAAATTATCTCCTTACACACACACATGATCACTACCTCCTGCATAAGCTCGATAATGTTATCATTAGCAGGGAGGGGAAGAGGATGGAGAAAAGTGAGTAATTAGCATTCTTTATTAAATTATGCAGCATTAATTAGTCGACTGGGTATCTCAGGGACTACGTCTGCTCATATCGGAAGGGTGATTTTCAGTTCAGAATGGCATCTGTTACACAGCTTTAGGGTAACAACAACAAAATTTAATAATGTATGGATTATGTCCAAAAAAAGACAAAAAAAAATAGAGTAAGGTGCTGCATTTGTCTTCTCTCTCTGCCACTTGCATGTCAGAAATAAAGAGCAGACATCACTGTGCCACAATCTCTGCAGGACCACAGAGGGCAAAATAGATTTTGCAATTTAGTTTGATAGCAAATGTAATATTTCTGATACACTTTAAGGGCAGGGGAGATTAATTTGCTTTCTTAAGACTGGTATTTTGTGATGAGGGTGTTCCACTTTTTGTGATTCAAGTTTATCTTGCTTGCGCTGAGAGAAAAAGAAATGTCTTTGAGTGACCCTAGTATCAATTTACAACCCATCAAAGCACAGACCACTTTTGCTCCTGCTGGAAAGAAATTGAAGTATATGGTTTCTTGTCTTGTGAAACACTGAATTTCTGTAGGTGAAAAATATCACCGTGGATTTCCTTTAGGTCTTGCAATTTATAGGCCTGGATCTAAACTTAAAGCTTTTGCACCTTGAGTACTGTGTCCAGTTCTGGGCCCCTCACTTTAGGAAGGAAGTTGACTTGCTGGAAAGAGTCCAGAGAAGGGCAATGAAGTTGGTGAGGGGTTTGGAACACAAGCCCTATGAGGAGAGACTGAGGGATCTGGGGTTGCTTAGCCTGGAGAAGAGGAGACTCAGGGGTGACCTTATTGCTCTCTACAACTACTTGAAGGGAGGTTGTAGACAGGTGGATCTTGGTCTCTTCTCCCAGGCAGTCAGTACCAGAACAAGAGGACACAGTCTCAGGCTGCACCAGGGGAGGTTTAGGTTGGATGTTAGGAAGAAGTTCTATACAGAGAGAGTGATTGCCCATTGCAATGGGCTGCCTGGGGAGGTGGTGGAGTCACCATCATTGGAGGTTTTCAGGAGGAGACTTGATGGGGTGCTTGGTGCCATGGGTTAGTTGTTTAGGTGGGTTGGATTGGTTGATGGGTTGGACGTGATGATCTTGAAGGTCTCTTCCAACCTGAAGAACCTGAACTCCCTAGTGGACCTGGAGAACCTGAACTCCCTAGTGGACCTGAAGAACCTGAACTCCCTAGTGGACCTGAAGAACCTGAACTCCCTAGTGGACCTGGAGGGGAACACAGTTACTGAGGATGAGGATAAAGCTGAGGTCCTGAACACCTTCTTTACCTCAATGTTTAACAGCAAGGCAGGAGTTCAGGACGAGTGGTCTCCGGAGCTGGGCGTTGGGGTCGGGGAGCAGAGTAATACCCTGGAAATCCATGAGGAGTTAGTTCGGGACCTGCTGAGCCACTTGGATATCCACAAGTCCATGGGACCAGATGGGATCCATCCTAGGGTGCTGAGAGAGCTGGCGGATGTGCTAGCTAGGCCACTCTCCATCATTTTCCTCCAGTCCTGGCTCACTGGTGAGGTCCCAGATGACTGGAAACTGGCCAACGTGGTCCCCATCCACAAGAAGGGTCGGATGGAGGAACCTGGAAACTACAGGCCAGTCAGCCTGACCTCAGTGCCAGGGAAAGTGATGGAGCAGATTATCCTGGCAGCAATAACTGCGCACCTGAAGGATGGCCAAGGGCTCAGGTCCAGCCAACATGGATTCAGGAAGGGCAGATCCTGCCTCTCCAACCTGATCTCTTTCTATGATCAGGTGACCCGCCTGGTGGATGTGGGGAGGCCTGTGGATGTGGTCTACCTAGACTTCAGCAAGGCCTTTGACACCGTCCCCCACAGCAAACTGCTGACTAAGCTGTCAGCCTGTGGATTGGACCACTACACTCTGTGCTGGGTTAGGAACTGGCTGGAGGGCCGGGCCCAGAGAGTGGTCGTGAACGGTGCCGCATCCAGCTGGAGGCCAGTCACCAGTGGTGTCCCCCAGGGATCAGTGCTGGGCCCTGTCCTCTTCAACATATTCGTTGATGATCTGGATGAAGGGGTAGAGTCAGTCATCAGCAAGTTTGCAGATGACACAAAGTTAGGGGCAGATGTTAGTCAATTAGAGGGTAGAAAGGCTCTGCAGAGGGACCTCGACCGACTGGAAAGATGGGCAGAGTCCAATGGGATGGCCTTCAACAAGTCCAAGTGCCGAGTGCTGCACTTTGGCTATGGCAATCCCATGCAGAGCTATAGGCTGGGGTCGGAGTGGCTGGAGAGCTCCCAGACAGAGAGGGACCTGGGTGTGCTGATCGACAGCCACCTGAATATGAGCCAGCAGTGTGCTCAGGTGGCCAGGAGGGCCAATAGCATTCTGGCCTGCATTAGGAATAGTGTGGCCAGCAGGAGCAGGGAGGTCATAGTGCCCCTGTACTCTGCTCTGGTTAGGCCGCACCTTGAGTACTGTGTCCAGTTCTGGGCCCCTCAGTTTAAGAAGGACATTGAGACACTTGAGCGTGTCCAGAGAAGGGCAACAAGGCTGGTGAGAGGCCTTGAACACAAGCCCTATGAGGAGAGGCTGAGGGAGCTGGGATTGTTTAGCCTGGAGAAGAGGAGGCTCAGGGGTGACCTTATTGCCCTCTACAACTACCTGAAGGGTGGTTGTAGCCAGGAGGGAGTTGGCCTCTTCTCCCAGGCAACCAGCACCAGAACAAGGGGACACAGTCTCAAGCTGCGCCAGGGGAGGTTCAGACTCGAGGTGAGGAGGAAGTTCTTCACCGAGCGAGTCATTCGGCATTGGAATGGGTTGCCCAGGGAGGTGGTTGAGTCATCGACCCTGGAGGCGTTCAAGGGGAGATTGGACGTGGCACTTGGTGCCATGGTCTAGTCATGGGGTCTGCGGTGTCAGGTTGGACTCGATGATCCTCGAGGTCCTTTCCAACCTGGGTGATACTGTGATACTGTGATACTGTGATTATTCTATTCTATTATTCCATTATTCTTATTCTTATTGGTTCAACTGTGGCAAAGACCTGGAAGTGAATCCTTTTGCTGTGGTTTCACAATGTCATTATATGCATTGTGCCACACTAGGAATTTGCAGCAAATTAAAAAGTTATCTTCTGAACCGCTGATACAGGAAAATGTCTGCAAGTTCCAAGAGGTTTATTAAAATTAGGTTTTATGAATAGAATAGAATAGAATAGAATAGAATAGAATAGAATAGAATAGAATAGAATAGAATAGAATAGAATAGAAAGAATAGAAGAATTAAAGTACTGTGATGGGTTATGCCCATCCTGAAAGCAGAGGGGTGGGTGTGTGAGAGCCCTGCTCTCCCCAGGGGGGAGTTTTCCCCCTTGGGAAACTGAGTTAGTCTGTTCCACTCCCCGCCGCCTGTCCACCAAGCCTATAAAAAGTAAGACACTGCAGCCATTTGTTCTCTTCTGCTTCTGCCTCTCCAGGACAAAAGGACTAAGAGAGTAACTGCTGGCTTCCGGGCTCTCTGTCACGTGGCTGGGCCTGGTCTTTCTCCCTGCTTTATCCATGTTTCTCCAAAGGACTGTTCGTTTTGTATATATCACTATCCATCCTTGTTCCTTACCCTTGTGAACCTTTCCTGTTATCGATCGATCTATCTATCTATCTATCTATCTATCTATCTATCTATCTATCTATCTATCTATCTGTGTCTGTGTGTGTGTATAGTTTAAAGAAAATTTTACCTCTCTGCTTCCAAACCAACTCCAGATTATTTCTCAGTAGATTTACCTGCTCCCTTTTTTCCTTATCCCCCTTTCTTTCCTTTTTTTCCTTCCCTTATCTCTTTCCCCTTCCCTTTTTTCTCGATTGGGAAAGAGGAAGGAGGAGCAGGAGAGGGATTCTTAGTTTTGCCCCCCATCTGAGCTCTTAAATCCCAAATCCCAAATAAGGCTCCCACTACACCAAGTATTGCAAATTTTTTTTTTGGGGGGAGGGTGGTAAAGATACAATCTCATCAACTATTACTATGTGTTTTGATGTATTCAAAACTCTACTGTGGATCTATACATACATATACTTACATCTTCACAAATGCATACACATATATACATACATATACTTACATCTTCACAAATCCATACACATATAGAACACACACATATGCAGGTAGAACATACTAATTCATGCATATTGTAGAATATCAAAGTGGCAATGAATGAAGAAAAGACCTGAGTAATCAGAAACAGAATGTACATCTGCCTCACATAGAGCAAGACTCCTTGTCAGTCCCCAGACTTTCCAGGAACGGCTCCTGTCCTCCAAATCCGAGATCTGCCAAGGCTATCCAGTCATAAACATATGTAATTTTCCTTATTTATTTTGTCTCCTTTGAAAAAGATAGCTTGTGAGCTTCTAGCTGCCAGAAATCCATTTCCAGGAAGACCTGACCAAAAAATAAACCAAAAAAGGGACTTTCTCTTCACTTTAGCTTCAGAATTCCATTTTCCAATATCAGCAGCAGGATGCAGAGTGGATAAAATACTGAATACAGTTTCCCCTTTAAACAGCTGAGCAGGGAAATATCCCTAGCAAACCTGTTTTGCTTTGAAAGGTTTGTTTTTATAGACAATTTAGAATTCTCTCATAGCTTCCTTTCTTCCTATAAATTTTGACAGTGTTAGATGAACAAGTTGCTTTGATGCTTCCTCACCCTCCTCCCTGCCTGCGCTCTACATCTGAAGAGGGATTTTGAATAAAGAATACAGCTTATTAGCAGGGTTAGTCCAGCCTGAGCTTGTTTGGTTTTTTTGTCTTTCACAGAACCTAAAGCTTTAAGGGAACCCACGAGCACTGTAACTTCAAGGCACACACAAGTCTTCATTATTTTCAGAGGCCCCATTGCCCCTCAGACAACCTCTGTTAAGGAATCTGAATGCTGCCTCTGGCTTTTCCTTTTACATGCAAGTCAGCTTTCTGTTTAGCCAGAAAAAAATAAAAGGAGTGAGAAATATGTAGAGATTCTGTAAGTTGTTTGCATTCCCCTGAAATATTTCTTTAGCTGAAGGGGATTAAATCAATGAAATATAATGAAACCATATGCTCATTATTTCAAAATAGAGCAGCTGCTTCAGGGAGTATGGAGAAGATTTATTAATTCTACCAGCACTGCTCATTAAATCTAGGTATCTCCATACCTGTCTTCCTCAAGAAAAGCTCCTAGATAGCAAAATCACCCCTGCAGAATTCAAACTGATGTTCATCTTGGCATACTTCCCTGTATTCTTCCAAGGAAGAGAAGACAATGTGCTGAGCTGATGCTGTTGGAGAAGTGGAAAAAAAATCATCAATGTGGAAAAAAGCTATCTAGCGTGGGTACAGTTTGGAACTGCTGCAAGGGGGATGCGTGTTGGCAAAGACTGATTCTGCCTGCTACGGACCATATGTGCGTTTAATTGAGTTTGCAAGTTTCCAGGCAGAATGCCAAATGGACAGTCTACCATCTGATAAGAGTGATGAAGTTTCCCCCTCTTGTTCTCTCACAAGCCTTGGTTTCATAAAGATTCTGAGAAGTGAAAAAAAACAAACGAGCCCAAACACAACAAACCTGTATTTATCCAGGACTGATACTGAGATGTGTAAGTCTACCTGAAGGGAGGTTGTAGCCAGGTGGGGCTTGGTCTCTTCTCCCGGGCGGCCTGCACCAGAACAAGAGGACACAGTCTCAAGCTGTGTCAGGGGAGGTTTAGGCTAGATGTTAGGAAGAAATTCTTTACAGAAAGAGTGATTGACCACTGGAATGGGCTGCTCAGGAAGGTGGAGGTGTTTAAGAAGAGACTGGGTGGGGCACTTGGTGCCATGGTTTAGTTGATTAGATAGTGTTGGATGACAGGTTGGACTAGATGATCTCAAAGGTCTCTTCCAACCTGGTTAATTCTATTCTATTCTATTCTATTCTATTCTATTCTATTCTATTCTATTCTATTCTATTCTATTCTATTCTATTCTATTCTATTCTATTCTATTCTTCTAGTCTATTATTCTATTCTATTCTATTATTCTATTTTTCTATTCTATTATTCTATTATTCTATTATTCTATTCTATTCTATTCTATTCTATTCTATTCTATTCTATTCTATTCTATTCTATTCTATTCTATTCTATTCTATTCTAACTTATATTACAGCAGTCCAAAATAGCAGATCTACTTAGAGACTCTGGCTACAACTATAATACCAAATCTGGAATATAAAATATAAACAAACATTTGTGTCACTTCATCAGGATTATCTGAGTTACAATTGCCTTCATGATTTCCTCTTCTAAGGACAGGGAGATAAATGATGTGACTTATTCCCTTTTATAAAGTACAGGAGCTGTTCACCAAGGGCAAGTGTAGGTTCCTGCACCTAAGGAGAAATAGCCCTATACATCAACACAGGTTAGGTTTTGACCATCTGGAAAACATCTCTGTGGAGAAGGTCCTGGGAGTCCTGGTGGACAAGAAGTTCACCATGAGCCATCAGTGTGCCCTTGTGACCAAGAAGGCCAATGATATTCCAGTGTGGATTAAGAAAATTGGCTAGCAGGTCAAGGGATGTTCTCTCCCCCCTTTATTGCACCCTGGCGAGACACCTGGAGCATTGTATTTAGTTCTGGGCTCACCATTAAAAGAGAGACAAGGAACTACTGCAGAGAGCCCAGCAGATTGCAAAGGAGAGTATGAGGGGACTAGAGAGTCTCTCTTATGAGGAAAGATTGAGAGACTTTGCTCTTTTCAGCCTGGAGAAGGAAATGTTTAGGCTGGATGTTAGGAAGAAATTCTTCACAGAAAAAGTGATTGGCCATTGGCATAGGCTGCCCAGGGAGGTGGTGGCGTCACCATCACTGGAAGTGCTTAAAAAGAGACTGGATGAGGCCATAGTTTAGTTGATTAGATGGTGTTGGATGATATGTTGGACTTGGTGATCTTGAAGGTGTTTTCCAACCTGGTTAATTCTGTAATTCTGTAACCCTGACTGGGTGTGGAACAACTATAACAAAGGAAAGAAAATAATAATGATAACAATAATAGCCTAGATAATAAACAAAACCTCTAAGGGTTAGGTGAAATAATTTCTAACCAAGGTATGGCTCATTTCTAGCTGAGGTATGGCTGAACACTTGGTTTAGTAGCACTATTTTTTGTGATCTTTTAACTTACTATGAAAGCTCTTCTCATCATCATAAATCAATTGTACGTGTTTATTTCTGAGAAAAAAAAAAGAAAAGAGATGGGAAATAAATTGAATATCCAAATATAGATGATGCAAACTGGAATGTGTCCTGAGCAAATTATTTGGTGATATATACAAAACCCCACATTATCTTTAATTAAATTATTTAAGTGCTTTGGACATTTAATTTATTAAATACACATGTCAGCGTAATGGATCAATGTGGAAGCAGAATAAGAAGTCTTGAGTCATTATGAAACTTCTTACTGCTTTTAGATCTTATTTGCTGACTCTCTGTGAAACCTTGCTTGAGTTTGATGTTGTTTAGTTCATGAAACATGATCATAGTTCATAATGGTCTGAAAATTGGGGGAATAGGTGGTGCATAAGGGATGAACAACAGGCTTATTTTATTTTTTTCTTCCTTTGTGCTGTTTCACTGTGGCTTCGCTATTGCAATGAAGTTCAATAAGAGCAAGTGCAGGGTCCTGCATCTGGGTCGAGGCAATCCCAGGCACAAATCCAGGCTGGGCAGGGACTGGCTGGAAAGCAGCCCTGAGGAGAGAGACTTGGGGGTGCTGGTGGACAAAAAGCTCAACATGAGCTCTCAGTGTGCACTTGCAGCCCGCAAAGCCAATCAGATCCTGGGCTGCATCAGGAGAAGTGTGGCTAGCAGATCGAGGGAGGTGATCCTCCCCCTCTACTCAGCTCTGGTGAGACCCCACCTGGAGTACTGTGTCCAGTTCTGGAGCCCCTATTACAAGAGGGATGTGGAGGTGCTGGAGCGTGTCCAGAGAAGGGCCACAAGGATGGTCAGAGGGCTGGAGCACCTCTCCTATGAGGACAGACTGAAGGAGTTGGGGCTGTTCAGTCTGGAGAAGAGAAGGCTCCCAGGTGACCTCATTGTGGCCTTCCAGTATCTGAAGGGGGCCTACAGGAAGGCTGGGGAAGGACTTCTCAGGATCTCAGGTAGTGATAGGACTAGGGGGAATGGAATGAAGCTGGAGGTGGGGAGATTCAGGCTAGATGTGAGGAGGAAGTTCTTCCCCATGAGAGTGGTGAAGCCCTGGAATGGGTTGTCCAGGGAGGTGGTTGAGGCTCTGTCCCTGGAGGTGTTTAAGCCCAGGCTGGATGAGGCTCTGGCCAGGCTGATCTAGTGTGGGGTGTCCCTGCCCATGGCAGGGGGGTTGGAACTGGATGATCCTTGTGGTCCCTTCCAACCCTGAATGATGCTATGATACTATGATACTACGAAAATGTTAGACAGTGGAAAAAAAAAACCCAACAAAAACTTTCAGTGTTTTCATGGACTATTCATAGCCCAGAAACAACATTTGTTTAGGAGTCTAAAAATATTTTTTAAATGCATACTTTGAATTTTGTACTAAAAGTTGAAGAGCAAGAGAACATATGGTCAGGCACTTTATGAGTCTCTAGGCTGCTAACTGCTAAAACTGCATGCAGAATCAAATCGTGCACAGTTAAAATATGCAAGCAGAGAGCCCTTGATACATAACAGAATGGTAAAAGACAAAACATAAACAGCCTTTTAATTATTCATGCATTTTTAGGCATCGATGTATTTATAATCTTGATGTAAAATGGAAATTAAAAATCAATTTATCTGCCCCCCACCAACGTGAAAGAGGGCAAATCCTGAGGAACAAGCCGTTATTTGTCCCATCACTCCTTCATCAGCTGTAGGGTTATTTAGCAGTAGATTTTTTCAATTCATTTTGTGCCTTGGGTATTCAAGATGTCAGAGCAGATGAAAATTAAAGTTAACAAAATTCTGATTTTCAGACCAGGACCCAAGCAGTCTGAATACTGCCACAGACCGTCTGTGTGATCTTGAACAAACAAACTTCTATCTTTGTGAGGAAAGGCAACAGTACTTTCTCAATGCAGAGTGATGCCATGCATTGATTTGGCTGTACGGTAATTAGAGATAACACTCATTTCTTTACAGGTGAAAAATGTTTGGTTGGAGCACCGTGATTCTGAAAGACACACATTTCTTCATAACTAGATATTAAAGAATGTTACTTTTGGTAGAGAAAAAGAGCTTTCATCTATAGGTTTTTGTCTTCCATACAGGCTGTCTCTTCCATGTTATTGCTATTTTTATTATTGTTATCACTTCTGTCAACTCACTTTCTACTACAGAGGCTTGTCAATTTTAAGAGAATATTAACCAGCTGAATGACCTCAGAGTTGGGTCAATATCACAATTTGCAGTCAATGCTTGTATTTAAGAGGTGTTCATTTCCAAAAAGGTATTGTGATCTTCCATCTATCTACAATAGGTTCATTGCTCGTTTGTGTGCCATAATTTGTGGCTGAAGATGAAGGCTGTTAATAGCGACCATCAATTAAAATGGTTAATTAAAAGATAGTCAGATTATTTTTCATCCTAAGGGCTAAAATAATTATAGACTTGGGTTTTCTTTTGAGACTGTTTAGGGCAAGAAGGAAAATAGCAAGGGTTGAGCTTTGTTAATGAATATTCACACAGCTAGGCTGCAAGAAAATGGTCTGTATTGAGGGGAACCAGAAGGTAGAAGGCAACTATAATGGTGCTTTGTAGTAACAAATGCTAATGTTAGAACAGCTGCAGACATTTTGAAACAATAAAACTACCTATAAACTGGTAATTTTGGCCTTCAGTTCTATATTTCATTTCAGCTTTTGAGCTCTTCTTCTTAGACCATTTATTTCCTTTTGTTAACCTCACATGAAGAAGTAAAGCCGACAGACAGACACATTCATTCCCATGATCCCGTTCCTTTCCTTGATTCTTTTGCTCTTGTTTGTTGGTTTGGGTTTTGTTTGGGTTTTATTGTTTGTTTGTTTGGTTTGGTTTGGTTTGGTTTGGTTTGGCTGGGGGTTTGGGGTGGGGTTTTTGTGATTTGGTTTGGTTTGGTTTGGTTTTGGGCTTTTTTGGTTTTTTTTTCTTTTCAGGATCTGTTCTTCCTTTCAAATCTTTGTGTCATCACTCACACCAGCTAGCTGCTTCCTTGGCATGGCTCTTGAAACATCTGTGTTGGATGTCAATATTTCCCAGAGGATTGTAACAAAATAATTCATCTGGGTATTTTTGCCCTTTTTGTCTAATTCCAAAACAAAATGCAACAAAGCACAAAGCAACCCCAAAGGAGGCCATGGCAGACCACAGTAGAGAACCTACTTGAGATACCATTTTATCTGCTATTTTAGAATAGAATAGAATAGAATAGAATAGAATAGAATAGAATAGAATGCAATGCAATGCAATGCAATGCAATGCAATGCAATGCAATGCAATGCAATACAATACAATACAATACAATACAATACAATACAATACAATTATCCAGGTTGGAAGAGACCTTCAAGATCATCAAGTGCAACCCATCATCCAACACTATCTAATCAACTAAAGCAAGGCACCAAACACCCCATCCAGTCTCTTCCTAATCACCTCCAGTGATGGTGACTACACTACCTACCTGGGCAGCCCATTCCAATGGCCAATCACTCTTTCTGTGAGAAACTTCTTCCTAACATTCAGCCTACATCTCCCCTGGTGCAGCTTGAGACTGTGTGCTCTTGTTCTGGTGCTGGTTGCCTGGGAGAAGAGACCAAATTTGAGACAAAACACCATAAAGCAACCTGTTTTGAAAAGCCTGGCCCAAGTAAAGTTCATGACAACCAACCCCCACCTGGCTACAACCTCCCTTCAGGTAATTGTAGACAGCAATAAGGTCTGCCCTGATCCTCTTCTTCTTTAGGCTAAGCAACCTCAGCTCCCTCAGCCTCTTTTCATAGGGTTTGTGCTCCAAATCCCTCATCAGCTTTGTTGCCCTTCTCTGGAGACGTTCAAGGGTCTCAATGTCCTTCTTAAACGGAGGGGCCCAGAACTGGACACAGTACTCGAGGTGTGGCCTAACCAGTGCTGAGTACAGGAGCACAATGACTTCCCTGCTCCTGCTGGCCACACTTCCTGATGCAGGCCAGGATGCCATTGGCCTTCCTGGCTACCTGGGCATACTGCTGGCTCATGTTCAGCTTACTATCCACCAGTACCCCTAGGCCCCTTTCTGCCTGGCTGCTCTCCAGCCACTCTGACCCCAGCCTGTAGCACTGCATGGGCTTGTTGTGGCCAATGTGTAGAACCTGGCACTTAGATGTGTTAAATCTCATGCCGTTGGACTCTGCCCATATGTCCCATCTGATGTTTAAATTAATGTTATCTGAAATAACTGTGATGCAGTACACCATCATTGTAATCTTATAGAAAGGAATCATGTGGGGAATGAAGTCATATTAAAACTCACCAACATATCTTAAAAGCTGCAATAGTGGACATGCCAATATTTTATTTTTAAAATGTATTGTAGAATATATGTGATTTAAAATTATTGGACATATTTAATTGAATTGACAAACCTTTCTTGCATGGATTCAGAAACAACGAGTCAAATATTGTATTAGGCATACATCTGCCACAGGAAGTTCCCTCTAGTTTTTATCATTAATGTACTGAAAGGCTGAATAAAACCTAGATAGGAAAAATGCTAACTTCAGAGACAAATTGTCTCTTCCAACCTGGTCTGGTGTATCCTATTCTATTCTATTCTATTCTATTCTATTCTATTCTATTCTATTCTATTCTATTCTATTCTATTCTATTCTATTCCATTCCATTCCATTCCATTCCATTCCATTCCATTCCATTCCATTCCATCTATTAGATTCTAAAATAGCAGATAAAATGGTATCTCAAGTAGGTTCTCTATTCTTCAACTCAAGAATAATCAAGGCATGACAACCTGACCATCCAAATTGTTATTAAACTGATGGAAGCACACATATCATGGCTATCTTTTTCACATCTGTATTCACATGGGTTCTGCTCCACAGGAAATGATCACAGTGCCTGTATGGTACAGAAAACTGACAACAAGCAAAAGCAAAAGCTTTGTGGAATGTATCTGATCAAGGACAGATAGTGGCAATGCTTAAGCCGTAAGACCTCCATGCCTCACAGTATGTTACCCAGTCCTGGTCTTCTGAATGCTTGGATGGGAGCACACTGCAATGGGTTAGGAACTGGCTGGATGGCCGAGCCCAGAGAGTAGTGGTGAATGGTGCCACAGCCAGCTGGCAGCCACTCACCAGTGGTGTGCCCCAAGGATCAGTGCTGGGCCCTGTGCTCTTTAACATCTTTATTGATGATCTGGATGAGGGCATTGAGTCCATCATCAATAAATTTGCTGATGACACCAAGCTGGGGGCAAGAGTTGATCTGCTGGAGGGTAGAGAGGCTCTGCAGAGGGACCTCGACAGGCTGGACAGATGGGCAGAGTCCAAGGGCATGAGATTGAACACATCCAAGTGCCGGGTTGTGCACATTGGCCACAACAACCCCATGCAGTGCTACAGGCTGGGGTCAGAGTGGCTGGAGAGCAGCCAGGCAGAGAGGGACCTGGGGGTGCTGGTCGATGGTAGGCTGAACATGAGCCTGCAGTGTGCCCAGGCAGCCAAGAGGGCCAATGGCATCCTGGCCTGCATCAAGAACAGTGTGGCCAGCAGGAGCAGGGAGGTCATTCTGCCCCTGTACACTGCACTGGTTAGGCCGCACCTCGAGTACTGTGTCCAGTTCTGGGCCCCTCAGTTTAGGAAGGATGTTGACTTGCTGGAACGAGTCCAGAGAAGAGCAACAAAGTTGGTGAGGGGTTTGGAACACAAGCCCTATGAGGAGAGGCTGAGGGAGCTGGGGTTGCTCAGCCTGGAGAAGAGGAGACTCAGGGGTGACCTCATTGCTGTCTACAACTACCTGAAGGGAGGTTGTAGACAGGCGGATGATGGTCTCTTCTCCCAGGCATCCAGTACCAGAACAAGAGGGCACAGTCTCAGGCTGCGCCAGGGGAGGTTCAGGTTGGATGTTAGGAAGAAGTTCTATACAGAAAGAGTGATTGCGCTATGGAATGGGTTGCCCGGGGAGGTGGTGGAGTCGCCTTCATTGAAGGTGTTCAGGAGGAGACTTGATGGGGTGCTTGGTGCCATGGGTTAGCTGTTTGGGTGGGTTGGATTGGTTGATGGGTTGGACACGATGATCTTGAAGGTCTCTTCCAACCTGGTTTGGTTTATTCTAATAAAGGTTTATTCTAATAAAGGTTTATTCTAATTAGGGTGGCTTTCAGGCAGGCATTCAAACTCTCTTCCAGCCCATATGTTTAGAGCTCCTTCTCAAAGAAAACAAAGAACAGAGTGAGAAAGAGAGGGAAGGCTGAAGTTCATACCTGGAGCAAAGATCTAGAGAAAGTATGTGGAAAAGAAAAAAAAAAAAGTTCTGGGAAGGGATACTCAAACTGCTCCCTATGACTCGCTGCCATGAATCATTTGCATCTGAGAACATGTTTATTATTTTATAAATCCAGTGTCATTCTTGATGCTCCAGTCAGCTTGCCACCAGGATTTTTGATAGGCTGTACAGATCATTTAGAAACAGGTGGAGAAAGGGATTAACTCTTGATTCAGCTGTTCTGTTTTTATGTTTGCTATGTGTAAATAGAGAACTACGCAAACATCAGAGCTATGTGCAATTGCAAAAGTCACCTGGGAGTTGGCAGTTGTTGAGGGGAAGCCAAAGAATGGTACAGCAAGAAGCCAAAAGAATTGAAAAGTGGAACAAAGCAAATAATTTAGCAGAGTCCTTTCTTCCTCCTTTTTCAGGAAGGAACTTGTCAGCACAAATCACACTTGTGGGCTTCTCATTTATTTCCTTGAGCTGTTTATATAACTCATCTGTAATATGCAAAACAGAAAGGAAAGGCAGCAAATTGAGCCATAAGAACACATCCCAGTGTACTTTTCTCTTGAACAAATCTAGGTTTTTCTAACTAAAATCACCTTGGAACCTAAACCAACACGTTAAAGAAATACATAGAAAATTTGGAGGTTCATTTTAAAGATGTACTGCATTTAGAAATGAAGTGTTAATGGGGTCACAATCACCTACTTCTGCCATCACTTTCCCAAGAGCAAGTGTTATATACACTTAGAATCCTAGAATTGTCAGGGTTGGAAGGGACCTGAAGGATCATCTAGTTCCAACCCCCCTGCCATGGGCAGAGACACCTCACACTAGATCAGGTTGCTCAGTGCCACATCCAGCCTGGTCTTAAAATCTTCCAGGGATGGGGCTTCTACCACCTCCTTGGGCAACCTGTTCCAGTGCCTCATCACCCTTATGGTAAAGAACTTCTTCCCAAAATCTACCTTATTGTGCTAATAATTAAAACATTGTTTGGTATGGTATATGTGGTATGGACTGGAGGGTAAACATGGCTTGCCCAAAAACTTATAGAGGCCTTCTGTGCAATTTAATTTTCAATGAGTGGAATGGGTCCATGGTCCATTCACATAACTAAATATACACGGACTGTATTTGGACTATGCTGCAGCTGAGAAGGAGATGAAAATATACTTGGTAATTTCTGGGCTGGCAACATGCAGTTGGATTAGGGCAGAGTCTGGTCATAATCAGCCAGCAAACCAGAAAAGTATGAACATTGCAGAGGTAGCATCTGCCTCTCTTTTAATATGCTGACCTTTATTATCTTACTGTTAGGCTTCATAAATTCCAGTTGCTTACCTTAGCTATGTGGTAGATTTATCTGGAAATCAGAAGAAAACAAATGGCCAATATTTCAAATAAGATGTCCAGAAAAACAAATCATTATTGCATCAAAGGAACATATTTCCATGTATCTGGACTGGAGCCCAGTTGAAAGCAAACAGAAGCTGAGTAATTCTGCAGCGAATGACTCACTGGCACAGAAGGGACCTACGAAACATTTGTCAAACTGGTGCTGAGAAGAGGAAGCTAAAAGAGAAAGACAAGCAGACACATTGGTAGAGACACTGAAATAATTTGTGAGAATATTCTACCTTAATATGAGAGTGAGTGAAAGCGATTTCTGATTAGTTAAATGAACCATGCTCTTCTTTCTGGGCTGTAGCTTGTAGACATCTGCTCGATGGGACTGAAAACATGGATATATTTGTCTTGTGGGCAGGGCCAGCAGCAGCAGAAGGCAAACCACAGGTCAAAATCTTGTGCCAGATTTCAAGGTGGAAGCCAAGAGCCAAAGTCAGGTGATGAAATACATGGCAGTTACTATGAACACAAGCCAGGAATCAAAATCTGGGCAGAGGAGCAAAGCAAGTGTAAGAAGTTGAAATTTACAGATGGGGGCAGAGGGGGGGGTTGGGGGGGGGGGGGGGGGGTTGGGGGGGGAAGCCATATAGAAAAATACAGAAAAAGAGACTGCTCACATTCAAGAAAAAGAAAAATATGTGAAAAGACTGAAGAAGAATGCTGCTGAAAATTAAGCAAATAATTTGAAAGCTCAGACCCTCGAGGTCAGGCCATGGCTGGGTAAGCTCAATCAGAGAAGGAAACTTGCCCCTGATCCACAGGTATAGAATAGAATAGAATAGAATAGAATAGAATAGAATAGAATAGAATAGAATAGAATAGAATAGAATAGAATAGACCAGACCAGACCAGACCAGACCAGGTTGGAAGGGACCCTCAAGATCATTGTGTCCAACCGATCAACTAATCCAACCCACCTAATCAACTAAACCATGGCACCAAGCACCCTATCAAGTCTCCTCCTGAACACCTCCAATGATGGTGACTCCACCAGCCCCCAGGCAGCCCATTCCAATGGGCAACCCCCACCTGGCTACAACCTCCCTTCAGGTAGTTGTAGATGGTAATAAGGTCTCCCCTGAGCTTCCTCTTTTCCAGGCCAAGCAACCCCAGCTCGCTCAACCTCTCCTCATAGGGCTTGTGCTCCAAACACCTCACCAGCCAGCCCTGCTGCCCTTCTCTGGACACATTCCATCAAGTCAACATCTTTCCTAAACTGAGGGGCCCAGAACTGGACACAGGATTCAAGGTGTGGCCTAACCAGTGCTCAGCACAGAACTTGATCTAATCCAAACTCCCTAAAGAAAAGACCAGCCATATGTGTCTTTGTATACTGAGGTTAGCAGGTCAGCACTGGTAACAGAATCGACAGTGAATTAGATACACTTTGTTAAATGCTTCTTGCCATTTTATGAGTCGCTGCAAAGAGACCCTTCTCAAGCTACAACAGGCATAGTTCACTTTTTGCTTTTCATTTTATTATGAAGTATTAAAACAATATTTTATCAGGACCAAATAAAATAAATATTTTTCAGTTTGTGAATCTTAAAACTTACTTTAAAAAGTAAAAGAAGTATTAGCTTGAATCCCTGGCTAATAAATTAGCTTCATTCTTTTTACGGCAGAGCTGTTCTGTTGCAGGGATCCTAGGTGCTGCAAGGACAAGTGTAAATATAATTGCAAGCAACCATTTCCCCTGACAGAAACCCAGTAGATATAAACAAATACACATTTTAAAATTATAGAAAGTCATTTAAAAAGAAGAGAAAACAGAGAAGAAAAAGATCTCTCTCTCCTGCCGAAGTGTTCCATGATGTCAGGCTGTTGATCTGCAATAGCTGGGTACCCAGGATGTGAGCTAGGAAGCATTCGTCCTCCAAATAAAACAGCAGCCAAATGGAGGCAATAACTTGTCTAGCCAACAAGGTGGAAATTATGTCAAGGAAAGCATACAGCTACAGGTACACTTAATATTCTGTCAAAGGGATTTGTACCATGGAAATTACAGTCTGTTATCAGTAGTGGCAGTCAACTCATCTAACTCTAGCTGTTTGAAAGGTGAGAGGCCTTTTGCCTTTGCTCTCTCTGTTGTAGAAAGAAGGAAAGAAGGAAAGAAAGAAGGAAAGAAGGAAGGAAGGAAGGAAGGAAGGAAGGAAGGAAGGAAGGAAGGAAGGAAGGAAGGAAGGAAGGAAGGAAGGAAGGAAGGAAGGAAGGAAGGAAGGAAGGAAGGAAGGAAGGAAGGAAGGAAGGAAGGAAGGAAGGAAGGAAAGAAAGAAAGAAAGAAAGAAAGAAAGAAAGAAAGAAAGAAAGAAAGAAAGAAAGAAAGAAAGAAAGAAAGAAAGAAAGAAAGAAAGAAAGAAAGAAAGAAAGAAAAGAAAGAAAGAAAGAAAGAGAGAGAGAAAGAGAGAGAGAAAGAAAGAAAGAAAGAAAGAAAGAAAGAAAGAAAGAGAAAGAAAGAAAGAAAGAAAGAAAGAAAGAAAGAAAGAAAGAAAGAAAGAAAGAAAGAAAGAAAGAAAGAAAGAAAGAAAGAAAGAAAGAAAGAAAGAAAGAAAGAAAGAAAGAAAGAAAGAAAGAAAGAAAGAAAGAAAGAAAGAAAGAAAGAAAGAAAGAAAAAGAAAGAAAGAAAGAGAAAGAATGAAAGAAAGAAAGAAAGAAAGAAAGAGAAAGAAAGAGAGAGAAAGAGAATAATCCAAGTCTAAGGAATTTCAAATGCTTGAGAAATATGGACACGTACCTACAATTTGAGCTGAAGCTCATTTCAAATTAGAAAACTCATGCAGGGCAGCAACTGAACTACCATAATAATAACATTTTCAAATGGAGAACAAGTGAAAAGTAGAACATGTCACCATTTGCTTCAGAAGTCACCAGCCTGTGACTTGATGTATCCATATGTATCACATATAGAGAAGTGCATTTGGAAGGCTGAAAACCAAAACCCAGGTTCTGACTCTGCATTCGTAATTATTTTTAAAGGTTCAGAATTAACTATTTTATGAGTATATATATATTTTTTTTTCCTTTGGAAACTAAACAATTCTGGCCTTCTTCAATTGTCTAAGTGCAGTTTTACACTGAAAAACTGAGTCACTGAATTGAGGGACACAGTCTTACCTAAGTCTACTCTAGATACTAAATCTTCTTTTGGACCTAGCTGAAAGTTTATTTCAAGTTAGTAGAACTGTCAGAAAACAAGGCCAAAATAAAGAGTATTGGTCCAACAACAGACATATTTACAGTTCACAATGACCTTATATGTAGGTAAGGAAATTATTCAAGGTAGGATTCAAGTTATTAAAGCAGAGTCTAAAATTGTACTCATGAGGGCCGACCTCACTCTGGCTCTCAAGGTGAAGCAAAAAATGAAATTGGCAACAAACATATTACAGCTAGTGATTAAGTGGCTTTTTATACACCCTTGGGAACACTGGGGCAGACAGTTCTTATGGGAAAGACATGATTACTTCTGATTACACAGAACTCTCCCACTGCAGAGGTCTGCTACAGGATTTTGGTGGAAAAAATGGTTGCAATAAATATGTGAAGTATGTATCATGCAACGATCATAAACATGCACAGCCACAATGAAACTGTTACATAGCCTGAAAAATTACGTAGCTTTTTGAAAGGCTATTTTTATACATTCTTCATTTATGTCATGGATGTAAAGGTCTTCAGAGCTCAAACATTGAACAGGAAGATATAGTGAAAGCATGAACACACACACACACCCACAAAAGTATGAAATGAATTCATTTTATCATGCTTTAAACTAAAAAGCATACTGCACACTCTTTATCAAACATTGGAACAGGCTCCCTGAGAGGTGGTTGAATCATCATGCCTGGAGGTGTTCTAAAGACACATAGCTACAGTTCTAGGGGACATCGTTTAACAACAGACTTGGTAGAATTAGATAATGGTTGGATTCCATGATCTTAAAGGTCTTTTCCAACCAAAAGAATGATATAATACTGTGATTCTATGGTAATGGGTTACTGGCCTTGATGCCAAGAGAGAATAGAATAGACCAGGTTGGAAGAGACCTTCTAGATCATTGTGTCCAACCCATCATCCAACACCATCTAATCAACTAAACCATGGCACCAAGCACCTCATCCAGTCGCTTCCTAAACACCTCCAGTGATGTTGATTCCACCACCTTCCCGGGCAGCCCATTGGAACAGGCAATCACTCTCTCTATGAAGAATTTCTTCCTAATATCCAGCCTAAGCCTCCCCTGGGGAAGGATATTCATCTGCTGTCTTTACTGTTGTGTCTGTGAAAACATGGGCATCTTCAAGTGACAAGTGAGACAGAGGAGACCTGACAGATGATTTCTTTCTGTGTTTGAAGCATATTCTACTTTTGTGCTTGCTGCATGCATACAGTGAAAAACTCATAGATAGAGGCATGCTCGGCCTCATGCAGTCAGCTCTGTGAAACAAGGAGTAAAATTTTTTAAAGCACTGTGATATGTTGGGACATTAGAAGGAATGATTTGAAGAAATAAATGCTAGAGAGGCAAAAAGTATACCTAGAGTTCTGGCACTCACATGATAAATAAGACAGGAATGTGTGACCATGAATTTTACAACTACAGGCTGCGCAACTCTCGTTCAGCAAACACTCATTACCATTATTAATAACGTGACATAAAACAGAAAACAGCAAGCTTAATCCATACACTTGGCAGATGTATGAAATAGCAGATGGCCCTTTAAATGGGATGGGGGAATACCCAGCAGATACCAACGCTGCCTGGCCATAGACTTGGCATTTATATAAATGAGTGAGACAATATCTGGGCCTAGCAAAGATCCCACATGTGTACACTTGTGCGCAATTATTTTTGTGTCTGCAAGGCAGATCATAATTCTGACTATGACATTCTCTATCCCCCATCTGGGAAACCTTCCAGCCATGTTCAGACTGAGGCTTTAGCAGCATAGCCACTTATAATCCTGCCTGGGAACAGAGGATGACAGAAGAAGACTGGCAGGGTCCCGCTCCAATATGTGCTCTCTGTGACATCAAGGAACAATCTAGTTCTGGCCTGTCTCTTGAAGTAAAGCGATACACTACCCACCATGTCTCACATAAACCATAAACATAAACCATAAACAGATTTCTATGCAGTGTAAGAGCTATGTTGTGGCTAAGTAAGCATCTTTTCAGAGCACTTTGTTAATGGATCCTGGTGCATTCATATGTGGTTGTACTTTACAATCATCTCTACACTGTAATACATATAATATAATCCATGCAACTCTAAGTTTATTTAACCTCACATAATAAATTTTAATCATTCTATTTCATTTAAGAGAAAGAAGAAAATGTAGAAACTTATGTGATCCTTTCTACTGGTTGTTGAGGTTTGGAGCAGAAGCCCTATGAGGAGAGGCTGAGGGAGCTGGGGTTGTTTAGCCTGGAGAAGAGGAGGCTCAGGGGAGACCTTCTTGCTGTCTACAGCTACCTGAGGGGAGGTTGTTGCCAGGTGGGGGTTGGACTTTTCTTCTGGGCAGCCAGCACCAGAATAAGAGGACACAGTTTCAAGATGTGCCAGGGGATGTTTAGGCTGGGTGTTAGGAAGAAGTTCTTCATAGAAAGAGTGATTGGCCATTGGAATGGGTTGCTCAGGGAGGTGGTGGAGTCACCATCCCTGGAGGTGTTTAGGAAGAGACTGGATGGGGCGCTTGGTTCCATGGTTTAGTTGATTAGATAGTGTTCAGTGATAGGTTGGACTTGATCTCAGAGGTCTTTTCCAACCTGTCTAATTCTATTTATTCTATTCTATTTATTTCTATTTATCTCAAATGTTGCTGAACACCAAAAAAGATTGTGATTATTCTTTATTAGTAAGATACATTCAGCTGAATATACCTAACTTATTTGTGTGAATTGTGTTCCACTTTGGAGGAAAGGCTGTGCTAATAATAACTCCTCCAAACACAGACAGCTTTGAAGCCCTAGGACTCCTTTTCTACTGCTTGGGAAAGGACTATTTCTAGACATGGTTTGACCATACTCACTGAAGAAATCTTTGTTAATGTGAATATTTCATAGCTATGTGAAGTAAATAGACACAATTATATTGCAACAGCTGATTCTGACAAAGCACTGCTAGGCATAGAACTGAATTGAATAGAAAGCTTGCCTGAAGCTGTCAAGACTTGCATGATGCAACTTCCATATAGAACCTAGTTTCACTAAATTCTGCTTGCACACAGCTGTCAAATCATTGCTTTTGTAGGTACATTTAAAAATGAATTTCAGGACAAATGCTAATTTTGCAGAAGACAATGGTGTCTATTCCAGAGCACTAGAGCTTATTTTAAAAGTAATTTTCTGATATTCTTATATTGAAAACCAAGTGTTGCTTAATTTTCCCTCATTGTCATCCAGGACTAAAATACTGCAAATATTAAACAATTACTCTACTAGCTTAACCCATATCGCTTTTCAAGGCTGAAGAAATCAGCATTACAAAAATTCTTTTCATGGTATTAATATTTGACCTCAAAATAGACTTTTAACCTTCAGTTTCAGGTCTAATAATTCTTAAAAGTTTTGCATCTTGATCAAGGGAAATGGTTAACCCCTATCCCTGTGGCACTAAGAACAAAAAGTATCCTTGAAAACTTACGCAGCATTTTCAGAACAAACCGGGGAGGTAAGGCACCGTCCCCCATAGCAAACTGCTGGCCAAGATGTCAGCCCATGGCTTGGACGGGAGCACACTGCGATGGGTTAGGAACTGGCTGGAGGGCCGAGTCCAGAGAGTGGTGGTGAATGGTGCCACATCCAGCTGGTGGCCAGTCACTAGTGGTGTGCCCCAAGGATCAGTGCTGGGCCCTGTGCTCTTTAACATCTTTATTGATGATCTGGATGAGGGCATTGAGTCCATCATCAGTAAATTTGCTGACGACACCAAGCTGCGGGCAGAAGTTGATCTGCTGGAGGGTAGAGAGGCTCTGCAGAGGGACCTCGACAGGCTGGACAGATGGGCAGAGTCCAAGGGCATGAGATTTAACACATCCAAGTGCCGGGTTCTGCACATTGGCCACAACAACCCCATGCAGTGCTACAGGCTGGGGTCAGAGTGGCTGGAGAGCAGCCAGGCAGAGAGGGACCTGGGGGTGCTGGTTGATGGCAGGCTGAACACGAGCCTGCAGTGTGCCCAGGCAGCCAAGAGGGCCAATGGCATCCTGGCCTGCATCAAGAACAGTGTGGCCAGCAGGAGCAGGGAGGTCATTCTGCCCCTGTATACTGCACTGGTTAGGCCACACCTCGAGTACTGTGTCCAGTTCTGGGCCCCTCAGTTTAGGAAGGAGGTTGACTTGCTGGAATGAGTCCAGAGAAGAGCAACAAAGTTGGTGAGGGGTTTGGAACACAAGCCCTATGAGGAAAGACTGAGGGAGCTGGGGTTGCTCAGCCTGGAGAAGAGGAGACTCAGGGGTGACCTTATCACACTCTACAACTACGTGAAGGGAGGTTGTAGACAGGCGGATGATGGTCTCTTCTCCCAGGCAGCTAGCACCAGAACAAGAGGACACAGTCTCAGGCTGTGCCAGGGGAGGTTCTGGTTGGATATTAGGAAGAAGTTCTATACAGAAAGAGTGATTGCCCATTGGAATGGGCTGCCCAAGGAGGTGGTGGAGTCGCCGTCATTGGAGGTGTTCAGGAGGAGACTTGATGGGGTGCTTGGTGCCATGGGTTAGCTGTTTGGGTGGGTTGGATTGGTTGATGGGTTGGACGCGATGATCTTGAAGGTCTCTTCCAACCTGGTTTGGTTTATTCTAAATAAAGGGTAGGGGAGCCAGGATGAGCTGGGATGGAACAGTTACTATACCTGCAAAACCTGAATTCATTTCACACTAGGGCAAATTTGGGTTTTCTCTTGCTAGTAAAACCAATGAAGACTATTTTATAGGCATTATCGGTGATGAAAGAACTTATTTTCTTCAGGGAACCAGTTTATAAGCCATTATTAATTCTTTACTATTAGAGTGTCCTTTGGGATTTTTTTTCTTTTTAATTTGGGTCAAAAGTAGCCACATCCATCTGTATTTGAATTTCCCTATGAGCAGCTAAGTCATTGCCTGTACTTCTCTGCAAAAGGTTCAATACGAGTACATGCAGAGTTAAACCAGTTTAAATCAGTGATAGCTACATATTCTCACTTGGAACAGAAGTCATGACCAGTCCCACAGCTGTGTAAATAGCGCCAAATGACCAGTGTTCAGAATGAAGAGTAGATAACCCTGAGTCATGGCTCCAATTATTTAATCTTTTACAGGCAATAATAAATTGGCAATAAATACTGTTAGGGTTTTGGGGGGAAAAAAATCTGCAAGAACACTGCACAATACTTAACATTTTCACGGCTTACTGTGAGATACTATTGTAAAAAAAAGAGTATCAGCAGAATAAGGAGAAGAGCTTAAGCTTGAAAATTATACATCTGTTTCACTGCCATTCTTTCTCAATGGAAAACTGTCTAGTGCAGTATTTAATATTCAAGTTAATTTACCACTTCAAATGAGTATAGTAATTTGCATCCAACACATTCCTTTCCCTCCCCTCCCTCCCCCCCTTCCCATTTTGTTTAGTGCTGCACAAGAAAAAGATACTAGATTTGTTCTGTGTATGTATCCACCCACTTCTTCTGCTGGCAGCTTTTTAGGGCACTTAGTGATGGAGATTAAATGCTTTTAGCCAGAAAATAAATAAATTTCCATCTCCCACTTGCTGGAAGTACACACTGAGTACTTAGTGGTTCAGAACTGACTCCCAGGGACACATAGGGAGGTGAAATACCAACTGCTAAGCAGTCACAAAACTTACTAGGCTGAAACGAAACCACTTCAGAAGACACTTGAGTATCTCAGACTTGGAACTTCCATGCAGAATTCTGAACTGTGAACCCTCTTCAGGAAGTACATCCATCTTTCTTCAGATAAAGATGAGAGACTCAATTTCAGTAGCTCAAAGGTTAGAACTACCATGCAGTAGAGCAGACACATGTGCAGATCTCTACCTAAATGTCAGGGCTGAAGGCAACTTACCTACTGTATAGCTCAGGAAGGACTCAAAAAGGCCCTGAGGTTAATGCAGCACAAAACTCAGTGAGAAGAGCATAAACAGAAGAGACTTGACACAATACTTCAGATACATTGGTGCACTCAGAGCCTTGACACTGAGATTTCAACAGATGTCATGCTATTTAAATTTGAGTGGAATAGAGGGGGAAGGAGGGAGAATCACCTCCCTTAATCTGCTGACCATGCTTCTTTTGATGCAGCCCAGGATACAGTTGGCTTTCTGATCTGCAAGCACATGTATCTGGGTTGTGTTGGCTTAGCAAACTCAAAGCAAAGGACTGCTATTACCTAGACTGCTTGAGAGAGGCTCCTGTGTACTACAGGCTGTGTAGCACAGTCTCTAACAGAAATGGTTGTTCTATGGTTTTAAACAAAAAATGGCTATACAATTTATACATCTTCACTAACCTTAATAATAATGCAAGAACTACTTCTAACATCAAAGAAAAACTACATGGAAAATATTTCTCCACGATCACGATTGTGTATTGCAAAATAAACAATAGAGGTAAAGTTTCATGATCACCTTCAAATACCAAAAACATTCAAATCCCTGATACTTGGAAATCTCAGTCTTGAGAACTATTCCCTGTGCGTCCTCCAGATTTCTGGAATGCAAACCTACCCAGCTCCCTCTATTAGGCTTCAAACTGTGTAAGATTTTTCTTCTATACCATAGTTACTTTGTATCTGCATTTAGAATACATGGAATAAACCAGGTTGGAAGAGACCTTCAAGATCATCGCGTCCAACCCATCAACCAATCCAACCCACCTAAACAACTAACCCATGGCACCAAGCACCCCATCGAGTCTCCTCCTGAACACCTCCAATGATGGCGACTCCACCACCTCCCCAGGCAGCACATTCCAATGGGCAGTCACTCTCTCTGTATAGAACTTCTTCCTAACATCCAACCTAAACCTCCCCTGGCACATCCTGAGACTGTGTCATCTTGTTCTGGTACAGGCTTCCTGAGAGAAGAGACCAAATTTGAGACAAAACACCATAAAACAACCTGTTTTGAAAAGCCTGGCCTAAGTAAAGTTCATGACAACATTCCCACTACCTGCAGTGGATTCATGATCTCCCCTGTAAGGGAACAAATATTTGATCTGTTTCAAACACTACTGGAAGGCAGTGTTTTGGAAGATGAGTTTCTGGGCAACAAAAATGGATTGTTTTATTGCAATCCTTTTCTTTCTTCTTTAGAAATGCATGAAATGAAGCAAGCTTCTTATATAAAGTGTTTGGAATATAAAATGTATATTTGTTTATTTAAATATAATTCATAATTGGGACATCTTGATATTGTAATTTAATGAGAAGAAAAGAACAAACACAAACAAAGGAAAAAGGCAAACAAACCACAACACACACAAACCCAACCAAACAACAAACAATAGATTTCTAGTGTAAAAAATGACATGTCAAGTAAATCAGCTTTTTCTAATGGAAAGCTCTATTTTGTACACAAGCCTTATGAGGAGAGGATGAGGGAGCTGGGATTGTTTAGCCTGGAGAAGAGGAGGCTCAGGGGTGACCTCATTGCCCTCTACAACTACCTGAAAGGTGGTTGTAGCCAGGAAGGGGTTTGTCTCTTCTCCCAGGCAACGAGCACCAGAACAAGGGGACACAGTCTCAAGCTGTGCCAGGGGAGGTTTAGACTCGAGGTGAGGAGAAAGTTCTTCACCGAGCGAGTAGTTCGTCATTGGAATGTGCTGCCCAGGGAGGTGGTGAAGTCACCATCCCTGGAGGTGTTCAAGAGGGGATTGGACATGGCACTTGGTGCCATGGTCTAGTCATGAGGTCTGTGTTGATAGGTTGGACTAGATGATCCTCAAGGTCTCTTCCAACCTTAGTTATACTGTGATACTGTGATACTGTGATTTTTACAAACTGATATAATTGTGTTCCATACAACTGCTGGAGACCTGCCTTAGTGGACAGCAAATTCTCCATGAAACAGCAATGTGCCCTTGTGGCCAAGAGGGCAAATGCTGTCCTGGGGTGCATCGAGAAAAGTGTGTCCAGCAGGTCTAGGGAGGTTCTTCTCCCCTTTTACTCCACACCTGGAGTATTGTGTCCAGTTTTGGGCTCTCCAATTCAAGAGAGACAGGGATCTGCTAGAGATATTCCAATGGAGAACAACAAGGATGATTAGGGGACTTGACCATCTCCCTTACGAAGAAAGACTGAGAGACTTGGGGCTGTTTAGTCTTGAGAAGACTGAGAGGGGATCTGATCAATGTCTATAAATATCTGAGGGGTGGGTGTCAAGTGGAGAGTGCCAATCTGTTTTTGGTGCACACAGTAATAAGACAAGGAACAAGGGATACAAATTTGAACATAGAAGGTTTCACCTCAACACGAGGAGGAACTTTACAGTAGGGTGACAGAGCACTGGAAGAGGCTGCCCAGGGAGGTTGTGGAGTCTCCTTCTCTGAAGACTTTTAAACACCGCCTGGATGAATTTCTATGTGGACTACCCTTGGTGATCCTGCTTTTGGCAGGGGCGTTGGACTCAATGATCTCTGGAGGTCTTTTCCAACTGCTAATATTCTGTGATTCTGTGATTCATGTCTGTGCAGAAGGCCAAAGACAGTTTAACACTTATCCCTGGAAAGTAGATTACAAATACATGAAGACATTCTTTAAAGTATCCTGTGGAGTATGAGTGAAGAAGTTAAGATTCTATATCTTTTCAAACAACAAAATTTTAGTCACAGTATAGAAATATTTAGTGTTCACATAACCTCATATTTAGTCTCCTAATGCTAAAGGAGTACAAATTTTTTTTAAAACATATGTTGAGAAAAAGAACTCTTCACCATGACTGATTGCTGAAAGCTTGGTAGTTTAACCTTAACACTTTACTCATGCTTACTTCATACATGGATTATATATCAGTATCAGTATCACTAAGGTTGGAAGAGACCTCAAAGATCATCGAGTCCAAACTGTCACCACAGACCTCATGACTAGAGTCGGGAGAACACTACTGCCTACTGCAGGCTTGAACTCATGACCTTCCCATTAAGGGTCTTATGCACTACCAACTGAGCCACAGCAGTCCTTATATGACTTGGAAAATGACCTAGAGATGAAAGATGCTATAGAAATGTTCAATGTCTATTTTAATTATCACTGTAGCTCATATCCATTGCCTAGTTATGATGATGATCAAATATCACTTCAACTTCAAGCAAAATGAAATTAAGAATAGAATAGAATAGAATAGAATAGAATAGACCAAACCAAGTTGGAAGAGACCTTTGAGATCATTGCGTCCAACCCACCATCCAACACCACCTAATCAACTAAACCATGCAACCAAGCACCCCATCAAGTCTTCTCCTAAACACCTCCAATGATGGTGAAAATGTTTTGCATTTGTAAAATTTTGACTGCTTGGCTTATCAAACAGTTACAAAACACATGTGTAAATATAACCTATGGGTGCAAACATAAGTTATAGCCTCTATTTTTCATGACAATGCAAAGTCTGGGAAAAGTTAAGCTATAGTTCAGTAATCATCAGAAATGAAATCTTCGTCACTGATTCCTGAATAAAAGTCTGACTCCAAAATAGGTACTTATGGGTCTATTTGTGCCTTATTTAGGAATAAATCGAGTTGTCAATTAAAAAAACCAAACAAACAAAACCAAAACCCAAAACCAAAACCCAAACAATAAATAAGGTTTTGTCTTTTTGCTGTCATTCTATGAAAACGAATTAACGCGTTTAAGAAGAGACTGGATGGAGTGTTTGTTGCCATCGTTTAGTTGATTAGATAGTGTTGGATGATAGGTTGGACTTGATCTCAAACGCCTTTTCCAACCTGGTTAATTCTATTCTATTCTATTCTATTCTATTCTATTCTATTCTATTCTATTCTATTCTATTCTATTCTATTCTATTCATTTCATTTCATTTCATTTCATTTCATTTCATTTCATTTCATTTCATTTCATTTCATTTCATTTCATTTCATTTTTATTGTAAATTAATCAATAAAAAAATGTGACTCTGTAGCACCCATGAGTACTTCTGTCACTTTTACAGCACTTATTTGCAATCCTAACTATATTAGAAGTTGTGCTTCATTGAAGAATATTGAAAAGTTATTGGCTTAAGAGACAGTAATAGAGTTTTGACAGGATGGAAATAATAACTAATAGCATAATGGTTTTTTTTCTGTACAATGTGTGATTAACAAGGAAGAAGACACATTATCTTTTCCCATACTCACTTCATTCACATAGGTTTGAGGTGACTGGGGAGAAGGTGAGTGAGAAGCACCCCATCTCACCTAACATAACCGAGGGAGGCAAACACAACAGATGTTACTATCAGATGTCAGTTCACTTCAGTTTTAGCTAAACCGCTCTCTGAAAGAGCACAAAGGGGAGTGAAGCATTGAGAAGTTTAGGTGAGATATTTAAGGCAGTTACAGTTTAGTAATAAGCATTTTGTCTTATGCAATAATATTGCTATTTGCCTTGAAGCTATTTGCATTGGCTTTCTTTGAATTAATGACAAAGCAGTGCTGGAGTGTTGCAAAACAAACACAGAACAACATAAAAATTTGACGTATGAGTTCAGCTAGGAATAATGTTTGTGCTTAATAAATATTTATCTCCCTCTTAAGGCTCGCTTCTACTTTTGCTGACTTTTCATGCCCTTTTTAGCTGCCAATCTGATACAGCCATATATTTTAAAAAGACTCAGAAAGAGAGTATTTTCATCAACAAAGAATTACTCTCGAGAATTTTCATGGGTAAGCTGTGCTATAACTAATTAATAAAATAAACATTTCTATTTTGCTGTCCAGAACCAGGCATGAAAGAGACTGAAGTCCCATAAGAAAACTGCCACAGCTTAAAAAACGTTCTGTAAGTTAGTTAACTACACCAGCTGCCAGTCCAAGTAACTCTAAGGGTTCTTTTTGTTTTTCTTTTCTTTTCCCCAGTGAACAGCCACTTCTAATTTTTTTCTGAAGAAAAACAGACTACTACTTCAATAAACAAATCATTCTCACTTCAAGGCATAGCAAATGGCACCACGACATACGTGTCCAAAGCAATGTGCTGCTTCAGCAATAAGCAAAGATCCTAGTCTCTCTGACTGAGAAGTCATTTTAGACAAGGATTAAAGGAACTGTACCTCTCCCAAAATGCATCATTGCCATGGACTACGTTGAACCTGCTGCTGTTATTCATGCCATGATGCAGTCATGCCCGCTTCAAAAATGAAAGCACTAACTGCGGCAAAATATTATGGAGCTTGAAGTTCAGATTGCAACACAGAATCACAGAATCAGCCAGGCTGGAAAAGGCCTCAGAGATCATCAAGTCCAACCTATAACCTAATACCACCTGACAACTAAACCATGGCACCAGGTGCCACATCCAATCCTTTTTTGAACACCTCCAGGAATGGGGACTCCACCACCTCCCTGGGCAGCCCACTCCAATGGGAAATTACTCTTTCTGTGAAGAATATTCTCCTCACCTCGAGCCTAAACTTCCCCTGGCACAGCTTGAGACTGTGTCCTCTTGTTCAGTGCTAAATATAGGGGAAGAATGACTTCCCTGCTCCTATTGTCCACACTATTGTAGTGTGGAATTCTTCCATCTCCAAAATGATATAATTTAGCCCTGGACCTCTGGGAGTTTTGCACCACTTTAGCCTAAAAATTGTGCTGCTACCATTCTGGTATTTCTTTTCTCCTTCAGTCAAGAATTGTGTTATCATTCAGTAAAAAAAATGATTTATTTTAAATCCCATGGGACAGTCCTTGAGTCATTTTGTTGCTCTAGCCTCTCTCATGGCTTCTGAGTCTGTGGCCAAAAGTTCACAGTCTTCAGGCAGCTTGGCTGCATTTCAGTGCCAGAAAAAGGCAGCCTGATTCAGTGAGAGCATAAGGAGAAAGGAGAAGTAAAAATTAATGCCAAGAGTATAAAAGGCCAGAAAGAAAGGATTAAATCAATGCTAAAATCTTGACAGTGTCACTGCACTATGAGGACAGGAATGGTGGAGGCTGCTTGTAGGCTAGGCTGGGTGAATGTCCACAGCCAAGGACAGCACCATGATGTCTGAGGCCTCAGACAGAGAGGTCCTGCACTGCCTGCCCCCAGCCAACCACATCAATCTCAAGATCATTTTGTAACAGAGCTCTTAAAGTTTTATTTTCTTTTTAAAGAAACTAAGACAAATGGAAATTCTCACAGAGACTGGAGAAGGATTCATCTCAACATTTCAGTCCCCTAAAAAGGTTTTGTGTTAAATTTAAGGTCACATGCATTCCCCGAGTAGTCCCTGGTACATGACTTCATTATTCTAATTAGTTGTCCTATAACCAGGATTTCTCTCTAAGCTGGCAAGCTGGAGAGATTGCTTTGACTGTAGAAGGACTATAGAAGTCAGTTAACACAGATTCTGAACTCTCAGGTAACTAAAGAGGCTTGAGATTAATTCACTTTCTTGGGGTACTACTGGCCAGAAAATTGGTCCATTCTAGATTTGGAATCATTGGACTGTCTTGGAATTGGTGCAGATCTGCCCTTCTCCAAGCATTTGATATAAAATATCTGGCTTATATAAATTAGCTTTCTGTTACTGCAAGTGCTTTCCCTTTGTGCTTCACTGGTTGAAAAGGTATCTTACCTAGCCCATATTCTTCAAATAAATAAATAAATAAAGAATATTCTGCCACTTTACTTAAAAAAGAAATCAACATATGACCCAAGTCCTGCATCAATTTCTGACATAGGTAATAGTAATAAAGCCTAATATTCAAAGGAGTTATCTCTTTTAAATCATTTGACAGAGTTTTACAACTTTACTGTAGCATAACATATGCAGAGAACACCCAAAGAATTCAGAACACAGAGGAAAGAGGTGTAAATAATACTTAAGGGTAGAATTGTTTGAACTAATTGTAACTCTTCAGTTATCACCTCTGCCACGAAACATCATGATTCTGTATCTGTATATGCAATAAGTCTTCCCTGTATAAATGCAGCCTCTAGAGAGTTTACCTGAAGTCCTAAAGGCAAAGCCCTTAAGAAATGTAAGCAGTATGAATGTTTTAAAGATGATACAACACACAAGCCTCATTTATTCAAGGTGGCAAACTTTGCTTTCTTCTAGAAAACAGTTGTCACGTTAGCTTTAAGTATGTGTGCAGCTCCAGTGAACTGAATCGTATTCCTCAGGTTCCCAATGAAATTACAAATGGAGACAATTAAGGACATGGTTAAGTGTTCAGAGGTGCCACAATGTTTGGTATATTCCAGAGGTAGAATCTGAGATGCAGTGAAGAGTATCTTGAAATTTTACACAGGAGAAGCTAACTGGACAAACTGATCAAACAACATGTTCAGACTAACATAACCCCTGTTGTCAGGCTAAAAAGACAATTTCAAATCAATTCCTGACCTCTCTTACATCTCCACCACCTTTCTTACTCACTACATGCTTTAGAACATTGTTCCTACCATGAGATGGCTGAAACATCTCACAGGATGTATTCATGTGGTGTTTTCTCTAATGAAAAGAACAACAATCAATCAACCCACCAACTTGTTTAGAGTATAAATTCTTGGGAGATGGGATAATGTCTTCAAATTTGATTGTATACACTAATGTTAGATTTACCTTCAGAACAAATTAGAAGTATTAGTATAGGTAGCCCTACAGTTACGAAGCTGATGTTTGTCATTACATTAAATAATGTATCTGCCAATAGGTGGCACTGGAAGCATTTATCTCCATCTTCTATTTTCTCTTAGGAGAATCCACATTTTGCACAAGTAAGTGGTACATTATGCTCACAACTTAAAAGTCAAGATACATAATGAATTATGTCATTAAAAATATGAAGTAGTTTTAAATATCTGAAGAACTTCTGATAATTTAAACAATTCCCCAGAAATGTGAAGAAACGAACGTTACTTGTTGAAATCAACTTTTAAGGTAGGAGACCCTCTTGAGATCCTGGGACTGATGACATTCCAGGGAGTTCCTTACTATGATGCTTAAACTGTAAATATCTGGGGAAACTAGCTTAAGAAGAGACTGGATGAGACACTTGGTACCATGGTTTAGTTGATTAGATGGTGTTGGGTGATAGGTTGGACTTAATGATCTCAGAGGTCTTTTCTAACCTGGTTAATTCTATTCTATTCTATTCTATTCTATTCTATTCTATTCTATTCTATTCTATTCTATTCTATCCTATCCTATCCTATCCTATCCTATCCTATCCTATCCTATCCTATCCTATCCTATCCTATTCTACTCTATCCCAGGAACTGGCTTATACTGTAACCTTTGCATACTGCACACTAATTTGTGCTTTTTTTTTCCAAACTACTTTCATTTTTGCAATTCTGCGAGGAATGACTTTGTAGCAAATACATATTTTCAACACTAGTGATAACCTGAGAGAAACTTTATAAGCCACCTCGTCATTCTCTGTGGTAAACATGCTCATAAACTATACTACCAGTAGAGTTAATGAGACATTTCAGATGGAATTTCCAAAGAAACTTGCCTTAAGAAATTCATAAAGAAGCAAACTTTACATGTTAAATGTTTGTTAACTTTAAGAGTTCTTTGAGCAAATATGATTTGGAAGATATAAAATACCAGTGTTGTGGTTTATAGTGAGTATAATGCAGTCACTCTCTGCACGTTGTGTTTCATAGCTGCACATGCACTTCCTCCAATTTTTTAATGAAAAGATATGCCAAGACGGTGAACTGTAACACTGTGAGACAACAAAAAACACAAACTGTTCGACTTTCAGCTTCTGTATCACCTTTATATAATAATCTGCCTTAAAAACAAATCTAGGCCACATGAGTTTCATCTATATCAAATAAAAATGAGGGAGGGTTCACTGTACTGTCACTGACTACAAGAAGTGAATTGCACTGAAACAGAAGTATGACCAAAAAAGGATGGTGTGTGGAGGTAAACAGTAATTTCTGTGGTGCTGTTTAGTGCTACCTTGCTTGGTACCTCTGTGCTTTGTGAATAATGTTAACATTTGGATCAAAGAAGAGAAACTCATCACATCAAATCACATGTCAAAACAGTAGCTATACTTTTCTTACAGTAAGAGCTCTAGTTGTGAGAGATTTTAATCTACTCAGCGGTACCCAATGCACCTTAATTACAAGCAGCTAGGAGCTTTCCATACATTCCTGCCTTCATTGTTCCCTGCTAGCAGGAAAATTAAAGTGCCTTCTGATTGCAGGGCAGAACACAATGATTTAATGTTACAGCAGCAGGCCTAGTCAAGATATAAGACATTCCAGTTTTACCAGAACTGATTCTGGAGACTTATGACACCACAGTTGGTCGTGAAAATGAATGTTTCGTGTCAGAAAGTATTTCAAGTGAAAACACAAAACACTAATTCGGATGCATTGTTTTCTGTTCAGGAATCAAAGCAAGAAACTATATCCAAACCAAAGAAGACTAAGCAAGGTTGCATTCTCTATTAAACATATAATTGAAAATGTCATCCTTATAATGTCACTTGGAACATGAGTGGGTATGAAAAGAGAAAGACTAATGTTCTAGCCATGAGTGTTTGAGTCCAGAGAAGAGCAACAAAGTTGGTGAGGGGTTTGGAACACAAGCCCTATGAGGAAAGACTGAGGGAGCTGGGGTTGCTCAGCCTGGAGAAGAGGAGACTCAGGGGTGACCTTATCACTCTCTACAACTACCTGAAGGGAGGTTGTAGACAGGTGGATGATGGTCTCTTCTCCCAGGCACCCAGTACCAGAACAAGAGGACACAGTCTCAGGCTGCGCCAGGGGAGGTTCAGGTTGGATGTTAGGAAGAAGTTCTATACAGAAAGAGTGATTGCGCTATGGAATGGGCTGCCCAGGGAGGTGGTGGAGTCACCGTCATTGGAGGTGTTCAGGAGGAGACTTGATGGGGTGCTTGGTGCCATGGTTTAGCTGTTTGGGTGGGTTGGATTGGTTGATGGGTTGGACACGATGATCTTGAAGGTCTCTTCCAACCTGGTTTGGTTTATTCTATTCTAATAAAGGTTTATTCTATTCTAATAAAGGTTACTCCTATTACAGGATTTCCATAACCTAATATGAAACAGAGTACTTTTAAGATAGAAGAAGAAGAAAAAATAAAAGTGGTATGAAAGAACAAATTCATAAATATTCAGGGAAACAAGGGTATGGAATTTTACACCTCTATTATTTATGAATATCTGCATAACCACTGCACAGTCACAAAAGAGAACATTCAGATTAAAAATCTTGTACATTGAAATTATCTTCTTTCTTAACAATTTACCACTAAATACATTGTTGAATCATTCAAAACACATGCTAAAAGCTCTACAAACTAAATGAAACATTTTGAGCAGCCTTCAGATGAATGATCTGGTATTGATTATTTACAATTTATCATTTCACAATTATTTACAATAGTATTATGGATCAGATATTATGTAACCAATTACTTTACCTTTTCAATATTTGAAAATAGATATTTGAGTAGAATTTCAATAGGTCATTAAAAATGTAAGAAAAAGCTAATGCTGCAATGTCTCTCTCAGGTTATGAAATAAGTGAGAGATGGTATTTCACAGAAGAGTGTTCACGAGAATATCCAAAGTCTTTAGACCTCCATGAATATCCAAGACTCGTAGTCTACAGACTACACAAAATCACTTCCATGGGACAGATGAGGAGGATCAGCTACCAAGTGTGGCTTATACACCTATGAACACAAACAAATCCAAGTATAACAATAAAAAGAATGGAATGAGTTGCTTTTTTTTCATTAATTGTTAAAGCATATAACAATGTGCACGACATCAGAATTGATGCTTTGTTCAAAGCCTAGATTTGCTATATGACCCTTATGAGATCACTAAAGCTATTTCAACCATTTTAAACAAAATCAAATGCAATTAATGTATGCTGCTTTTGCATTTCTCCCTATCCATCAATATTTCTTAAATAATTTACTAATGTTGCTAATTTTTCTCATGGCACAAATGGTACGTCATGCAGCTTCTACCAAAACACTGTAACGTGCCAGTTTTCCGTAAGTAAATCGCAGTAATAACTATCAGCAGTGTCATGCAGCTCAGGGTATTCCCTCTTAACAGCACTATCAAACATGCAAAAGCTTCTGAAAATGTCTTCTGTTCTCTTGGTGAACATCAAGAGAAGATCTCATAAAGTGTAGGAGATTCTTAAAAAATTAAGCTGGAAGCTTGGCCAGTTCTATGCAGGCACTGCTTACTAAATTCACTGCACTGTATATTTTCCCCTGGCATTCCCCCTCCCAGACATCTACAACCATTTAAGAAGCAAAGAGCAAGTATTCTGAACATATACTGAGGCTTGCTTGGAACAGTGGTCAGACACTTGAGTATATTTATGCAGCTGATTGCACCTCAAGGTATATTCATCTTAGGTTACATAATTCACCCTGATGGGCCTTGGGGATGGTTTTACAGTAATTCTTTGTTCACATGGATTCTGTCATTGAATCATAGTATGTCTGAGGATGATTGTAAAAGTGGTTTCCTGAAGATGACAATCCATTATTAACTTTTTATTTTACATTGTTTAAATGTCTATAATTGGTTCTTTCTTTGTAAAGACATTCTAAGCCCAGAGCTGATATTCTATGCTTAACTTGAGCACAGGATCCTGATCCAAAAGAGATTATCTTCTAAAAATCATCCCCTCTTGAGCACATAATTTCTGGTCTACTCCATGCTCATGTCAATATAAAGTAGAAGGAAATGAGACTAAACCATGGATCAAATCTCAGGATCTGTAATGCTTCTCTTGTCTTACCTACAAAAAAATACAAGAAAACTGAAGGTGAGACAGTAGAATAGGAATCAACTTGTTATAGACAGTAGAAGGTATATAAAGTATATAAATAAATATATATATATATAAATATATATAAAGTAGAAAGGTTGTGTTGGGTTTTTTCAACCTGCAAGCAAGCTTTTTGTGCAAAACTCCATCAAGAGGAAATGGATCCTCAACATATACTTCTTTATATTGATTACATCGATGGGATAGCATGTAGAAATCATAGGAATAAACGAAAAAGCAAATCCTAGATTCAAATTAGTTGAGGGGGCTCTGTGTGGTTTTTTGCTTTATTTTATTTACATTTTGTTTATTTGGTTGTTTGGGATTTTTTTTATTTGGTTTGGGGTTTTGTTTGGTTTGTTTTGTTTAGTTTAGTTCAGTTTAGTTCAGTTTTGTTTTGTTTTCCACCAGTAAGTAAACTAACCAACTGTAACTGAACATGATGCTAGTATAGGAAGTTTGAAGTCACTGCCAGTTCTTTTGTACCACAAGCAGAAGTCTTCTACTAATGGAGGATTTCAGAGCTTGTTTTAATGAGGAAATCCACAACATGCTCTCTAGTGGAGTGCCTTGCTAAAAATCTCATTGAAATGTCACCTGTTGCTATGTGAACAGGCTTGGCAGGCATGCATAAGAGACAGTAGCTATTCTAATCTGCTGAGGCTCTTCATGTTGGGACAATTATGCTAATGCAAAGAACTGCTGAGGAGAACTATTGAGAGTCTCCAAGTAACTGCTGAAAATGAAATTTCACCTTATTCTTTAACACTGGGATTTCTAGGTAGTGATGGGGAACATTCAAAGCAATTTGTGATCAGATAAAAGTCTAAATAACAACAAACAAATCAGTTCTTCACACAAAGAAAGACAAGGTCAGCAGGTAAAAAAGGCAGTGCACTTTAAGATAGGTCCTTGTTTTCAGAGTCAACAATCATTAAGGGAATGGGAGTCCTGGCTAAGGATCACAGAATCACAGAATACTAGGGGTTGGAAGGGACCTTAAAAAACCATTTAGTTCAACCCACCTGTCAAAACAGGATCACCTATACCAGATCACCCAAGAAAGACTGCAATATTTCACTGAGCCCAGCACACCTGCCTTAGTTCTGTTCTGGTGGCTGCCAGCCACACTGAGAAGGATCTGGTCTGTGGCATGCACTGGTCTACATCCTCAGCTTCCTATCTCTTTGCCACTTCACTATTTTCATCTTCTCTTTACTAGTCATAACATTTGGTTGTGCCGTTTCAATCAGAAAGTGACTACTGCAACTGTTGGGTACCTGAAAGGTTTGGAGGACAAAGGGTCAAAACAAACTGTAAATGGAACTAAACAAATGGAAAAAAGAAGATCCCACATGATATTCAAAGCTAAATGGGAAAACCAGTAAAAGAAAATAATTATTCTTCTCCTTTTGCAAAAAAAAAAAAAAAAAAAGGCAAAAAACAGCATCTTGTATAAAATATAAATGATCATAAAATTATTTGCTTAAGAATGTTTTACATTCTCATTAAAAAGCTCCATAGTAGTTCTTTAGTTTTATAATCCTAACAGAATGCAGCTGTTGCAAAATTAAGCACTGAGAAGTCAGGAAATGCTAGAATCAGTCTTCTACTGGAAGCACATTATGATACAGACTTCCATGTAATGACCTCACTTAAGACAAGGCTCCTCTGAGGGTGCAGTGCTTGACCCTGAAGTTCATTGTTTTCTACTCTTGGTTCAAAGTGAAGAAACAACTGGACAGTCAGCTAATGAGTGAGTCAAGACTTGATCTCAAGTTCATTCTTAGCAGTCCTGTTTGTGGAAATTCCCGGAAGCAAGGGTGGAAGTAGAAAATCTCGTAGATCTCTGTGGACTTCAGTGCAAATTCAGACTTGTTCTTGACTAAAAGTCTAGATACTCCCAATGACCTCAATTAAAAAACATGGTTTCATCAACTTGCTTAAAATCATAGTATAGCTCTAAGGCCACTAACACATATTTTTCCTACACCCTGTCTGTCACTATGTGTTTCCTAACATCATTAATAAATAAGGCAAGAATAACCTCCTGTATACTAGTTCTGAATCATCCTGATGATTCACATAGTTGACTAGGAGCAAAGAGTGAAAGAAATATTCCAGCAAAACAAAAAACTGTAAGCACACAAACCAAAATTGCATCCTAATACATACACATTCAGTTAAGCCTGCAAAGCCATCATAGATTTGATAATTCCCTAACTTCCTAGTGTTTGACTTCCATGCCTTGTGAAGAATGTGTTTCCTAATTTAAAAATAAAGCAAAAATCACTAACAGCACACCTCATATAAACTATCACTGATTTTTTTTTCACCCAGCATGTTGCTCTATCTTACAGATTCAAGTTATGCCGGTAGGTTTTACAGATACTTACTGGTTAACGGCACACTCTAAAAGCAGAGGCCTGCTCTAATGCCAAATGTCAACTCACCTGTTCCATACTGAGTTCTAGAGCTTCACAGTAATACCAATGCAATGTTTTCTATTTGTTTTAACCTGAAAGGACAACATAGTTTCCTTCAGTCTTGTTTTCTCAATGGGACCAGGCAAGCGGAAAAAGGATTACGGATGGTATCCAAAGATAACCTGAAGTGGTCATACACTGTTTATTGATGGTTTCCAGAGAAACTCAGGCTTAGACAAGACTCTCAAATAGAAGGTTTCACATAGAATGCTTCAAATCTGGCAAAGTTGTGATAAATTGAAGACAAGCTCTTGAAATGTTTGGGAAACTTAACTTCATAATATGCTTCCAGAACATTTAGTGTCCTAATAAAAACTTGTATGCACACAGTCTCAGGCTGCATCAGTGGAGGTTCAGGTTGGATATTAGGAAGAAGTTCTATACAGAAAGAGTGATTGCCCATTGGAATGGGCTGCCCAAGGAGGTGGTGGAGTTGCTGTCATTGGAGGTGCTCAGGAGGAGACTTGATGGGGTGCTTGATGCCATGGGTTAGCTGTTTGGGTGGGTTGGATTGGTGGGTGGGTTGGATTGGTTGATGGGTTGGACGCGATGATCTTGAAGGTCTCTTCCAACCTGGTTTGGTTTATTCTAAATAAAGGTTTATTCTAAAAGTAATTTAGAACCAGAGTTTATATCTGATCCATGTGCAAGCTTTTCCTCATGTATATTTGTAGCAGCATTCAGAATTCCCATGCTATTGCTGGTCAGCAGAAACCAGAAATCTTACTTCTAGCCAGTCCATAAGGAAACTGACACATAGAAAAATCCATCATAAATAATGAATGGACCAATTTCAAAGTGTACTATGACATCAATATTCATACTTTGTGAATATTGATGTAAATTGGTTTAAATTGACCAAATGCTCTGAAGATGACATAGACAGGTGCAAATTATTTTCCTCCTGTCAGCAAATCCCATTAGACTTTAGAAGAGATGCTCTAAAATGGAAAGCAGCTGCTTGTTCCCCTTAGGGACTGTGTAGAAAGGCACCTCTAATGTCCCCTGGGAATTTCATAGGAGTGCTGAAAATGCAGAGTAAGTTTGGGATCAGATCTTTAATCAACACTTTATCTTGACTGACTACACCTTTTTACTACCCATTTCCCAGTACAATGATACTGTCAGAGGATTGTCTAAGCTCTGTCCCCCTTATTGAGATCTGTGACTAAGCCTACAAGGGGAAGTAAAAGAGGCTGGGACCATTTTCTAACCCTGGGACCAGGTGATGCCCTAGTTAATATTTGCCTGCTTAAATACTCACCTTTCAAAAGCAGAAAGAAGAAAAACTGCCAGCTTTCTGAAGTATTTCTATTTGATTCCAAATCTTGACAGTCATTGTGCTAACTATTAAATTATGCATGCATTCACACACTAGTCCTTGATTCCACAAGGTAATTCTGTTTTATTTACCGCCTCAAAGCGTGCTTTCTCTTGAAGCCTGACTACTTATTTTTTCTAGTTTGCATCTACATATCCATCTGTCCTGGTTTAAAACTGCCCGTTCTCACAAGCAACCCAGCCCCCCTGATTGGGAGGGAAAGTTACACCAGAAAAAAATTCCCTGGATTGAGATAAGGAATTGAATGAGATGTACATTGATACAAAGTACCGTAGCCTATTTCACAGAAAAGCACAGCAAAAGCAGAAGCAGCAGCAGGTACCAGTAGTAAAATGACCTCCCACCCAACCTCACTCCCACAGCCAGACCAGCAGAAAAGACCTACACCCCCAAAACCAGAAACTGGAAGCAGCAATCAGAAACAGAAAGCCTCTCATGTTACAATCCAAACTGCAAGCCCCATAATGCTTTGCTCCATCCAGCATTTTCATTTTAAAACTGGCATCGTGTCAGGGTGGTATTGAATACTCACTCAGCAGATTCAATTGGCAAAACCCATGACACCATCTGTGCCAGTTTGATGGCATATCCTCCCTTGCCTCCCACCGGGGCAGAAAAAATGAAACTCACACAAAAGGATTGAAGAAATGATGGAAAGTGTAAATGGAAAAGCAGTGAGTGTTTTACAGAGAGCTACAAGCACAGTGACAAAAGAGATAAAGAGATCCCAAAGCATACCCAGAAGCCTCCCAGCACTCCCTTTCTCCCTACCTGAGGGTACACCCAAAACCCCCAGGGCTCTTTCTTCCCCCCCCCGTCCACTGTTAGGCTAATCTCAGCTGGCCAGATCTGAGATTGCCCTTCCCCCTTCTCATGGCATTAGCAAACAGACAAGGTAAGAAAGGTAAGGGGATGGAGTGAGGCCATCTCAACAGGAAGCAACTCTCATATATAGTAATGAAGCTCTTCCCCTCTTTCCACCCCTACCTGCCTTCTTCCTCCCCACCCCATCTTCAACAAATGATCAAGCATATAATCTTGTGATGTTTTTATAGTATTTTACATCCTTCTCTCTACCTCAACATGTATGTAACAATTGTTTTACTCTTAACAGGTTTTACAGATACCATTAATATAAATTTCTGACCCTCTGATTGAACAGAATCATATAACTATTTTGGTTGGAAAAGACCTTTATGATTGTGAAACCAACCATTAAACTAACACTGCCAAGTCCACCACTAAAGCAAGTTCATAAGCACAACATATTCACAGCTTTTAAATACCTCCTGGGATGATGACTCAGTTTTCTGTGCAGTCTGTTCTAATGATGGACAACACATTTGATGAAGAAATGTTTTATAATATCCAATCTAAACTTCTCTTGTCGTGACTTGAGGCTGTTTTCTCTTGCACCACTTGTTACTTGGGAGAAGAGACCAATACCCATCTTGCTGCAACGTCCTTTCAGGTAGGTAATTGTAGAGAGTAGTAAGGTCTCTCCTGAGCCTCCTTTTCTCCAGGCTAAACAAAGCCAGCTTCCTTAGCTGCACAATATGCATTTTGAACATTAGTTTCTGGGTCAGTTTAATCCTGTTTTGCATGTGGTGTTTGTTAGATATGTTCTTTTGATTCCTTTCTGAAAATCCATGAATACATTATACAGTAAATGATCAGTTCATCTTTTCTTCTTTATGCCTCCAGCCGTGCCTGCTCCTGACAAAATTATTTCTTTACTTTCCATCTGAAAACAAGGTTGCACTTAATCATTAAATGAATGCTTACTACTTCACTTCCCTAACAGAAGATGGCTGTATATTGTTTGAAGGCATGCATAGAACATATACACATAGAAATCAGCTTACAACGATTGTACCATTTGTATCAGAGTGCTAAGGCTTTTGAAGCTTTACAATTCACATAATTTAGTGGAAACAGGGCATGAATCAGTTCATAGAATCATAGAATTGTCAAGGTTGGAAGGGATCTCAAGGATCATCCAGATCCAAGCTTCCCCCAAAACCTCACACTAGATGAGGTTGCCCAGAGCCACATCCAGCCTGGCCTTAAAAACTTTCAGGGATGGGGCTTCTACCACCTCCCTGGGCAGCCTGTTCCAGTGTTTCACCACCCTTATGGTAAAGAACTTCTTGCTAACATCCAGTCTGAATCTACCCATTTCTATTTTTGGCCATTCCCCCTAGTCATATCACTACCTGACATCCTAAAAAGTCCCTCACCAGCTTTCTTGTAGGCCCCCTTCAAATACTGGAAGGCCACAATAAAGTATCCTTGAAGCCCTCTGCTCTCCAGACTTCATAGCCCCAACTCTCTCAGTCTGTCTCCATAGGAGAGACAGTTTGTGCTGCTGTTTTTGTGTGTCATGAGAACATCAGCTTCACTTTGCATTCCACACCGAAACCAAGCTCAATAAATGAAAGTTGTGTTTGCAAACCGTTACAAATACACAAGGTGGATTCACCCACCCACCTTGCCAGTGTGACTCCTCTGTATGACTGTCTGATATTCAGACAAAATCAAATATAAATTGCTATTGCCTCAGTAACCATTCAGCTTCATAAACACTCTATTTACATGGCAGCTTTGGCAAAGAACTGGGAAAGGCTTGCAGGAATTTTACAGAGAAACACAAATTATCAGAATTGGCAGTGTAAATAGAAATAGCAGGAGGAGGTAATGCTGTAAGAATATATATTGAAACTGCATCTAGGAAACTGGATGGAGGCAACAAATTTAAAATCTTTTCTCCTCTGTAAGTAGAAAAAACTTGGAGTCATGTGTCTGTAATGTACATGACTAAAAATTCCCAGTCACTCAGTACAGCAGTCACTGAGAAGGCACTGTGAAAAACAGTTGATTCGTAGAGCAAATGTGTGAAATAAAATAGTTCAGGATTTACACTTTTGGGCAGGTCAGATGACAATGCCAAAATGTTAGTAGCTGCCTTTCCCCAGTAATCCAATGAAGTTCGAAGCTCCCAGTGTCTTTGAAAGCTACCATTACCAGCATCCTCTGAGTTCATTCACCAAGGTGCTATTATCACACCCTTTCTGAGGCTGTGTGATCCACTGCACTGAGGTGACATATTCACATGAAATTAAGAGGGAGGGATGGTGACTACTGTGCTGTACAACACACTACCCGCCATACTAATGATGTCACAACAGCTCAGTGTGATGAAAATGCATTTGAGTTTCATACCCAACAGACTACAAAGATGGCTGTAGCTATCATTGCGCTGAGACACATTCAGCTTTTCTGTCCCAAAATTCAGGTACTCATTTGCAGCCAAATGTATGTGCGTGAAAGCAGAATGGGACTCAAACTCACACTGGGCAGAAGACTTTGGGGATCACTGGGATTCCCAGGTGTGATTAGAATAGAATAGAGTAGAGTAGAGTGGAGTGGAGTGGAGTGGAATGGAATGGAATGGAATGGAATAGAATAGAATAGAATAGAATAGAATAGAATAGAATAGAATAGAATAGAATAGAATAGAATAGAATAGAATAGAATAGAATAGACCAGGTTTGAAGAGACCTTCAAGATCATCTTGTCCAACCTATCATCCAACATCACCCAACCAACTAAACCATGCAACCAAGCACCCTGTCAAGTCTCCTCCTGAACACCTCCAGCGATGGTGACTCCACCACCTCCCTAGGCAGCCCATTCCAGTGGGCAATCACTCTCTCTGTGAAGAATTTCTTCCTAACATCCAGTCTAAACCTCCCCTGGCACAGCTTGAGACTGTGTCCTCTTGTTCTGGTGCTGGTTGACTGGGAGAAGAGACCACCCCCACCTGTCTTCAACCTCCCTTCAGGTAGCTGTAGAGAGCAATAAGGTCTCCCCTGAGCCTCCTCTTCTCCAGGCTGAGCAACCTCAGCTCCCTCAGCCTCCCTTCATAGGGCTTGTGCTCCAAACCTCTCCCCAGCTTTGTTGCCCTCCTCTGGACATGTACCAGCAATAAGATCACAAAAACACAAAAAGTACAGAAAAAGTACAGAGCATGAGGAAAGACATCTTTGCAACCAGAAAGACAAGAAGTATCTGCAGATATCAACACATGCAACTTGTCTGTCAGTCCAGTTACCCAGTGTAACAACCTTTGTACAAAACCAAGAGGGCCAATGGCATCCTGGCCTGCATCAGGAACCAGTGTGGCCAACAGGAGCAGGGAGGTCATTCTGCCCCTGTATACTGCACTGGTTAGGCCACACCTCGAGTCCTGTGTCCAGTTCTGGGCCCCTCAGTTTAGGAAGGAGGTTGACTTGCTGGAACGAGTCCAGAGAAGAGCAACAAAGTTGGTGAGGGGCTTGGAACACAAGCCCTATGAGGAGAGGCTGAGGGAGCTGGGGCTGCTTAGCCTGGAGAAGAGGAGACTCAGGGGTGACCTTATCACTCCCTACAACTACCTGAAGGGAGGTTGTAGACAGGCGGATGATGGTCTCTTCTCCCAGGCACCCAGTACCAGAACAAGAGGACACAGTCTCAGGCTGCGCCAGGGGAGGTTCAGGTTGGATGTTAGGAAGAAGTTCTATACAGAAAGAGTGATTGCCCATTGGAATGGGCTCCCCAGGGAGGTGGTGGAGTCACCGTCATTGAAGGTGTTCAGAAGGAGACTTGATGGGGTGCTTGGTGCCATGGGTTAGCTGTTTGGGTGGGTTGGATTGGTTGATGGGTTGGACACGATGATCTTGAAGGTCTCTTCCAACCTGGTTTGGTTTATTCTAATAAAGGTTTATTCTAAACTATCCTGCACACATTCTTAAAGAAAGAGAGGTTCCTGTATCAGTATGCTGTAAGTGCTCCGTTACAGAAACAGCATGAATGGGAGCACTTCAGCAGTGACACACAGCGACTGCATTCATACATCAAGAAATGCTACAGCTGAAGGCAAATTACAGTTTAAAGGTGAGTCTGCCTGCTCCCTCAACTCTAGCTTCCTAATCCAAACTGTGATGGAGGACTAACGGTAAATAGAAGTCAAAGATACAAATGTTTCATTATTTTTTCAGGCAAACCTCAAAGTCACACAATAATCTCAAAGATTTTTTGTGAGGGAAAGGATCATGAATTGGGTAGGGAATTAAGTACAACAATAAGGTTGAGGGGATTTTTGTTTGTCTGCTTGTTTGGGATTTTTTTAGCCTGTAATTATTATTCATAAAAAAGGGTATATAATCAAGGTCAGGACCCACGTAAAGGGCTGGAAGAGTCAGTGCACTGCAGGAAGTAGTACAACATCAGACAAAAGTGTATTATGAAGGTGAACACCTACAAGTGATATCTAGCATATGGAAGAACTGTATAAGCAGTTCCAAATCTTCCAAGGGATGGATTTTTTTCTTTTCTCCACCACAGTGCCTTCCATAAATAACTTCCTCGTGATGTTAAAGCTGCCACAGAGCAGCACACTGTGAAGCTCTTTTGGGAGAAAGGATTACTGAAGATAATTTTATACTCTTTTGGTAACATGGCTCTATTTAAACACTGACATTTGATATAGATTTATTTTTTCTTTTTTAGCCTTTGAACTGGCTACAGTGAATACATGAGAGCCAAAGCTGTGTCAGGACACAGCAAGGGAGAGCTGCTCCCTCAGGTCTGAGAAGCCAGGACTGACATCAGCCTTAGTGGCTGCTGTCCTAACAGGACTGACTGTATTGGGCTGGGTTGCTAACAGAGTTTTCATACAGCCCCAGACAGAACAAGTGATGAAACAGAGCTAGGGTCTGTACAGGGGATTCAGTCTTGAGATAGGTCCAGAATCAGGTCTTAACAAAGGTACAAGTGATAGTTTCAACCATGATAGCTAGCCCCAGTCCGAGCTTAAATGAGGATTCCAGAGCAATGGAAAAGTGTGGATGGGTGGCCCCAGGTTGGCCCCAGGTTGGTGAGGTTAGCCAAGGCTGGACTGTACTCAGTCTTCAGAGTGCTTCTAAACTGTATATTACAGCATCACAGTATCACAGTATAACCAAGGTTGGGAAGGACCTCGAGGATCATCGAGTCCAACCTATCAACACAGACCCCATGACTAGACCACGGCACCAATAGCCACGTCCAATCCCCTCTTGAATGCCTCCAGGGATGGTGACTCCACCACCTCCCTGGGCAGCACATTCCAATGACAAAGGACTCACTCAGTGAAGAACTTACTCCTCACCTCGAGTCTAAACCTCCCGTGGCGCAGCTTGAGACTGTGTCCCCTTGTTCTGGTGCTGGTTGCCTGGGAGAAGAGACCAACCCCTTCCTGGCTACAACCACCTTTCAGGTAGTTGTAGAGGGCAATGAGGTCACCCCTGAGCCTCCTCTTTCACAGCTTCTGCACTAACTGATGGGCTAGCAAACAGGCTCATATAATGCAAATGTAAATCAAAGTTATATGAAAAGTCAGATTTTCCACTTAACAGTTTTCAGTCAGGAACGTAAGAGTGGGACTGCATAGATGATAGAAATGGGAAAAAAAAAGAAACAGGAGTCTGTCTCTTCTTGGCTGTGGTACAGCCTGTTTCTCCAGACTGCAAGAAACATGGAGGAGGAAGCCTAAGCATTGAGGAGGGAAGATTCTAATCTAAGACTCAGAGAGCAAAAATGGGAACAAATTAATAGACGATGGAGCAGATTGTGGTAGAGAATCTCTTGTAAAGAAAAGCAGGACTGAAGATATCGCAGGTGAGTAAGAAGAGAACAAGGGAGGAAAGGATTCTTAATTAGCAGGGCTTCAGGGAATTAGGCTGCTGAGCTGAGAAGAGTGCATTTGATAATGAAATTGAGAGACAATATGAGTGTAGTCAGATTAGGTTAACCAGAACTAGATTAAAGAGACAGAAACTGAGCAACCTCCAGGGCAAAGTAATGTGTTAGGTGGCTGTTAATGTCTGAGAACTAAACATTGCTGCTGATGGCCAGGTGTTCTCTATTGTTCACTCCAGGCTCACATTTTCTGTAGGACCCAGCTTGACCTCCTTGGCAGGAAAGCCAGCTATCTCAGCAGGACAGGAGCTGCTGTGGGCACAACAGCTTCCCATAGCCTTCATGATCCAGGAACCAGCCCTGCACTTACACCTGTCTTCCAGGTAATGAAATGTCTGTCTCTGGACTCATTTCTAAGGGAAATCTTTGTTATTTCTCAAGCAAGTTACAAATATTTTTCAAATATCTGAAAGGGAGGAAATGTCTGCACCTGGCCTCACATCCCAACTGACCCTGCTTGTGTACAGACATCAAACCAGTTTTACGAGAATATTCCAGAGGTGTTGCCTTGCAGCACAAAGTTACACATTACTTGTCCTTCAACAATCCTTTCCAAAGTGACAATATACACTACTGCATATTTACTCTGTTTCATTGCTCAGCACTTCTTTTGATTCTTTTGCACTCTACAGTTTGATCTTTTTTTGGAAGACAGGGACAGAGTCCACCTCTTTCCATCTCCTTTTGATGAAGGCTCTGAAAACATGTTTCGTATTCTTCATGCAGAAACTTCTGCTTATCTGACACCTCCTCAGGACAAGACAAAATTCTTCAAAGATCACTAGGTTTTTTGGCCCATATTCTTACACTTTATTTGAATTTTAATAAAATACACATAAACCAGTTCTGTGGTGTTGACAGGTTTGATCCTCTGTACCTATCTGTCTCTGCCCATCTTTATCCCACCTCCATGTACATGCATGACCATCTAGTCCAACACCACTCCTCCCCCAACAAGACAGTTTCACCAAGATCAGATTACAGTGGAATGTGTTCAGGCGAGTTTAGGATAGGATAGGATAGGATAGGATAGGATAGGATAGGATAGGATAGGATAGGATAGGATAGGATAGGATAGACCAGACCAGGTTGGAAAAGACCTTTGAGATCGAGTCCAACCTATCACTGAACACTATCTAATCAACTAAACCATGGCACCAAGCACCCCATCCAGTCTCTTCTTAAACACCTCCAGTGATGGTGACTCCACCACCTCCCTGGGCAGCCCATTCCAATGGCAAATCTCTCTTTCTGTGAAGAACTTCTTCCTAACATCCAGCCTAAACCTCCTCTGGTGCAGCCTGAGACTGTGTCCTCTTGTTGTGGTGCTGGTTGCCTGGGAGAAGAGACCAACCCCCACCTGGTTACAACCTCCCTTCAGAGAAGGAGACTCTGCAACCTTCCTGGGCGGCCTGGTCCAGGTCTCCAGAACTCTCAAAGGAAATAGTTTTTCCTTATGTTTAAGTGAAACTTCCAGTGTTCTAGTTCGTACCTGTTACAGGGTCTCTCTGGAAGCTGCAGATGTATTCACAGGCAACTTCTGTGTTGCAGTAATGAAGGCAATATTTAAAAATTCTTACACTAAGTCATTTTTACTACTTTTCCAGGGTTGCACTATTACCCACCATGCACTCCCAAAACTATATTGAGATAAAATGCTATTTAGAGGGTTGCTGGGCAATATATAGAACTCCAAAGGTTTTGCTCACAGCTCACACTCAAATCAATGTCCAAAAGACTTCTCTCATTTTTGTCTGCTCTTTTTTCTTTCTCTCCTTTATGCTTCTTCTTACAGAAAAAAAAAAGTCTTATAGATGGAGTTATTCTATTAATTACCACTGTGCAATTCCAGTCCCAGCTCCTCCAGGTAGAAACTAGAGATATATTTGTAATTATCCTGCAGCATGAAAATGCCTATCTGCCTATCTTGTATGTTATCACAGTATCACAGTATAAGCAAGGTTGGAAGAGACCTCGAGGATCATCAAGCCCAACCTATCAACACAGACCCCATGACTAGACCATGGCACCAAGTGCCATGTCCAATCTCCTCTTGAACACCTTCAGGGATGGTGACTCCACCACCTCCCTGTGCAGCACATTCCAATGACGAACGACTCGCTGGGTGAAGAACTTTCTCCTCACCTTGAGCCTAAACCTCCCCTGGCACAGCTTGAGACTGTGTCCCCTTGTTCTGGTGCTGGTTGCCTGGGAGAAGAGACCAACCCCTTCCCGGCTACAACCACCTTTCAGGTAGTTGTAGAGGGCAATGAGGGACCCAGACCATGTGGCAATCTGTCATTCAATTTTCATAATGTTGTAATATTTGGCAACTTTAGCAAAGTCATTGATGGATTTTTTTTTTAAAGACTTTTTGTTTACACTATGCAGTCTTATTTTCTTACTGTTAACAGAAGGGAACTATGAACTGCTTTGGTTCCATACTCACAAAGTCCTTTCCTAAAGGAAGCCTTGCACAACAGTTTGGAAATGGAAATGTTTCTAAGGATTCTCATTTTTTAGTGAGTCATATGTTTATGACCTTCTTTAGATAACTTTATTCATGGCTCCCTACTGCCTTTTATCACCTCATCAGTAATCATCCCTTGTACAATGTCATTGAATCAGCACAGCTGCTCCAGAGTTGATTGATGCATTTTCTCTAACATTTATTCTATTTTTGCTTTCACAGGCCCTGCAAAATTCTTGATCAGTTATCATAGTCTCTTTTCATGTTTTGCTGGGTGACTGGGAGTTTGGCAATATGTTTCTCTCTTGAGTCCCTAACATCTCTCTTAGTACAAACGAAACAAAACGATCTACTTTTGCCATACAAAGCAATGCTACAGATATCCTCAAATTCAAAAGAAATCTGTAAAACTGGGTTTTATTTTTTCAGCTAAACTGCTGAAATTCTTGTAGATTCTGCTGTTGATCTCACTCCCTCTGATACTCACAACGTTGCTGCTTCTCATTGTTTAGTCCCAGGACAACTATAATTCCTCTGCCAGCAACATTACAGAGAAAACTTCTGTGTCATCTCCTTCAGATCACAACCCCAGAGTTTTAATTCATGAAAGCATCTTCTGAATTTACCTCATTTTTCTTGCAGAGTCCCACAAATTCTCACTTAGCTCTGTTCCACATAATTTTGCAGATCCCCAAGTACATATAGAAGCTCGAAGCAGACACATAATCCCCCTCTCCATTTCTCCACACACTGTGTAAAATGTTTCTTGGCGCGACTTAGTTTGGCATGCAGCAAAATTATGTTTGTTTGGATCTGAAACATGTGGTACATAAAAAATACCTGACAAAAATGCCTTTTACCATGTTTTAGAATACCAGTATAGCCATATTCCTTTCCAGAATGTTTAATCCAGTGTCTTTCAGATATCTGAAAACCAGGAGGCAAGGACTTGTGTGTGTAATTTGTACTTGTAAATACCAAACAAAAAGAAAAAGCAGAAGAAAACAACCAAAACTAAACTACATGTCAGTGAAACATTGTCTCTACTGTTCACTGCTGGCTAGCAAAAATCCACATGCATTTGAGCAGGATTCTCTGTTGCACTATGTGCATTGATATTAAATGTTGAAGGGATTAGTTGTAGCAGCTTGGCAGTATGAGGAGATCTGGGCCTGAGCCAGTACTGGGTGTATTCAAGGAGAGAGATGTGCATGTGTGTCTTAATCCAATACCAGTGCAAAGAAATACAAGCCTTTTCTTGCCATGGATTTTTCAGTGTCATGAGAGTGAGAATCCTGCAGAAAAATAAACTTAAGTTATGAAAGTGTATAAAGGGATTGTAAAACAGCATACTTAGGGTTTCTCCCTAGCTGTGACACATGTGGGGATAGCTTCAATCACACTTAGCCACAACTTTTAGCTTTAAAATGTAATGAAAAGATGTTAGGTGCTGTCCCAAATTTACCAGGGGCCCTGTTTCCTCTGAAATACGAACTTGTAGGGCAAAGATTTGGTTTGAACTTGTATCTGAAGAGTTTTATAGGCATTTCTCTAAAATGGGAGATGACTTCACTTTCTATAATTTAGAATTTTCTGGTTTTAAAAGGTTACATTTTATTGACCCTATTACATATGTAGGGCACAAACCCACAGGCAACATAAACTCAGCATTCTTGAAACAGTTTCTGTACTGTACTGAAGTGCCTGTACTGCATTGAAAGAGAAATGCCTTTTTAAAGCACAAATGCGGCAGCGATTACATAATAACTGCAATACCTGTGAAATTGTACCTACATGTAAACCCATCTGCAACAGAAATGTGGCTGGCTGGAAAGCAGCCCTGAGGAGAGAGACTTGGGGGTGCTGGTGGACAAGAAGCTCAACATGAGCTCTCAATGTGCACTTGAAGCCTGCAAAGCCAATCAGATCCTGGGCTGCATCAGAAGTGTGGCCAGCAGGTTGAGGGAGGTGATCCTCCCCCTCTGCTCAGCCCTGGTGAGACCCCACCTGGAGTACTGCATCCGGTTCTGGAGCCCCTATTACAAGAGGGATGTGGAGGTGCTGGAACATGTCCAGAGAAGGGCCATGAGGATGATCAGAGGGCTGGAGCACCTCTTCTAGGAGGACAGACTGAAGGAGTTGGGGCTGTTCAGTCTGCAGAAGAGAAGGCTCCCAGGTGACCTAATTGTGGCCTTCCAGTATCTGAAGGGGGCCTACAGGAAGGCTGGAGAAGGACTTCTCAGGATCTCAGGTAGTGATAGGACTAAGGGGAATGGAATGAAACTGGAGGTGGGGAGATTCAGGCTGGATGTGAGGAGGAGGTTCTTCCCCATGAGAGTGGTGAAGCCCTGGAATTGGTTGTCCAGGGAGGTGGTTGAGGTCCCGTCCCTGGAGCTGTTTAAGCCCAGGCTGGATGGGGCTCTGGCCAGGCTGATCTAGTGTGGGGTGTCCCTGCCCATGGTGGGGGGGTTGGAACTAGATGATCCTTGCGGTCCCTTCCAACCCTGACTGATTCTATGATTCTATGATTAGGTTACTGCCATCAATCTTTCCATGAGGAAAACTCACCCCAATTTTGCAGTGGTCGTAGATTAGTACTTTAACTTTATGAAAAAAACAACAACCAAGCAACAAAAAGCAACATGGGGAAGAGAGCTGTGAAAAGATATCAGCAGAACTGTGAGTTGATTTCAGGTCTATAATCATTGCTCAAGATTACTGTTGATAAATTTTTTAATATTTCTATTGCATCTAGATAGCCACAAGATCCTGGTGCACAGAAATGGTATAATGGGATAGTAGTATCTGAATGTTATATTTGGATAGTAGTACCAGAAGGGGTGTGTGACAGAAACCACCTATATTCCTGTGGCATAGGTCATACACTACTTAATGGCCTCAGGAAAAATATGCAACAAAATAAACTTCTAATGTATAACATCTATCCAGTTTCCCAAGCACTCCTAACCTGTCTTGCACATTAAGATCGGGTAGGAAAAGCACCAAACTCTACTGTTCAGAATATATTTCATTTGGAGGACTGTCTATCTCACCTGAGACTGACCTTGCTAATAATTCACACGGGTACTGAGAATGAACTCTGGTCCAAGATGTTTGTTAAAGCAAAGTTCATGTGGAATTAGAATGGCAAATGTTGATTCTTTGTATATTTGCAGATTCCTCATATAAGCAAGAGCATTTAGCCAGGGACCAGTTCCTTAAAGTCAGGGAGAAAAATACGGTGGAAAAGAAGACGGGTAAAATAGTTTAACAACCAGAGTCACTGTATTATGTTCAAGTTATTGTGTCATAGACCTACTTGCAGAAAGAGAGGTGGAGAAAAATTTGAACAAAATCTTACAAATGCCAGAAATTCTGGAAGCCCAGATTTTTTTTTTTTTGAGATTTCTACATAACTTGTGTTTGTTAACACTTTTCATTCACCAGGCACATTCCTTCAATGTCTGCAGCACATGTTTTTAAATGCAAGATGAATTTTAAACTGGCTAGAGAAACTTGAAACAAAATATTCTGTTTAAGTTCAATTCAAAAAGTCCACAGAATAATGACAAAACACAGATTGATGTTCCTCATATTGTTTGCTGCAAGTAGTGCTGAACAGTAATGAGAAATACTCTGCATACTCCACTTGTACCTCTTCTAGTAATCAGGTAGACCTCTCAGAATCATAGAAACACAGGATCATAGAACAGAAAGGGATGACTAAAGGTCATCTACTTCAACCCTGTCACTACCCTTTTTTAAAATGAGTGCAGTATTTTCCTGTTTGGTGTCAGTAGACACTTCACCTGACTGTCATGACTTTTCAAATATCAGGGAGAATGGCTTGGCTGAACATGAGCCAGCAGTGTGCCCAGGTGGCCAAGAAGGTCAATGGCATCCTGGCATGCATCAAGAATAGTGTGGCCAGCAGGAGCAGGGAGGTCATTCTGCCCCTGTACTCAACACTGGTTAGGTCACACCTTGAGTACTGTGTCCAGTTCTGGGCCCCTCAATTTAAGAAGGACATTGAGACTCTTGAACGTGTCCAGAGAAGGGTAACGAGGCTGGGGAGAGGCCTCAAGCACAAGCCCTATGAGGAGAGGCTGAGGGAGCTGGGATTGTTTAGCTTGGAGAAGAGGAGGCTCAGGGGAGACCTTATTGCTGCCTACAACTACTGAAGGGAGCTTGTAGCAGGAGGGGGTTGGTTTCTTCTCCCAGGCAACCAGTACCAGAACAAGAGGATGCAGTCTCAAGCTGTGCCAGGGGAAGTTTAGGCTCGAGGTGAGGAGAAAGTTCTACACTGAGAGTCATTAGCCATTGGAATGTGCTGCCCAGGGAGGTGGTGGAGTCACCGTCCCTGGAGGTGTTCAAGAGGGGATTGGATGTGGCACTTGGTGCCATGGTTTAGTCATAAGGTCTGTGGTGACAGGCTTGATGATCTTTGAGGTCTCTTCCAACCTTGGTGATTCTCTGATTCTGTGGCAACTACATCAGCCAATTTCCTCAGGACTCTGGGAGGCATTTTGTTAGATCCCATAGACTATTATGCATACGCAGGTTTCTGGGGTGGTCAAGAACCTGGTCTTTCTCAGTCCGAGGGACTTTGATCCACCAGTCTCTATCTTGCAGTCCATTGACTTGGGAGGTGTATGAAGAGAGTTTGCCAGTGAAGACTGGGGCAAAAATTTGTTGAGTGCCTGAGCCTTCTCCTTGTTTGTTTGCTACCAGTTTGTCAGTCATGTTCATCAGGGGGTTATGCTGTAGAAGCCCACAACACCAGTGGCTCCAGATATATTTTGAATCTGTTATTAGGAGTATCTTGCATTCAAGAAACTTTGAGTGACTCTTGTTCAGTGGGATATTTCTATTTTGTCAGTAAGATGGACAGCCCCCTCTCCAAACTGCCTTAATTTTGCATGAACCGTTTCTAATTAGACATGGAGATCAAAAGATTTGTCTTGAAACAGAAAAGATAATACCAAAGAAATATCATATACTAAGTTAGCAGCTTGAATATTACACTAATAGCTATTCCAACATATTATGAAGTTCCCTGTCCATTCAAATATGAAAAGTTTCAACAATTAGCTTTTATTTTCTACAGAAAGCACTTCAAAGAGACATATGAAATATATAGAAACAACCACATAAAGAGAGTGATTTCCAATTCAGCTGCAATGTGGCATGTACTCTTATTTTGTAAGCACCCAAACTTCCGAAATGTTCTATATTGCCAAAACAGCATCTCTGAAATCTCAGCATGGGAATGTATTTAGCCAAATATGTTTTGTTTTGTTTTGATTTCTCCTACTTGAACTAACTTAGTACACTCCAGCTTATTTTAAGGAACTACTATGTTCAGCAGGCCTGTTTCTTTGATTTAGGGAGTTGGGATACATGCCATGGTTCCTAGTTTGGCCACAGTTCCAGATTTCTTTTTACATTAACTAGGTCACAAGTGGGAAGGAGATAACGTACACAAAGACTCAGACCGAATGTTTCCGGATTATATATTTTAGGCATAGTTGCAGGCAGACATTTATTGACTTCTGAAAGTAGAACTAGAGCAAACTAAAAAATTACAAACTTGACATTAATTTCAGC